>NC_079375.1:13799991-14156991 GCF_021018895.1 Seriola aureovittata
TGATACTGCAGTTGCCAAAAATACCTTGTTGAGGTTCTGTGATGCACTGGTTACATGGTCTAGGTGTTTTAGCCAGGCTGTTACACAAGCACTCTATTCTAGGCCATTATTGTTAGAGCATTCAGGAGGAGATAATGCTGCCTTTTCGAAAGGAAGTCTAGCACATGTCTAATGTAGCCTCGCTCTCAAAGGTCAATCTTCCACCCAGCATCACTTTGACTACCACTGTGATGTTTTTCACCTGAAGCCAGTGCACAAACGCACTGTATTTCTTCAAAAAAAAAAACTACATCAGTTACAGCCACAATGACATCCTCCATGCTTGAAGGTCAACCAGGCGCTTGGCCCGTCTGGAACGCTGACCATCTTAGTTGAAGGTTAATGTGCTAGCAATCCCAGAACCATCCAGCATGGGGATATATTCACCTCTTCCCTGCACTGGTGGGATTTACCTCTGTTCAGGTTTACCCTGTTCTCCGGAGCATAGCTTAGGCCAATAGGCTTAAAAACTCTACCAATAAAGAGGTTTCTCAGCATTAATGGGTCAGGATTGGATGACTAGCTCCTTTGAGCGTGGCCTGAATGGTAAAAAAGCCTCTTAGCTGAGTGAATACATAGAGGAGCCTGAGAGAAGCGACAGTGGGCTCTGTTTGTCTGCTTTAGTATTCCCATCCTGTGTCCTTCGTCAGGAAGACGTTCTTCAGGCACACACACACACACACACACACACACACAGGCACACACACACACACACACACACACACACACACAGGCACACACACAGGCACACACACAGGCACACACACACACACACACACACACACACACACACACACACACACACACAACACACACACACACACACACACTTTAGCCAAATGTTCTGATATCTCCCTCTTTCTGTCTACCTCCTCACTTGAGATTAGATTCTCAGATCAGTATGCAGTTTGGATGGGTCTTCTCCCACTAGAGTAAATAGCTGTTTAGAGTGTCTTTATAGCATGAGGCCCAAAAAATAAACTTCATACTTCACTTTCCTCCGTCAAATGCATATTGAGTGCAAAATGAGGGCTGGAATTTCAATAATATATATATTGCTAACCATATGGAAATTTAAGAAAAAATCTTTTCTCATAAATATGTATGTGCTAAGTATGTGAGTCATTTTATGGTCCATGCAGGTGTACCTCCAGCAAGTGGCACAGGTACTCTCCAGATCTACCTGCTAGATATCAACGACAACGCTCCCAAGGTGTTCCCTCAGGAGGCGGAGATATGTGAAAAGCCAGAACCAAATGCCATCAACATCACTGCACTCGATGGAGACCTGAACCCGAACGCGGGGCCATTTGCCTTTGAGTTAGCCCACAGGCCCTCTGATGTTCGGAGAAACTGGACCATCACAAGAATCAGTGGTAAGACAAATAAGGCTAATTAGAATCATATCAGGCTACTTATACTGTACATATGAGCAAAACCCTGGGCTGCGAAATGCCTGAGATAACCTGTCAAGGACATTGATTCATCTTTTTGGAGCTGGCCTTCATTTATATTCATTACTGGAAAGTGAAAGGAGAGAAAGTGACCATTTTCAGCCTTTTTCAATCAGTGGCATTTAATAATCAGAAAGAAAACTGTAAAATATCTAGACCAATGTATGTATATATATATATATATATACACACACATATATATATATATACACACACATATATGTCTGTTGTTCAGTAATTAAAGCTTGAGACTTTGATCTGTGATCCCTGTTAGCAACAGTTAAAATTTTGTGTAAATAGCACACTGCAGAAGGGTCAGGTAGAGCTGGGATCCACAGTATAATATTATATTAACCTCACCAAACAGTCATTAATTGTTTATGGTAATTTCAAACAAAAATACATGAGTGGAAGAACTCATTTGTTGTATTTTCGCTATTAGATAGTGTGAGCTGAAATGCAGTGAATATATCTTAATAGGATAATGGCATTTGGATTATCGCAGCTAGGAATTTAGCCTAAGCAGCATTATCAAAAGGTATTCAGTAGATTTATAAGCTCCAAATCTAAATCCTGACCATGTTTTGGATTAGATATGCTGATGCAACTTCCAGGTAGGAATTTATGCTGCATATTTGTGGTAATAAGTGTGTAATCGTACTGTGAACATGGTCTATACAAACGACTATTCAGAGTTTTGGTTTAATCCCCTCTGAAAGAATTATCTGCTAAAGAAACATGATGTTATTTTATATTTAATCACATTAACTTGCACAATCTCTCAGTACTTCATATTTATGTCCTTTGAAAAGGAGCCATCATAGATCAGTCACCCACTCTTTTTTTTTTTTGTCTTTCTTCCTCTCCATCTCTCAGGTGACTACGCTCAGGTGAGCCTGAAGATCGGCTTCCTTGAAAGTGGTATCTATGAGATCCCCATCATAATCACGGACTCAGGCAACCTGCCCATGTCCAACACCTCCTACCTGCGGATTAAAGTGTGCCAGTGTGACATCAACGGGGACTGCACTGACCAGCAGCACATCATAGCCGCCGGTCTGGGCACAGGGGCCATCATATCCATCCTCCTCTGCATCATCATCCTCCTCAGTGAGTGTCTCAGTGCCTCTCTCAATCAGCACATCACACATACACACACAGGGATTATAAAGACAGCTAAACATTATCTGAGATACTACTAGATTACTGTAGGATTACCAAAAAGATCAGGGCCCCTATCCAAGCTCTAAAACATCGGATCCGATTACATCTGTACGAAAATATGTAAGTTATTATGTTTTGTAATATGAGATCCCTCTCTCTCTCTCTCTCTCTCTCTCTCTCTGTCTGTCTGTCAGTTCTCGTGCTGCTGTTTGTTGTGTGGATGAAGCGCCGTGACAAAGAGCGTCAAGCCAAGCAGCTCCTCATTGATCCCGAAGATGACGTGAGAGACAACATTCTCAAGTATGATGAGGAAGGTGGAGGAGAGGAGGATCAGGTAAGAATCATGTGTTAAACACACAAAGTGTAGACTCCGTTTAAAAATTCTTTGAGTTATTTTAAAGGCTCTGAAAACATATTTTCAGTCAGCTTCTTCCTGTTAGCGTACCCTACATCAACAGTTGCCAAATTAAGAACAGTTTTGATTTTCCAAATGAAAGATTTCGGTCTCTGCTTCTTTGTCTGTGTCCCGACTCATTGGTTCACAGGGTGATGCCAAACACTTAGATCACCAGTCAGGATTTAGCCACATGTAAATCAGAATCTGACTACGGTTGTGTGGGTGTTTGCTTTTTTCTTGCCACAGATCAAACTCCCACAGTCCTGGTGCAGCAGATAAGATGAATTTTTGAATGTTTAATTGGTGATGGATAATATTTTTCTGCCTGAAGTTACACTTTTAGTATCACTCATTTAGACATGAATGTTTACATGAATGGACAAATACTTCAGATCTGAAACCAGGTTTTCGGGATCTTTTAAGGTTTACTTTATTGCATTTTACCTACATGCAGTAGCTCAGTAGAGTGACATTTCTTTGAAAGGGTGACATGTGACGGCGTGTGTGGTCTTTGTCAGGGGGGAACATTCAGGTCACATCTACACAGCACAGTAGCAGTTTGTGTATAACTGAGGCAGCATAAGGACAATGAGGACCACCTAGTCTTTTTCTGCAAGCATACATACTGCATACTTTCTAGTGTTACTCCTGCTCATTATGCTGCTCTAAGATACACCTCGCAGTCATTCACAATGAGGAGTGAGACAGCTTTCACTGGAAATTGGAAATGGTAGGGTTTTTTTTTTTCTAGAGAGGAGCTGGGAATCGAAGCCTGGAGTCAATAAGGCAAACACATTTTGATCCAATCGGTTCTGGAAATATTGGAAATGTTTCCTCAGCTGGAACTGGTTCCCACTCAACCACCCTAACACACAAAAACACATATACTCAATAGAAATGCAGTGCCACAGGCATCAATAAAGTCACATCTCTGTAAAGTCACATCTCCCTGTGCACTGATCAGGCACATACAGACACAAATTCAATTGTCCTAATGACCCCTTGTTAGCAGAACGGAATCATTTCATAAAAAAAGGCAGTAATATACCAAATGGGCTGTTTTCTTGCTGCTAGCTGAAGTGCTCCAGTGGCCTAGGTATAGCAGAAATGAGTGGGAGACCCTGGTCTGACCCAGTGCAGTGCCAAATTAGCCTTGGAGACTCGTAATTGGTAAGCTGATGTCATTTGGAGACAGACATCTGCTGTGGCGCAATAATGAAGCTCTGTCTAAGGTAACAATATGACTGGAAAGCCATTATACATCTGCCAGTGATTAGGCAGGAGGGAGTACACCCACTTGTGTATTCACATCCTCACTTTCACACAAAATGCACAAACTTGTGGACCAGAACACTTTGTAAAGGAAACTGTTGCATGATATAACACTCCTCAAAGGCAAACAAACGGGTGCAGCAATTTATTGAGGGAAAACAAGCTTCCATTTTGACTGGCGCAGAGAAGTGCAGGGCGCCAGGAGAAAATGGTCTTGTCTGCAGAATCGGGGAAGTCAGTGTTGGGTAAAAAATGGGCCTGACTTTCCCGGCGATGTGGTCTTTATAATGCCCACCTCTGTTCTCCCTATCTCCCGCTGGGGAGGAAATTGAAGTGTCAGACCATTGGGCGCTCTCAGAGTATATGATTTTAGTTGCTGCTGCCATTGCCCTGGTTTGTATTGGTTTGTGAAGCACTCATTTCATCAAAGGCAGACAGCTGATCTCACTGCACTCTGTGGACATGGAAAATATAATGCAGAAATAAGAGTAAATTGAGAAGTTGTATACAGGTTTGCAGGTGAAAAAGATAAAATGTAAGGCAGAGATGAGTTATCTGCTTCTTCAAATGACCTCAGAATATTTTGATGCACATTAACCTAAGACAGTGTTGCTTTCGAGGCATGAATTGAAATATGTTCTGATTTGTTTTTCAATCTCATGTAATAAATAAAACAAAAAGAAATCAGACCTGTCTATGCAGATAGTATAACTGCTTCATGTATTTGTCACTGGAGATAAAGGGAAGTTTAATATGTCAGAGAACTGTAACATCTCTTACAGGATAATTTTACTAGAGCTAGTTTTTGCACTTTTGGCCATTATTTCAATTATGTTAACAGTGTAAAATATATGTAATTGCTAAGATTTGGGATCATGCACTATGTCCTACAGTGCAGGAAATACAAGATTTAAGAGAGTAGTTAGAAAAATTGGGATGTATGCTTATTCACCTTCTTGCCAAGAGTTAAATGAGATGATTAATACTATGCTCATGTCCTTATGGTAAATATGAAACTTAAATTAGCACAAAAACTGGAAAAAGAGGAAAACAGCTAGCTCAGCTTTGTCCAAAAGTGACTAAATCTACTTACCAGCACCTCTCTTTCCAGTCTTCATGCAAAGCTCAGCTAACTGGCTGCCTTTTTTTTTTTTTTTTTTTTTGGCACTGACAGACATGAGAGTGCAATGACTCTTCTGATTTAATTCTCAGTAAGAGAGTGAATAAGCATGAAGAATTTCCTAGAATGTCCAGCTATTCCCTTTTAAGCATGTTGTAAAGAAGCCAGCACTTAAGTTAAGCCAGAAAGTCGTTCTGTAAACTTCAGTGGATGTTTGGAACAAACTGTTTGGGTAATGGTTTTAATTGTTCTTCTCTATTTATTCGTACAAATAACCTGGGGTTTGTTAAAAACCTGTGATCATATGGCTGCTGCATGTTTCAGATCCTATTGCATTTAGTTTTAGAGATGTTGCTGATTTGTCAGATCTCTGATGAAATGAATTTGTGTTATCTTATTATTACCAGCAGGAATGATGGCAAATGATCTGAAAAGGAAGTACTGGACATCAAACTCACTGTTGGCATGATGATAAATAAACTCAGTTCTTTTTTAAATTGCTATAGCTATGTCTCACAACAGATTAAGTGTATAAGGCTTGGCAATGTTCAGTCTCCCATGTTTGAATGTGGGTCATGAGTGCCAGAGGCAGCCATTTCACCAGGCCAGTGTACGTGTGAGGAGTCAATTCCCTGAAGGGGGCCGGTATGTCATTAGACCTTCCTGCTTAGTTCAGCCATTATACGGCTCTGCTGCAATTCCTGTCACCAACTCCTGACCCCTCCGGTGTGCGCACTCAGGGAAGGTCAGGCGAGAGTCAGACTGAAATGGACCAAAGATGATGGATGGCATTATTGCATGATGTGTGATGACCATTGTTCCTCTGCAGCTAGCCTCAGGGTTGATTGTCATTCCCTACGAAATCAAATTACACATGAATAATCAATGTGCTTGTTTTATATTTGACATGATACTTAATAGTGTGGAGTTGAGAAGGTGTTTGTCAAGTGCCCGCTCGCTTTGTCGTGTTTGTATATCTGGGTTGTTTGTGCATCATCACAGGGTTTATATTTATTCTCACGTTTATTTTTACATCGGAACGTCTGCAGCCTTTTATTTATTTATTTATTTATTTCCCTGGTATTGAGCGTGCATGCGCCTGTGTGTGTAGGTACATGTGCAACTGAGCAAAGACAATTTTGAAGGGGGATATTAGAGATGGATGGATTACTGAAAATCTTCTAAAGAGGGACAATCCATCATGCACGCTTATTAGGCACACACCCTGATTCTCAAATGGCATTTTCTCTATCATATCTGCTGTCACCGTGATACCATCCAGACATTCAGCTCAGCTCAGCAAGGCTCTTTCTGTCTCTTAACTCCTTTTCTGTCTTTCTCTCTCTTTCTCCTCCTCCTTCCCTGCCCATGACTTTGCACAAACTGCAAGCCATTCAGGTTGCCTTGGTAATGTTAATAGGATTAGCAATGGCTTATGCATATCCACCATCCCGTGTCTGGGCATTGATTAGAGCAAAACAGTCGCCTGCACATCCTTCCTGCAGCACACTGCACAAGTACAAACACTCTGCAGCGTATGATGTGGTCCTCAGCTTGGCCCCCCTCACTGCTGGCTCTTTTAATGTGTCAAATTGTCCCTGGGCTTGTGCTTCACAGACAAGAAGATTAAAGTTTTCCTCGTGTTCCCTCAACTCTGCTCGCTGCATTCTGAACTTTAAAATCTTCCCTCGACTTAGCTGAACTCCTCTTTCCTCTGTACAGCACATGAATGTGTTTACCTATTTAAATAATCGCGCTTGGTTTGGGGTCTTGTCACACTGCTCAGCTAACTCCCATCTGTCTATGTGTTCCCCAGGATTACGACCTCAGTCAGCTCCAGCAGCCGGACACGTTAGAGCCTGATGCCATCAAGCCGGTCGGAATCCGCCGTCTAGACGAGAGACCCCTCCACCCCGAGCCACAGTACCCCATGAGGTCAGCAGCACCCCACCCTGGAGACATCGGAGACTTTATCAATGAGGTAAGAACACCAGCCAGCAACAGTTCTTGAAAACTGAAATCAAATCCCAGGATCCTGGAAGAGAGCTGAAATGAAAGGATCAGTGCTGTCACAAAGCTTGAATTTCATTTTCAAGTTGAATGACTTTCTTATAATAAATTTGTATCTAAATAAACAATTTGGCTCAGTATCGAGGAGTTAAGCACCGCCTTGTAGTGAGAGAAAAAAACTTTACTTTAAATTGAATCAATTATTATTAGAATTGTTTTCATCTTCTCCCAGCAGTAGCAGAAACTTTTCTCATCTCACATACATCCGATCAGACATGTACTAAGCCCAAAAAGTACATGATGCTAACTCACTTAGATATAATTGTTTTTCTCTTCACTTTCCGCCAAAGTAGTTATAGATGTGTCAGCATAGAAATAGGAGATGAGAGGAGCAATACATTGGCTTTCTATCGGAGTGCAGTGTTCAGAGTGCCCTCGTTTGCCTGAGGCCATCATTGACTCTAGCATGAAGGGAGAATGTAAAATGAAAAGAGCAGTCATGTATTTTTCACAAGCTCCAACAGACAAGAGTTTCACAGCATTACAAATGGAGTTCTCTCCTAGTTTTTGGATGGTGCCCATGTTTTTAGATTAGAACTTGCTCTTTCAGCTCTGCTCCCTGACCATCTATCTCTCAGATCCCTCTACCCAGACACTACTCATTTTCACTCTCACCGTTGTGAATACACCTAATACACTCGTCCAGCAGTTGTGGAGTGCAATTGCGCCTTCCAATAAAGAACAGCTCGACAATGTGCTCCATCCTTCATCAGACTTGTTATTTTAATATTCTCACAAGACCTTTGAGACTTTTCAAGTCTGAGCATCCTGACCCAGAAAACACTTGCTGCAACCAGGCAGTGTTGATCTGTTTTTAGTCCCAGATTTGACTGTCGCTAAAGCTCAGTCATGGTAGCTCCAGCGCTCACACGGAGCTGGAATCTGACCTAACTGATAAGGGCTAGCTGCCAGAGGAGCAATGAGATGAGTGGTGAGGGAGGGGAGAAGGGGGGTGGCGGGGGTCTGATCTTCATCCTGAAATGTGCACATGCCCCAGGAGCTTGTGGCTCTTAATTAAATTAGAGGGACAAAAAAATTAGGCATAGATTTAGCATAAGGACTTTAACCTCACAGTCGGACAAACAAAGATCTATTAGTCAACTCCTGGTCTGTTCCCACAGAGGGGGGGTAACATTAAATACATTATCGCCAACTTGACATGACCTCTGTTGGTCACAGGTGGACGCAGTGCCACGGAGGAAGACAAAGCTGAAATGATTGCATTCAGTGTTTTGCATAGTGCCTTGTTTCAGCCTGGGCAAAGTTGTCTGTGAATATAAATACCAGTGGGTTTCATTACACATCTCTCTTTGTTATCTGCAGGACAGAGCGACTCCAAAAAAGTTAGGACAGTTCACCATTTCACTAAGAGTTGTGATTGTCTGTAGCACAGCAGATGATTCAGTTCTAATGAAATTATGAAGCTGGGTTCTGTGATTGACTAATCGTATGAGACTGCCGGTGGGGTTTTGGTCGCAGATAGAGGGGGCTATAACCAGCAGAGCGATTATGGTTGTAATTGTAATGAACGATCCATCTGTCATATTTCCCACCAAATTATCAGCACCACGGCCCTGAGCAAAATACTTAACGAAAGCTAACAAGTGGAAAATAATCGTTAAGTGCCCAGGCACTTTAATTCAATCCATCTTTTTATTTGAGAGCATTTCAGCGCTATAACGGCAGCATAAAGGAAACAATAAATCTTTGACAAGTTCCCAATGAGCTGAGGTCTCGTTTCTCTTGTGTTATGTTGCTCTACTTCTTTTAATTCATTTATTATCTGTTGGGTGTCCTCACTTGTGGCCGTACGAGGGAGAAAGCAGGCTTGGATCCAAAGTGGTTCATGGCCAAAGCACATCTTAACTCCTAGATTAGCAATCCATCAAGTCTCCTGAGTCCCATTAAGGAATGAGGCTGGAAATCAATAACAATCCATAAGGACCTCTCATGACGCTGTGAGGATTTCTGGGAATGTCCAGCACAATCTTCAAAATAGACCAAACCCAACCAGCACCACGAGCGTCAAGTTAACAAACAGAGAGACACGTTTTCGGCAAACACACACATGCTTCTCTCATTTCTGCCTCAGTTGAGTCTTGTGCTTACTGCTGCTGTTTAGGCAGGAGACAGATAAAAATGAAATATTTAAAGATATCGCTATCTAGATTATAGATGTATCAGTGCTGGAGTTGTACTGCCTGTGCAAAGGCCTTTGAAGAGAGAGGGGGGCCTTGCACAAGGGTCAGTGGGGGAGGGGGTGATGATTCCACTCAACTGAGGCTTCTGGTCACGCTCAATCTTGGCTTTTGATCAAGCAGCGGATAATCCTACATCCCAGAAACATCAGGAGAATGCCAACCAAAACAGAGGAAACTCACAGGAACACCAGAGCCTGATTTCCTGAACAAGTGGAGGCAGAACCACTGACTGGTTTTAGGATAGATTAGCCTGTTCGTGTGCAGCAGTAGGGGGGAGGGAGCAGCGTTCACGTGGCTCATCCCCTTGTTGCAGACGACGTCGGCATGCAGACACCGCCTAATCTTTTCATCTAACCGTGGTTTTATTTCCTTCTGTACAGGGACTCAAGGCAGCAGACAACGACCCCACCGCTCCTCCCTACGACTCCCTGCTAGTGTTCGACTACGAAGGCAGCGGCTCCACAGCTGGGTCCCTAAGCTCCCTCAACTCCTCCAGCAGCGGGGGCGACCAAGACTACGATTACCTCAACGACTGGGGCCCTCGCTTTAGAAAACTGGCGGACATGTACGGTGGAAGTGACGACTAGGACACACAGCCACTCCTTGAATGATGATGAAAAGATGGAGAAAAAAAAATGAAGAAAAGGAAAGATTTCCTGTTGATGGACATCTACAGCTTCTGATATTCCCCCGAGAAAGTGACGGAACTGTGACAGAAAAGAAACAAAAAATAAACATTGATTCAGAAATTTTTTCAAAAACCAACCTAGGCTTATTGTTGTAGTCTACGCATACATATGCTTGTTGAAAGCTTAGGCATAGGCTGTGGTCCAGTTATGGTGGATGTGGGAGGGAACACTGGTGGACTGTCGCCACTCGGATTGTTGGTATTGAATGCGCTCAGTTACACTTGAATTTCACAGTACAGAAGCACTGGGATATAATGTGCCTTTTTGTACATTTTTTTGGATCTAAATGATTAGTTTTATGTTCAAGGCTTTAATGGTACTGACTTTTGGAGTGATTTCAAACAAAGTATGTTACACTCTGGTATGCTTCTACATGCTTTTTTTCTTTGGTTACACAATGCTCCTGTTTGTTGAAGATTATTTAAATAAACTACAAAGAAAATGAAGGATCATCTGTTAGCTTGGATGGAAGGAAAAACAATTAAGAGCAGCACTGTACAGTACGCTAGACTTGTAGACTTTTTCACTAAAAAATTAAAATTATGCAGCTGGTTGCAAATAAAGGGAGTTATGAATCATACTTTTGTAGCAGATTTTTTTTCCTTTTTTTTTTTGAAGTGATGTAGTATTTTACAAAAACAACAAAAAAACTGTTTTGGTCTAATCTATGTACACTTCATATGCCTTAGTCATCATCTGATATTTTCAAGTTTTACTTCACTGTAAAAAGATGTGTGTACATAATGTTTTTTTTCTTTATCTTTTTCTTTTGATGTAGTATATGAAGAAGTGCAAAAAGTTCCAAACTTGTAAATGTATAATTTGGACTACAAATTCAAGTTTTTTGCATGTTTTTATCAACAAAAATGAAAAATGTTGTTTCCCAAATTTATTTACAAAGTGAAAAAATAAAAAATCTGGGTGACATTAAATGTGTAGAAGTTAAGAGAGTTTTTTGTATAAAAAAAAAAAAAAAAAAAAAACAAAAAAAACACATTGATAAAAATTGAAAAGTAGTGATCTTGTCAGCACAACTGTTGAATTTGTACCAAAAAGGGGGGGTGGGGCGGGATGACATGCTAGGCACTAATTAATGATTCAGCTTTAAGACTGGAAAAGGTTTTGGACTTAAGCCTTGTGGATAACCATGTGTACTGGAAAACAAATTATACATCTCTGACCCCAACCATCCAAATAAAATGCTAATTTTGGAGCTAAAAACTGCCTCTTTATTTATTTGTTTTTACTCAAACTCAGCATTGTTGCAGAGGCTTAATTAGATTGCGAATTGTGCAATCTATCTCAAAGGACAAGAGCTTTAAACAAAAAATAGTTCGTCGGACAATATTTTACCAGAGGCGAGAATAAATAATTTATACCGTTATTCATTTGTTGCTTGCACCCATTGTATAAAAACCAAAATGCTTTAGGCTCATAGAAGTCTGTGGATGATAAGTTGTTTGACTTGCAGGCTAAGAAGAAAACAATAGGCTCATTCTGTAACAATATCTGTGTGTCCCTAAGCCAAGTCAAGGTCAAAAGCTCATTGAAAAGCCAAATCCATCCAGCACCTGCCTGCTATCAGGGATTTGTACTGTAAAATACTGTAAGTCAGATTGGACTTGGACTTCAAAATGAAGAACGCCTCCAAAAAAACTGCCTCTGGGGACATGGCATGTATCTGGGCTCCTGGGACATATGGAAGGACATCTGTGTGTGTGTGTGTGTGTGTGTGTGTGTATATACTGTATGCGGGGTGGAAGCAGCGGTAACGATCCGTACAGTTGTCACGTGCACGGTGTCTTGGGATGATGAAAGTCACAGAGCGTCAGCCGTTTAGCCTTCACCTGCCCTTCCTTTCCTCTCCTGCCTCTATTACTGTGGGACTTGTAATTCACACAGCCACCACTTGCACCTAGTTGAATAGATGTGGACATGGCTTATTAATTCAACCAAATTATAGTGGAGCAAGTTTGGTTTTGTAGTCCTCGCACAAAGCGCAATGAATGTCTATTAGAGAGTAACCAGTGAACCGTACTTGCCTTTTGTTTTTCAGCTGGTGTAATCAGTGTAGCTGGTCTGTGTTAATCAGTTCCACATCCTGTACCTCTTGAGAACACCAGTAGTTTTTCATACCACCTCCTGAATGAACCTGAATGAGGAGTTATTCTTGCAGAGGTGTTTTCAAATGACCTCGTCTGGTGCATATCACTTATCTTTGAGTATACATAGCTTTTCACTCCATCTGCCAGAAGCAACATGAAATTTTACAGTGCCCAGTCAGATGAGAGAACCTCGAGGTGTTGTTTCAACTGCGACGGGAATCAGATTTGTTTCGCCAAATCGCTTCCTCTGACTTTGAGTTTTTCAAACCAGATGGTTGGTTTTAATGTACCGTACTTCTTTTTGTTTCTGCTTTCCTAATAAAGGGGGTTATACCGCTTCAATCTTTGCCTAACTACATTCTCTGCTTTGATCTTGGGCAGGCACAGATGTGCTTAGTGACTCACCATCTGAAAAGGGCTTCATCAAATCCTTTTTATGGCTTAGATGTACCCAGAGTTAACAACTGTGCAGCCAAGCAGGACATTGTTTCAGAGGAAGGTTTTTACACCATTAAAGGAATAGTTTGACATTTTTGTAAATTTCTTGCAGAGAGGTAGTTAGGGAGATCAATTCCACTCTTATCTCATGCATATCTGTCCTCCATTTTAAGACTGAGGCTAAGCCAGTTAGCTGAGCTTAGCAAAAAGACTAAACAAAAATGGAAATGAAGAAAAGGCAAGTCTATCTTTGTCTGAAGATAACAAAACATGCCTAACATTACCAGCAGTTCAAAGCTCACAAATTAACACGACTGTTTAATCCCTGCAAAAACAGAAACGTAAAAAAGGACAATTCACTGTTATTGTTGGGTTGTGTTTTAAACGATCTCTTAGCTCGGAGCAGTTTATCGTTTTTACACTTCAGTTTGGATAGATAAAACTAATGCGATACAGCGAGGCTAGCTGTTTCCACCCTGATACCAGCCTCTGTGCTAAGCTAAGCTAACAGACTGCTGGCTGTAGCCTTATATTTAAGGGACAGATATGGGAGCAGTATCAGTCTCCTTATCTAATTCTCCACTGGAGAGCAAATTGGTAATTTCCCAAAATGTCAAACTTTTTCTTCCGATAGCCGCAACACAAACAACAGTGTATATTAGTTCAGTTCTTAATGCCTCCTCTTCCCCAGCTTCAAGTCCTTTAAAGGCTCTCCCACCCTGCTGTATTGTCATCTGATGATGTCAATTTATATTCCGGCACTGCACTTCAATTTCACAACATGGATTATCCCTGAAGGAATGCTGGCAATCTGTGAGAGCCCAGGACATAAAGGCAGCCACTATACAGCGCCTTCACTATCCACAGCCGAAATATACAGTTCTGTACCATTTATAGACATGTAGCGTTAGAGACTGCTAAACAATGCAATGAATATATTATGAAAGGAATATATTATATGGGAAATTAAAGGACAATATGTTTGAGGATTCTAATCATTAACATTGACTGACTGAACAGCAATTGGAATGACTTATGTGAGAAGCATTTTTTTATTTTTTTTAATCATTTATTTGCCATATGGCTCAACAAGGATGGGTGAAATAATTGCTCAAAACAGTATCTCATTTGCACATTTTAGCTAGCTGACAAATGGAAAAAAAATAGTAATGCAAGGGAATTTAAATATACAGAAAATTATGTGCAAAGCTAATTAAGTTGGATTTAAATGACACTGGTTTCATCTGCCAGTTTATGTGAATGTCTTTAACATACAAAATGCACGTATTAAAAAAAAAAAAAAAAGCAAACACCTCAGGAATGCAAAACAATAAATAGATAATCAATGTGCTATCATTTGTTGGCTTGCACTGTGGTCCTTGTTGTCTATTCTGAACTGAAACCTGGCTCTCATGTGCACATTTCATTCCAGTGACTCCCATATCCTTTCTCCCATTAGATACTGCAATATGTGCCGGGCAGATTATTGTTTTAGTTTTTATTCTCGATATTAACTCCAAATACGAGAAGGAACTCAACTTATAACCCCCCGAGTACTCCCAAGATGTTCTATTTGGAAAATGGCTGCAGATTGCTGTTCTTACAAGCACCCTGGGGCCCCTTTTATTGACTGTGAAACAATGCTTTCACCAACACCCCCTCACCATCTCAGATTTACAAGACAGCCATCCTCAGCTCCTCAGTGTGTGTGTGTGTGTGTGCAAGTGTCACAGAGCTACCCAGCCTCCATGGGGGGACTGTCAGTAAACATGCAGAATACAGACTAGAATCCGATGCAAACCAGCTTCTAAGTTATGCTGCTCGTGACCTTTGGTGGACTTTGGGAAGATGGATGCTACCCAGGCTATCGATAGAAATTTCTGGCCTGCAGCAGCAAGAGCATATTTCTTATGGCCTCCCAGTCCCTGCATACTACCTTCGAATGAATAAGTAAGCAGGCCTGATGACAGGAAGCGCGCACACTTGTGCACATGCAGTCTTTAATGTATTTGTGTATAGACCTAGTGACTTGTGTAAAATCAATCAATTTCATTTCTACTCCGTTACCCTCTAAGTAGAATATTTGATCCTTTTTTTTGGATTGCTTCACCCACAGAGAGTGAAAGGGACCTGCTCTTGAGTCCCAGGGTTTTTTGCAATCACACCAGCATCCAGCCTTGATCTACAGCTCCCTGCGTTCTCACTGACTGCAGGCAGATATCTGTCGAACGGCTCACCCTCTGTTTCAGCAGATATTCTGCTACTTCTCTTCACGACGCTGATTTATCAGCTCTCATTTATCAGGCCCCATCCTGCCATTATTCTCAGTCCACACACAGCCGTGACACCGTGGTCACAGAATTGGGGAAGGGGGAGGTGGGATGGTGGTGGTGGTGGGGGTGGCGCACTGAGACGAAAATGATGAGCGCTGTGTCTCTCGTAAGATGCATATCGGCTGAGCATGAGATTTTCAGCTTGTATATGAACGTTCAATGTCACTTTCCGCTGCCTGCGAGTGCATGGAAGGCATTTCTCATCTCGCTGTGGTTTCTCTTGCATGAATGGTTGATGTGTTCCACAAAGGACATGTAATCATAAACGGTGCGCACGCATTTACAGACACCCAGGCCCTCTCTTCCTGTTTCTGCTTCCGTCTCTGTTCGTCTCTACCTCTCTTTGTCTATCACACTCGCACATTACAGTTAACCTTCTTTATCACAACCTGAAAATGACAAAAAAAACCAACAAAAACAATTGCATTAAAGCTATATTATGTAACAATTCCAAATTAAAATGTCTAAAAATGACTAGACATACGTTATATATTTTGTGGAGTTGTGTTCTTCCATTATCCCAAATGTTTCCAGCAATTTTCCAGACCTAGTTAAATCTGTGATTTTTATTTGGCCGTCTGTCAGTGGTCTTGTTTGTTTGTGGTTGTCTGCATGAAGTGGTCAAAATGGACTTTTTATCCAGTTTTAAAAGGAGCTAGATGTATACTTTTTCTACCGGCAAACTTCTACCGGTTTCTTACAGGGAGCGGGTGGTGGAGATTGTCGTTTGACTTGAAGTTCGGCCATGTTTACAATACTAGAGGTTATAATACGCCCTCTGAGCAGCGGTGCTTCCTCAAGGCAGACTGGAGGCTACAGTGAGTCGCTATCGGAGATGATGAAAATAGCCGGAGCTAGCTGGTTAGCATGCTAACTTCGGTAGAAGAAAATACGCGACAGAGACAAGAGTCAACATTGGCGTTGCTTTCCACTATTAGAGACAGCTCTTGGCGAGTAAAGGAATAAAGTTTGATGCTGAACTTGCAACGTTTCTTGTGGACTGTAAATAAACTGTTGATGATGCTAATGTTGGCTATGTAACAATAGCAAAACATGCAAATAGCTCCTTTAAGACACTTTTTACAATACACTTCTTAGATCTTGGTCGGTTTCAACCACATATTTTAATCGAATGAAGAATTTTAGTCACTGGATGTCTAGATGGAAAGATATCAGAGGGGCAAGCTGAGCAAAAATTAGCGGCAGCTCGGCTCCCAGACCCTCTAAGATTGAGTCAGCTGTACAGCAAGTGAAACTACCTTATTCAGTGTTTTTTTATTAGATTTAATCACCTGGTTCATTTGTTTGGGAGAAGAGGACACCTCTGTGGATAAAAGCCTCCTGAACGATTGACACCGAAGGAATCCTAACTGGGATAAGCTGCCTGAAGTGATGGTGACAGTAGTGAAGACAACAACTCCCACGATCCCTCGCTACCTCATGACATCACCAAACTCTGTTTTGATTGAGAGCCCCCTAGCAGCAGCAACTACACACTCTGGAGAAATACTTTTTTCATTTTTTTTCGTTCTCCTGTGAAATAAAACAGGCAAAAGTGGAGTGAGGGAAAAAGAACGACAAGGGAAAAAGAGGGGAAACAAAGACTCCCTGGAGAGCCTTTAGATTTATTCATGCTTTTAAACACTTGACATTCCATCACCCGCTTGTCATTAAGGCTTTATTTCCCTTGGCCACATCCACACCATAACTGGATTTTTTCTTCCAATAAGAGCAACTCTGTTACTTGTGGTCTTGCTGCTGACTAGCGAGGGGCTTCCATGATCAGCGGCTAATAAAATGTGCCGAAGGCCAGACGGCCCTGAGATCAATGTGCTGCTGATTGTACAATGAGGTCGTTATATTACTGTCTACTGTATATGGAACGGAAAAGAGGCCACTGGGTAGGCCAGTCTTTCCTGTCTACTGACTCTGTTGTAGTCCCCCCATTCGTATGGATAGCTGAGGGCTAGAGTGACAAGACTGACAAGCCATCACCCAGGCTGGAACAAAACTCCAGAGAATAATTCAGTCTAAAGAACATCAGTTTTCATTCACCACATTGTCAGAGAATGCTAGATGTGATATGATCGTGCACATCAGTTCAAGTATGTTTTAATCAGCCTATTATTCATTTGACATCTGTAAAATGTCATGATATTACACGAATTACCTCTCATTACTGTAACAAAGCAATAGATTAGGTACAGAAAATCATTAGCTCTGACATATATGTCAAACCATCGTCTGTGATTGGCTAAACACAATGATTATGAGCAACCTATGATTATTTTTACACTTTCATGATATAATAAATACTTTTAACTGGTAGTTCATACTAATATGACATTGCCCCAGCTACTTTCAAAAGGTGTTAAACAGATTTACATGACGACTAGATGATGTTAAATGAGTTTTCACCCTACGCTGACTAATCTCTCTTCAGGCCATCCATTTTTTTTTTTTTTTTAAACAAATTCTTCCTTTTTTTTGATTTGGCCCTTTAACCTCAATTCTAAGTGGAGAGAAGCTTCAAAAGCAGAGTGGCTTATGGTGTGAAAGTCTTTGCTGTCTATCGTAGAAAGTTTTTACAAGCTGTCTCCTTTAGAAGTCCAAAGTCCAAGTGCAGATTTTACTCAGGGGGGATTTCAGAAGTGTCACATTGGGCCTTATTGCTAACCTGGAGTCACTGGTTCATTTGCAAGTCTCTTGTGGATGGAAGAGATAAAAAAAAAAAAAGAAAAAAAAAACATGAAGAAAAAAAAATAAAACACCATCCAGTTATTGCAGCATGAGATGAAATGTTCAGATAGGTTGATCTATGTTGGTATACAGCCCACACATTATCCAGCTAAATGACTTTTTATGTTGCATCCATGAAATACCTTTCCTGTTTTATTACAGCTATAATAACACTTTAATAACTCCTACACTGACTGGCGTATGAGAGCAGAAATAACTGTGGTGGCTCCACGGTTCTGAATATTTTAAAATATTTCTTGGTATCCAGCTCCAGAATATATATTTCTTTCTCTTTTCTTTTGTTTTCTGTTTGTCCACACAAGTATTTTTAGCACACACACACACACACACACACACACACACACACACACACACACACACACACACACACACAAACACACAGAAAAAAAAAAGAACAGGACTGACTTGCAGCACAAAGAAAGATCCTTAACCAAAGCAGTGAGAGGACTGCCTCACTCAACTTGTTTATAGCACAGAAAAATTGTATTATGGGCAAACAAATACACAGACAGACCAGATGCTACCCAATCCCACAGTGCTGGGGTAGGTGTTCAGTATAACACTGTAGCTGAAGTTATTACAGCAGGATTTCACAACATTGATCAAAAGATCAACATTTAGATTTCTTAGGTTATCTATGTTTACAGTTTGCGTTATATTATCTTCTTTATCAAACTGTTTTGTCTTGTTTCCTGTTTTTTTGGTACATCAACCCCATTCTCGTCATCTGCGAGAGAGAACTGCAGCCATCTCAGTCTGGTTGTATCTTAAAGCTCCTACACGCATACAGGCTTTAAGATACAGAGTTTAGATGGTTTGTTTTCTCCTGCAGTATAGAGACTGTTTCCTCTGTAAATGAAAAGCACTGTGACCGAAAGACAGATGAAGACAGCAGTGCCAAAGCTAAGAGCCCCATAAACTCTTCAGTTTATAAACAAGCAGAAATGCATGCCTGCCAAGATGGATAAATCACCCTCACAGCTTTAAAGCCACAAACACAGAACTCAGAACTCTGAAACCGCTTTATTATCAGTATGTAGAGTATACTGGCAGTGGTTTTGGTCAGACACACAATAGCAGCAATAACAATGCACATGACAAAGAAACAACAATGCCTGCATGCCTTTTCATATTGCTGTTTGACTGTTGTTGTTTCTGGCAGCAGTTTACAGTGTAAGTAACACCCATCAAGTACAAATATGCAGTGAAAATATACAGTCAATGTAGAATGCGCAGTACACGCAGCATGTGAACAGCGATAGCTCCGCAGTGTGGTGCCAAAACATTCAACGGTTGGTTAAATGGAGTTAAATAAACAAATTGAACTATTTATTCATCTGTTAATTAATTTAATTCCCTGCCTCAGAAATTTGTGACATCATTTACATGATGTTATGAGACCTCATGAATCCCTTTACATCCACAATTCCTTGTTCAATTAGAAAGGCAACGCTGCAACAATAACACAAATTCATTCTAATTAAGAGTAAAACATGGTGGGCATGACGCCCGACATCAACGCAGGACATAACAACTTCAACTCATTATCCCCGTCTATCAACCGCACAGCCGGGCTGCTCATCGTACATGCAACCCTACATGTATGTTTATTGATTTCCCTCATTTCAATATGGACTTCAAATTGCATCATTGCAGCTGAAAACGTCTTTTACATGTTGTTGTTGTGTGTCTGTAAGGACGCTCCATACCCTGATGTGTTTCGACTCCAGGCATGCATTACAGACTCAGTGAAAATGCATCAATAATAAGGTAACCTAGGACTGAGACATCAATCGCATATGAGGCCCAGATCAATAATTAATTTAATATAACACACCACAGTTTGAGATCTGTTACTGCCCATTAGTGTCTTAAGTAGGAACTGTGGAGATGTCATTAGTAGACACATTAGTTATGAAATGACTATGCAAAGCCAATAACTCCATGGTTACAGTTGGCTGGGAGAGACTCATTAAACATTCACATACAAAATAGCCTTTAAAAGAGTTCTAACAGCATTCTCATACAGCAGAAAAATCCAAATTTGTAATAAAAACACAAGTCAAGCTGCATGAAAGATTGTGAAGTGTGAGCCAGAAGCTGGGGATATTGCCACCCTGTCAAAGAACAGCACTGCACAATAATGTGGTAGCATGAACTTGTTATCCCGGCGTCTCGATGTGAGCTCCAACACCATTAATGGCATAATACTGTGATCGATCACACCTTATAATAAGAGAGAGGTGAAGCTTGTGTCAGTCCTTCACCTGATTCCCCCTTTTACCTGTTCTATTCTTCCTGTCTGCTTTCTGACACATCCAGATGGTTTTATAGTTCTACTGTACTGCAGAGAGTTTTTAAAAAAAAAAAAAAAAGAAAAAAAAAGTCGATATTTCTTACCCCTGTTTTTTTTTTTGTTTTTTTTAATGGGTGGAGGTGCTGGTGTCATTCTGAGACCAAGAGCAGCCTGTCATAGTGTAGCTCTTCAGGCCTGCCGTACAGCTTCCTGTAGTAGGTCACTTAAATTTGGTACTAACGAGAGTTTGGAAGGAAATATGACACTCATCAAATTTTATAGAAACTGGGAATATCCAAAAAAGGAAGAAAAAAAAAGTGGTCAAATATTGTATAATACATGAAAATATCATTTAACTTACCTGTGCAGTGGAGTTTAAGTGTATAGGGGAAAAAAATTCATAGACATAAGAACCTAACATGGGTAAAAAATCAGCTTGTTTCATATTGTCAGCACACAAACATGTATATTATGTTTATTTAGTATATTTTACGGAAGAAGAGAGACAGAAAAAGGATTACCACTATAATCATATAATCTCTTTTGACAAAATATCCACCAGCTCTAAAATGAGCCATCGTACAAAACCAAGGATAATCACACAGTAAAATTCCTTTAAGACCACTGTAAGAATTCCATTTCCAATAAAGCGCATAGTACGCATGAGTGATCCTGGAGTCATAACCAAACAACATCCAACAGGTACTTGTTTATTTATGCGTTTACCTGCATATTTGCATATGTATTTAATATTTCGTGGAGCCTCTGCTCTCTGTCCTGGCACACAGAGAAGAAGGACCTGAGCAGAATGGTAATCCCCCCCGCAGCTGATGAGCACGCTCGGAGGAAGCAC
Organism: Seriola aureovittata; assembly: GCF_021018895.1. Lineage (NCBI taxonomy): Eukaryota > Metazoa > Chordata > Actinopteri > Carangiformes > Carangidae > Seriola > Seriola aureovittata. Next base: position 13,821,183 of record NC_079375.1, read on the forward strand.
TGGTGGCTCATTGGCCATCTATCATCATTGCTGGACTACTGGCCACAACCTTATCAAGGACGACATTCATGTTTACACATTGGAAATTACCTCGGATGAATATCTGATATGGCTTTCTCTGGTGTATTAGTCCACACGCTTCACTGATAATCAAGTGTTACTGCGATAGATTACATCAGAGAAAACATTTTCTTGAACATATGACACAATGTCACGAGGAGAAAAGAACACAATGCATCATTAAAAATTATTGGAGTTATGACTGCGGCTTCCTCCCACAGCCCAAAGACATGCAGGTTAGGTTAATTGGTGAATCTATATTGCTCAGAGGTGTGAATGATTGTTGGACTCTCAGCCCTGTGATAGACTTGTGACCTGTCCAGGGTGTATCCTCCCTCTCACCCAATGTCAGCTGGGACCCTCAAAAATACTTTTTTTGCAACTGGGTGAATGGATGGATGACTGCATGTAAAAAACACATAAGAACTTTACTAAAATGGATTGTGCGTTTTTCTACCTAGTAAGTGTTGGAGGTTTAAGGTTAAAGGTTTTCAATAATCATATGGAGACACCCACACACTTTCAGTGGAGTGACGGTTCATGACGGGCCACTTATGTTGTCTATGCTAATGATGGTACTGCACAAACAAAAAAATCCTTTCAACATATTTTAGATTGAAGGTGCCATATTTTACACTTTTACCTGAAGTGTTGATATCAATAAGGCCAGGAACACACTGGATGCGTTGCGTGAGCGTGGCGGCTGCGGAATGTGTCGCCGCACATTTACAGGTTAGAGCAGACACAGGACTCATGCGTCGCGCGTGCATGGCTTGTCCTAGAGATTCGGACACACTAGACATTAAACTGACATTTTCTGTCAAAAATAAATAAAGAAATTAACTTATAAAAATATTAAATCCAACATTCCAGTAACCTGCAAATTCTGTAGAGAGATAGAGCTGCAGCAGAGACGCAGCCGGTGTGAACACGCGTGATTCTCCGTAGCAGTTTAGTGATGTCAGCCGCCACGCTCTCGCCACGCATCCATTCCAAGTAAGAAGATACATTTGCAGTCTTAAGTTCCAAAATCCATCTCAATGTAGTTTTACGTCTCCTCTCTTTTCTCTGGAGCTCTAGTAACAACAGTCCGATGAACCAATCAGAAGAGGCTGTGACATCAGCTTTGTTGTGACATCACAAAGTTACAGAAGTACTGACGGCTGGTTTTAAGGCTCTGTTTCTGAATACAGGCTGGGTGCATTTCTCTGTGGACTGAGGCTTTGATACTTTCACAGTATTAATATAGAACCTAGACATGCTTTATAATCAAACAACACATGGAAATCTCACTTTATACAATATGGGACCCTTAAATTAAGACTATAGAATAAGAACAGAATGAGACGAGATGAGATGAGTTTTAGTAAAAGTGCACCCTTATGAAAATGATAAAATAACATATCGTTATAAGGAGTTGACACGAGTGAAATGATTTCCCAAATTAGTGGTTCGTTTATACATTTTACACAATTTCTTCATATGATAATTTATTTCATATTTATTTATTTGTTTAGTCATTTTTCGGGGCTCCATGGAGAGCATAATTGGACATGAAGGACTTTCTACAGTCTATTATTTAAATGGCCTAATTGATGTGAGAATATGACTGGCTACATTCCACCAGAAACCCTGCAGTGTTTGGCAGGAAAAAGCCATTGTCTTCTAAGCACTTGACTTGAATCTTCCTCTGAGGTTTGATCATCCACCATATGAAGGAAAGAGGGGGACTGGGGGCCCTTAAACACAAAACAGAGGCACTGTTCTCTTTTCGCCAATACCAACACTCTGCATCTCTCAGCACCCAGGGACAGTATTAAGGTGAACACGTTTCTTTTGTGTTTCAGACACACTGAGGGCTGGCAGGATTTGGAGGGACTGATTGGCGAACAGAGGGGAACCTTTGGATGTGTGTGGGTAGGATGCAGGAGGAAAACCAATAGGAGCTCCTTTTTCTTGAGAGGACACCCACAGACTCCAGTGGGAGATGTTCTGACTGAGCTGCCTACAAAGCTGGAGGTGGAAAGAAGAAGAAGAAGAAAATATAATAAAAGAAAAGGAAATAAAAAAAAATTAAAAAAAAGTGAAATATTTTCCCAAGCTACAGAGGACAAACTGCGGGATACTGGGTATTAAAGAATCTGCTCATTCCCTGCTTAGCTTTCTCAAAATAACCCAATTTAGACAATATTATACAGCATGAGGGAATTAACTGTTCCCAGGGCCCTGCAGGTAAATTAGTGGGACACTTGTACCTGCATGGCAATGCTTACAGGGATACTGCTCAGCATTCAGAGCACAGGGAAACACATTAAACAAATGAACAATTTGTGACTTTGGTATGAATGCCAGTTTTAACACTTTGACTCAGCTTTCTATAAAACAAGTGAAAAAGTGTGAAAAAAAACCTGTGTTTCTTGAATTCTGTCTGATACGTGTAGTGTATATATTTCCACATTCTTCTAATTAAGAATGGCCCCGGGGTATGATGTCCAAATATTTTAGAATTTAATGCAATGGTAATTAGCAGGAATCATTGCACATTGTAATGTATGTTTATATTAATGTTCACATCATTTTGTAGATGCTGTAAACAGTCACATGTTTGTTAGCGCCGTTCCTACAACCACAGAGGAACACATTACCAAGCCGTTTTGTTCATACAGAGCCAGTTTCCAGGACAAAAACAAAACATAAACCTATATTTATGGTAGGATATGTTTGCAGCGAAGGTCTTTCCTGCTTTATGAGGGCATTAATATTGCAGGTCTCCCACATGTTTTTCTACAGGTGAGCAGGGAGGTGATGAGGCACTGACCCATTTCAATAATGAGGAACAATGAGATCCATCCAAAAGCAAGCGAGGGTTTGACCGTCCCTCGTGCACAGTCTATATTTTATTCATATGGATATTAACACTGTGCTGGGGGTGGGGATAAAGACAATAATTAATATCAATATCTTGACAAAGAAAGTGTCTCTAAAATGGTTGCCCAATTTGTGCTCTTCAGAAACACTTTTGTAGAAAAGACAAAAGCCGGGTGATTAGTTAGGGCTCATTGGTCTCGGGGCTTTGAAACAAATGAGTAATGCTTTATACACCCTGTCCCCTTGTAAGCCCCCAACCCAACACACACACACACACACACACACACACACACACACACACACACATCCCTCCATCCCGCCCAAGAAGTGGTACCAGCGATCAGAGCGCCATTAGTTGAGCACAGGGGAGTTTCAGCTCTGGACTGCACCAGATTTATGATGGCGGGGGCCCACGCACCAGTGACCCTCTTCAAGCTGGCCCTTTGTAAGGTTCCACCATAGATACAGTTAATGGATGCACACAATGAGCCTCAATGGCCCTGCAATGATGGATCTGGGGCATTGTGAAAAGCTCTACAGACAAACCAGGTATTTCACATGCCTGTCACCCAAACTTAGAAGTGGGAGGAGTGGGAGCAGAGCGCACACTGCAGAAATGTTGCCGGGAACATTTGGAGAAATATAATTGGGACACAGTGCCGTATTCCTAAGCGGTATTTTAATTGTACAAAGAGGAAACAGATTGGATTAAAATCTTGCCAAGGAACTGACCCAGAAGTGTCCACTGAGTAAGAGCTTATACGCATATATGTAAAGACTGGTATACATAACACACACACACACACACACACACACATAACACACACACATAACACACACACATACACATAACACACACATAACACACACATAACACACACATAACACACACACATAACACACACACACACACACACACACATTTTAAACCAGTATGCATAATGTACAGTCAATATAAGGCACATAATTCTCTTAAATACAGAACACAAACAAAAATGCAGCAACGTGTTGATGTAGGATTAAGTCTATATTTTATGAATATAAACAATAATTTGCCACTATCATATGTGATATACTATAACAGGTATGTTGTCATTTCTTAATTTGTGATATAATAATGTGAAATATTTGTTGTTTTCATATCACTGTTGTTAATATTTTGGGTTTCATTGCTTCTGTATTGTAAAGTTTTCTCAACTTGCCATGAATCAAATTTTCAGGTAACTACTGTAAATCGTTTTTTTTTTTCTATTTTCCACACTGTTTTTTACAATAAAACAAATAAACAAGAGTCTGAAATATACATACAATAGACAGATTTCCATCTTGAAGCCAGTCTTCCATAACTTTTTGACCATAACATATTCAGTGAGTTCACACACATATACACTTTGTGTTTCTCAGCAGATTGCAATAAAAATGTTTTAAAAAAAGCCTATTTTTGTCCTTTGGTTAACAACAAACCTTTAACAGGCGAGAAGATTAGACTTAGTTGTTGTCCAGTGTCAGTGTAGTTATCAACACAGCTTTTAATCAATTTTGGAATAATAGCAAGATACTTTGCTGTGTTTTGAATTTAATTTTAATTCGATTCAAGATTGTTTTGCCTTTAACAAAACCATATCAGTCCAACCCCTAATTGATCTGAGTGACAAATACACACACACACACACACACCAAAACAAACGGTGTGGCTCGTGTAATGATCACAAAAGCCTTGAGGTGCTGTATCACGAGGACGGAGGATGACATCATGCAGTTGGATTGAAATCACCGAGCATTATTTACAGCTTTACAGTCTCCCACACAAATTGGCTAACTCTAAATCACGCCCACCCCACTACCCTTGCTTAATTCCACCACCCCATTACACGTTTTGTACTCGCTCTGTCCCCAATCAGCTTCTCATCCCAATGGGCGACCATTAAGCCTGATGCAGGAGTCGTCTGCTGAACTTTGCCTCCACTCAGTGTCTAATGACTGTGCTGGTGGGTGTGGATGTCACATGTCTTTCTCCCTCTACAGGGATGCAGCTCCTACCGGCAATGCTCACTGCAGGGGAGAGATGTGGTAATTATTGTGCAAGTAGGCAGATTGTGAACATGACACAGAATGCAGGTTGTTACCTTGTCAGGTTGATTACAATGTAAGGTGATGACCAGACCTCACACTCTGACATGTGTTTTGTTGTTATCGTTATTGTCACACCTCAGGTAACGATATGATAACAGAAGAAAGAAAGGCTGCTCTTTAATCATGTGCAGTTGCAGCTATCACGTCCACGGCTCGCTGTGAGTTTACACGAGTCAGTGTATGACTGCAAAGCTATTGCTTGACATTAGCATGGTACTTATGATTAATGGATTGTAACTGCACCCCCATTCCATCCCATGAAGTGCAGTGTCAGAGAAACTTTGTGTTGAGGTGCTGTGTTTCACTACAGTGCCCTCCCCCTGGCCCTCTCCAATCATTGTACACAGTGTTCTCCCCCACTCAGCAGCTTTGATCATGCAGAGATTGTTTGCTCAAGCCTGTCACTGCTGTCTTTCTTTCCTTCCAATCATTCTCAGTGCCAACAGTGTTGTCCCGAGTTTTGGTGACATGTAGAAAAAAGGAAATCAACAATGAGCCTCATTTGCCAAACAAGAGACACAGAAAAGTGCACTGTGAGCCCTGCTAATAATGTGCGATCAAAAATAATTAAACTGCCAGTTAGACTGTGGCTAATCTTTACAAACATTTGGCAAGAAGGTTTTGTGCTATGAATCTGTTTTGGCTCAGGATCCTGATGCCTGTCAAGACATTAAACAAATGTTTGTCTTCCCAAACATTATGTAAACATAGATAAACTGGGTGTAATAAAACAGTCAGAGTATCATTATATTACCTCGGGTATTACATTATTTATCATTTGTTGTTTCTGATAATTTAAAGCATGAGCTGCGAGACTTTCCACAGAGACAATTTTAGCAGGAATCTCATTTTTTCTTATCTCCTCTATATTTATTACATTTAGGGATGACAGGCTTAAGCAAACAAATACTAGAAAAAGTAGATGCATAGTTTCCAAAGTGTAACCACTCTCATATGCATGTGCAATGATAAGTGTATTTTTTAATTAGGTTAAGTAAACACCGGCAGCAATCAGCTCCTTCCTGAAGCCATTTTCCAAATGTGCTTTTCCAAGGCACCGGATCAAGTAGACACACTTTCTCTTTTGAGATTGCTCTCTCTTTTTTTTTTTTTTTTTTGTCATCGTACAGAAACACAGCTGCTGCTGCCAAGGACCTTCCCTAATCCAAGTTCATGGTCACTCTGTGCACGCAGTCTGAGAAAAATACCCAAGCATGGCGCAACAGATAGTGAGAAGCAAAGAGGAATGACAGACAGAAAGGTCACATTGACTCCACAGCTAATCTCCATCCTCTCCAGTCAAGTATACGTGCTGACAGACAAATGAGCTCCTCTCTAATACGTTAACACCATAAATAAATGTGCATTTATGCATCCCATTTCAACGCTCAGGTGCCACCGTAACCTCGTACAACAATATCTCTCCTTTGTATCCCACTGGGCGATCTCTCCATTAGCCCTGTGATTTGGAGTCTGATGAGTCTATCACAGGTGACAGTGACAAGGAGGTCCCTCATTATATTTCATATAGAACTGATATGAGCACAGCTGTGCACTTCAAAAGAATTCCTGGATGTCCTTTTAGCTGCTTTCAGTCACTTTATCATCCAGGCACATTGACACCATGTGGCCAATGAATTACAAGCCAAGGCGGATAATATAAAAGTGTGTCTCATGAATTATTCTTTACATATATTTAGCCTAAAGAGGAGAAATTGTTCCATTTAACAAGGAAAATATTCCCATCTTATTTTGTGGGCCAAGGGAGCTGGCAGCCAGAAACCAGAAAACAAGAATGCAATTTGTAATGTCAGAGCAATTAAGCACCTGGAGCTAAAGTAGATTGATAAGCTACACATCTGAACTTAAACATCTACATGACCTTCATATTAATATTATGTTATTATAACTGTGTGAAACCTAACCTAGATACTGTCGTCTATATGTTTTTCATTCCATATCAAACTGCAGGTTTGCCTGGCATTAAAACTAGAGGACATGAAGCAGTGGATGTTCATATTTAAAAGCAGGAAATCAATCATATTTCCCCTAAATAATTGTGAGTGTGTGTGTGTGTCCGTGCGCGTTGTGTTTGTGCAGCAAGAAGGATCTGGCACAGAGCATACAGTTGCTCTGCCAGTCCTACTTTAACAGTTTGGTAGGTGCCAGAGTAATCAAACTGATTCCTCACATGCCATGTGTTCCAATTGTTCTCAATGTGCAGTTAGTGAAACACAATGAGCAAAAAGGTAAAAATCAGGGAGAAAATGTGTTGCCAGCACATTATCCCGTTCGTCTATCTTTGCCTAACTCAGATTTGTTTAGCTAAGCAGCTTAAATTGCACGGAGGGAAAACGTGTTCTACAGCAAGAGCTGTTCGGTACTGAGGTATTCTGACAATCCATCTATCTCTGCCTCTCCATTTGGCTGCAGCTTTGTGCTGACCTGATGCTTCTCCCTGTTGCACAGAGACCCAGTGGAGATAAACGGTAATTCTCTTCCAGTTCACTGGACCCACACTTAAATTAAACAGCTAATGTTTAAAAGAAATCAGTGGAGTTTCTGCCCTGCAGGGATCCTAAGAAACTCACAGGCTCAACTTAACTTCTGTCAGGTCAGGTATTGCTTTTTTGTGTTTTTTCTTTTCTTTGGATTGATTTTTGTACCAGAGAAACACGGCTACTGGCCTTTCCCCATATGACATGTACTCCATTTTCAGTTGTGTTGTGTGTGTACGAGACAGAGTTGTATGTGAGGGTGTATGTTTTTTCTTTTCTGACATCTTGAATTTTTTTTTTTTTTTTTTTTTTTTTTTTTTTTTTAAAACAGAGATGCCACAGTAGCAGTCAAACATATATTTGTGCACCAAGAAGTGCCACCAAAACATCTCTCTCTCTCTTCTATTCTGACCATATAGCTAACACTCACATGATGATGTCTTCATATACTTCACATAGGCAATATGTTTATTCACTTTCTTGCTGATGGCTAGATGAGAAGAATGATACCACTGATGTGTGAATATGAAGAATGAATCATCAAGAGTGGATCATCAGCAGCCAGTTAGCTTAACTTAGCTAAGCACAAATCTACAACTGGGGGAAGCAGCTAGCTTGGCTTGAAGATAGCTAAAACTCACTTATAAACACACTTTTTTTAAATTTTATTTGTACAAAAACTGAAGAATAAAAACAACAGATTTTGGTTGTACAAGGCATTATGTGCTGAACGATTTATTAGCTTGGAAGCACTTAGTTATTGGACTCTCCACTGATTACCTTGCAGCCTTAAGGTGACCAAGCTAGCTGTAGCCTTGTTCTAAGCTAAGCTAATCAGCTATAGTTTCACGTTTACCGACAGATGTGAGAGAACAAATTAATCTTCTTATCCAACTCTCAGCAAGAAAGCAAATAAGTGTATTTCCCAAAATGTTGAACTTGTCTTTTAATGAGACTAATTCAATTTTTTTTTCTCCAAGCACGAAATATATCACACAACTAATTCATTTGACACCGAACTGTGTCTTAATCACTACTAAGCTGATCTCAAATATACCCAATGTCAGCTCGACTTCAAGCAATTCTGAAGTGGTTTGTGGAGATGTGAGCTATAGCACGTTGCTGCAGTGTGATGATGTGGGAGTGCAGGCTAAGACCAGAAGATCACTGGCTGAGCTTCAGGAGTGGCTACATGTCTCTCTGGAAAGTGGTCGTGTGAGCACAGAATGAAATTTTCAGAAAATGAATGTGTATATAACAAAGCATAGTCAGGTCACATGAGAGTATTGCTGTACTGTGAGGTTGTGTGTGTGTGTGTGTGTGTGTGTGTGTGTGTGTGTGTGTGTGTGTGTGTGTGTGTGTGTGTGTGTGTATGTACATGTCTATATAGCACTTTGTATATAGGTGCTTTTGCACAGAGGTGTATGCATAATGATTCTCTTTCCCTCTCTCGCTCTGGCTGCTCAGCGGAGATCAGCGGAGTGTCACAGGGGAAATAAACAGCAGCAGCTCAGCAGGATGGGCCTAATTAAACAGGGCGCCTTAGCACTGCAGTCTGCAGACTATACTGCAGCTTGAACCGGTCTAGACATGACTGGTCCTGCCAAAGACCCGCCGTTGCCATGATCACCGGCTGCCACTGCAAGTGAATGCCAGGGAGGAGCAGGAGGAGGAAGTGCACGGCACCTACAGTTGCTCATCCCTGGTCTGTGCAGCAGCTATACAGTATTGAGCTGGACAGCACACAGTCAGCACAACAATGAGGTAGTCCTTAGGAAATTGACTAAGATCCTTTTCATCCTTTACAAATGGGAACGAATCATTAGAGGCAGAAAGATAATTGATTATGGGGCTGAGGAACCTCACAAGAAGCTTTGCCAAGACCTTTTAAAGCTCATTTTTAAGCCAAATTAATACAGGGATCACAATGTGGCGACTTTTGAACAATTTTTCAAAAGATTCAGTATAGTTTGAAGTATTCAGATGTTTTACTTAACCCCTTACCCTTCAAACCCATGAAGCACAGCCAAATACTGTTCCAATCCACAGTGCTTTATTTTAATTCTATTGGAGATCCCACAGTTTCCCAAAATACCAAGCATGTCAAGTTGAATTTTGGAAAATGTGTATAAAGTCTATCACTCAGTGAAAACATCGTATAGCTTCAGTGAAGCGCTGGAGCAAGCTGATACAGAATATACATTAGATTTTGACACACAACCATCCATTCCAACCAAAAGGTTACTTCAGTTCAAGAAGTCCATTCAAAATAGATATTGTAGTGATAGATTATTATTCCTGATGCATTTATGTGCGTGCTGTAGATGTTGTAGATGGTCAAGGAGAAGCTACTGTTTTATCCACTTTATATATTTATATATATAACATCATTTCTAATAAGTTGATCAAAGGTATCATGTGTGAAAATATTGATCAGCAAAGTATCGTGCAACTATAGATGTTAAATAAATGTATAAAAGTATTAAGTAGCATAATGTGAAAATCATTGAGTGAAGTTCAAGTTCCTCAGAAAGTCCTTGTGTAAATGTACTTCCAACGCTGCGTATTACCTTTGAAGTCAGGGGATTTTTATTTTTTATATCCAGTACTTTAACAAGTAAAAAACTAATATATCTGACAAAATGTTACATGGTGTAAGTCCCACTTGCAGTACAACACAGAGTTTGTGTAATATGTCATGAAACTGGAAGAGATGTTTCACAGTCTACGTTCTCCCACTGGTCGATGAACAGATGAAATATCAGAGCTGCCGTCATGTGATTTACAGCCTGCACTGAGAGCTGTTCCTGACTGTGTTCTTTAAGGTCTCACAGGAAATTACGACAAGCTTTTTGTGAATGTTTGTGAGAAGGTGTGAATTGGATGGTTGAGAGCAGGCCAAGTCCCAGATCAGAGTCCTAACGCAGCGTTTGTGCTGCAGAACTCGAAGCACTGACTCAGGTTTCAGTTCCTCCCTGTTTCCCACGGACTTCCTTCCTCCTTTGTTGCTTAGTACATAATAGAGGATGACAGCGGAGATGTTGGTGAGGCAGAATAACACGCGGCATAGCGTTTGAATCAGAGCAAAACCCACAACACACCCTGGCATGTACCTCAGTCATCTGATCTACTCAGCACCGTGTTCGCCTGTTCTAACCTTGTAAATTTCATTTGACCTCTTGACTCTCATGGTGTCACTTAAAATAAGCAGCTCCATCTCTATTGCTATTCTTAAACCACTTATACAGCCAGAGAGAGGGAGAGGGAGGAAGCTCATTCCCAGTGTGATGTTTATCTGACATTTTCCACTGGCCCGTGACTCAGTGGGCTGTGATTGCTAGCAGAGCACATCGGGCTGGCAGGGGCTCTCCCAGCGTTGGCTACAGGGCACCACTTACTGGATGCTGCATTCTTGCATCCGCGATCCTACAAGAGCCAGTAATGACAAAATATTCCACCAGGATTAGGGGGTGTATTCAGACCCATTTGTGGCACTTGTTTGCTGCATCTGCATTGTGTGTCCATTTGTTTTGAGAACATTCACATTCATCTGTAATTTTATTGTCCTGGCAAGTGCACTGTGAATGCTGCGGTGTCTGAATCCAGGAACAAAATGGTTGCTTTTTCTCTTAATTAATAATTCACATCATCAAATGACTTTTCCTCCCCCCCAAAAAACAGCCCTCTCTAGGTACTTATAGTGTTTAGCATAGTAAAAGGATTATAGGAATGAGGTGGCCATGCAGTGAGTTGCATATAGTCCATCAATCTCCTGCACACTAACAATGCCCTTGTGTGGAGAGATGCAGACGAGTCTGAGCTCCCTCTGCGGAAACTTAAAAGTTATAGAGTGATGATAATTATTCCAAGATTTTAGCTTTCATTCTAACTCTTCTGATCCTCTCACTGCTCGCCTGTTTAATGATGGGCAGTAAGAAGTTGCACATCCCCTGAGATTATTCTAAATCAAACAAAATATATAAAAATGACGTTTTTTATTTTATCATATTTTCCTTTTATTTTTCTTATTTATTTTTTTAAATTTCAGCCACTGGCTTATGTGTCAGTACAAATAAGGAGCATCTCCTGCTGTGCTGTATAATGAACATATCTCTCAAAGCAGATCCTGAAGAAGGACAGATTCCTTACGCTTCGTGCTTTAGTGATCTTAAATGTGAAATGAAGACGTGCAGCCTGCGAGAACAGGTTTAGCAAAGAAGCTTTATGGAAGAAACTTTTCTGAGTGGCAGCGTAATGGCCAGGTGTCCTGAAACAGCAGGCACGGATGGCCCTCCTCCATATTCATATTTCACATTCATTCATGTTTCGCAGTGGAGGAGTTATTAGCATACACAGTATATCATGTCACAGCCACCTGCCAAGTTATCACAAGTTTTATACCGCACTGGTTACTTTAACAACTCTTTCACCAAACCCCCCCAAAAGTAAAAGTTTAATGATTCCAGATGTTTGCGCACTAATGTATTCAGTAACTGTATCTGCCGTGTGGGTTTCAGAGCATCTTGATGACCATATTAAGATATTTCAGAACAGGCTGCGCAGCAAATGTAAAATAAACATTTTGGGAAGGATATTCCCATGTCCTTGATTCAGAACAGCTTTTAAGCAGTTAGGGTCATTGCTTTTCAAAACCACACGGCCGCTTATAATCAGAGCCACATGTTGACTGGGGGGCAGAGTCTGGTCACCAAACTCAGCAGTGTTAACAACCCAAAGCATTACCTTTGACACTTTTTCGATCAGCTCGCTCTAATTGTATTTGTCTGCTTTCAGAAGAATGTTCTCAGATGATTTTTCACAGCAATGAACAGAACATTGCCCCGATTCATTCCTGTGGCTCGCTCTCTGAGGACACAAATTACCTGACCACATCCGCGCAGGGCTGCCCGCGTGCACTCTGGGACTGTGAATGTAAAGTGCAGCGAGAGTCAATGATGAATAGATAATACAAATGACGCGCTGTATAACTTCTCTCCAATGCAAAGATAATTCCCCAACAGGAACGATCAAAGAGGAGCTATGGATGCAGACTGGCCTCACTAGATGACAACAAATCAATAATCAATTGAGACAGTGGAGTAAGAACATGATGAAACCACCAAGAAAGCTCAACATCTAGTATAGGAGCATCCTATACAATCTGCAATCAAGGATACAAACTTATTAACTACATTATAGACCCACTTCAAATAACATCAATTAAAGTTCTAATACTTTATTTTGATTTCAATTAATAAATGGTCTGCACACACAGACCCATAATACCTTACATGATTTACCATTAACAGAGCTACTAATAAGGCTACTCCACTGTATTTCTAAATCCTTTTTAAAAATAAAAAAAAGAGTAGGTTTGATGAAAAGACATCTGAATTAAACTGAACCACATGCATCAGTTCATACTTAGAGGTAAGGGGCAAGTATCTGTCTCCAAGCAACCATTTCAATTTGTAAATACAAACTGCATATTTCTTGAAGTAAGAAGGAAAAAAATGTAACATTAGTGAGCTTGAATTACATCGATAAGTGCAAGAACAACTTTGTAAACTCAGAGATGTTTACCAGAGAGCTTAGCACCTCCTGCTGCTCTGTCCATTAGCACAGAAATCTGCTTAGGTAACATCATCTGGGGTTATTACACCGTCTACAATTTTCTCTGTCACTTACTTCACAGGCCTAAGACATTGTTCCTATAAAGACATTTTCAACTGGCTTCCTTTCACTGGTAGTCTTCCCTCCCTTGAGCTACTAGTGTAAAATGAAAACACTCAGGACACTTTCAAAATATAAAAACCAACGAAATTCTGCTGAACGACACAGCTGTTCACATCTCTGCTTTTAACCCAACTTTCTATTCCACATACCCTATACTTTATTTTTCCCCTAGGGGATAAATAAAGTAACTATCTCTCTACATTATTGTGAATTTTTCAATGGTCTAAGAGACCTTATGTAATCTGTCTTCAGTAGGACGCATTGACCACTTGCTTTCTAGCATCAAGCTGTAAAATAAGAGGAAGAGCTTGAACTGTCAAGCTCCATGATAGTAGCGTCAGTCTATGCTTTTGATGGATTAAACGAATAATTCATAGCTAGCAACAGCAAGCGTGAGCGCATAAACCGGGGAAAAAATTATGAACATATTTAGTTATCAATTATGGATGTTTGAGAAAATGTAAGCCGTATGTTTTTCAACCAAAAAAAATGTTGAACTGAGGAGAATAATTTTGTGGGATCTTCATCCTTTTATCACATGCGCACGATATGATGTCCATACATACAGCATATATACACATTATAAATGTATAGACTGTATATCCATGTTGTTATTGTGGCGGTGAAGCTTGTAGTAACCTCTCAAAAATGTCTCTTTTGTGCATCGCTTGGTTTGCATTTAACTCCCCATTGTCCTCCTATGACATTTGTTATCTCGTCCTCCATGTTTAATTCAGGAAGACGTAGTGTGACCTGCCCTCAGCTGAACCTCCACCACTATTTTACTTTTGTGGTGAATTTCTATTTATTCAGTCGTCTGATGGCACAGAGTCAACTGAGGCTTTAGTCTGTCTGGAAGCTAATATCCAATTTATGAATAGTTGAAGTTGCCATGTTGGAAGTATATATAACCTTTGGGGTGCATTTTAACACATACCTAACAATATTGATTAACATGCAGAGTCCCTGTCGAATACGCTAATGATGTAAGATATGTTGACTCCAGTTAACGTTGTAAGACAACTGCAACTGCAGATTCTACTAAGTCAAGTATCTATTGTTGTGGAGAGTTGTTTAATCTCAGCAGACTGTACTCAGTTCCCTCCCATGTTGCCTAATGGGGTTCACAGTGTTTTTATATTTTCATTTTCTGTTTTATTGATTTATTTATTGTGGAAGCCGCTATGGTAGAAATTATCTGATATGATCAAAAAAGCAAAGGGAAGCCCTGGCTCTTGCAGTATTAATCATAGTCGCGAGGGAGGTTTTTTGGATTGCCTTTGTCCCCGGCTCTGGTGTAATCAAAGGGTCAGGCCTTGTTGTTCACAGCCAGAAACGTAGCATTTAATGAGGATGTTGTGCTCCCTCAGTCACACTAACACTGCGCTGATTACAGCGCTTTATTTTCTAGTTTTCACAGACCTTTGATAGTAAGATCTCTCATTGTTAGATGGCTAAATCCAAATACCTGGATATTTCTCACATGGTGCAAGAGTGGGTCTTTCGAAACGACTTAACAGCACAAGCATGTTAAGCCCAATACAATTACAATAAAATTAAACAAATGTCCAAAATAGCAAACCTCATGTGGATACTGCAAAAAATGAATAAATAAATAAAGGAGCCAGTAAATCAGTTTCTTAGTGAGAATGTGGACAACATTAAGCTCAGACATGGTTGTGACTCATGGTAAATAAATGAGCCTATACCCACAGCAAATTGCTCTTTTTCTAAAATTGGAACAATTCCATTCACGTTTTTCTCTATCAGTTGAGAAACCTGTGAGCCTGTTCAGGCAGACTACTTAAATTGCAGTGCCACTCGTGACTTACTCTACTCACTGAAATATACATACACCCTTTGCTGTAGTGGGTTTTATTTCAAGTTTCAGGTTATTGGGCTGCACTGCTCATTTGCTAAGACTGCTGTAACACTTGCTGCTACCGCTACTGCTCTTGCTGCTTTTCATGAAAAAACGTACCTGCTAAGAGTTCAATCGTGTCGCTTCAGGGTGGCTTTGTGAAGGAAATAATTGAGCTTTGTGGAGAAAAAATAGTGTTTGCAAATTGTTGCTACGCAGAGCTCCTCGACTCCAGGTGTTGGTTGTTCTCTCTATCACTTCCCTGCCTCTGCCTCCAAAGATGCACTTCAATGCCAGGAGACAGATTCCTCTCCACGCTGTGGCAGTTTGAGATCACATTCAAATTCTCTGCTGAGGTGGCAGGGATCACTACTTCACATCGCAGAGCACACTTCACTTCACCAAACTATTTCCTGCTTTTGTTAACATGCATGCATCATTGTCCTGGCTCTGGTCCAGTGTATGTGTGGTTGGCAACTTACAAAGCTGCCATCACTGCTGACCATGCTATGCACTGTAGATCTGCTCCAAACTAGACAGCTGTCTTTATCAAACATCCTTCATACACAAACATGCACACTTTATATTTGGGAATGACCACGGCCATACACACAGGTAAAAATATATTGCCTGTCATTCTCATAACAGGTAGTGCACATCTTCTCTCCAGGGAGACTCCACTGCATCCAGCCATCCATCCATTTTCTATAGCTGCTCATCCTGTTTAGGATCCCAGTGGGGCTGAATCCTGTCCCAGCATGCATTGGCCAAGAGTAGCGTATACCCAAAGCAGCTCTATCACAAGGGTCTAAAAATATACGGGTGGAAACACAAACAACAGCCATGGACATCTGCCGTGCATGCACTAATGTTAAAAATATAAAAACATAGGCTACATATCTTTTATGTAATGCTATTCCACTTACCAGGTCACACAGAACTGCATCCATAGCTTTTGACATGCTTTATTCAAAGTTATGATTATTTCTTTCCAACATTATTTTTTTGCCTCTTGGTATTGGCAAATATTTCTGCAGATCCACTCAGTGATAGTAGCTGTTCTTCACTGTGTGTTGACCTTGCTGTGTTAGATTGAGACTTAAGCCACGGTACATTCAAAGCAAGCTGCTGTTTGGACTGAGAAGTGGAAAAGGTGGTTTGAGGAGTGACCTTCCACTGCTCAGAAATTGGAAATTGTCTGATTTAAAGTTTAAAAACAAGCAAAACATCTTATTATTACGACTTCCTCAAACTTGTACATCTCAATACTGAAACAATCACCCATGGCTGCCCTTATGGAGACCATGAGAATAAAGAAATGCTGTATTGTAAGTGCTAGTTAGGCTATAGATTTATTGTATACTGTCAAAACATTGCAAAGTGATACAGGGACTGCTGTCTTGCGCAGGAATATGAGCAACTGAACACAAATGTATTAATAGAAATACCAGGTAATCCTGAAGGTATGGTCAGATAAACAATTATTTAAGATTTATGTGAAGTCTTTCATTTATTTATTTATTTTTTCCACATCGTTAAATGCACCATATGTTCTCAGAGTCCCGATGGGAATAAGGCTGATGGCTCTCAGTAGTGGTGCATATCATCCTGGATAGGGTATGGGAGGAGATATTAGGCTAATGAGTATAATTATAATAGTAATGGCCTCACTATTGTACAGTGTTATTAAAGGTTCAGCGTTCTATTAATTCTGACCTCTATCACTCTCCTTCTTTCTTAATCCCTCTCTCTGTATCACCTCCTTCTGTTGCTGTCTGCAGAGAATGTCCGCGCACATACATGTTTTAGTAATGAACCAATGCATGCGTATATGTAGGTGGTTGGTGGGTGGATATGTAATCATTCCCAAGTTGTACCCCTGGTGACCTGTCTTACTAATATGGCCATTAAGGAGAGTTATGGTGACCACATGGCAGCATAATGATTCGTGCGGAATGCAAATGTGTAAAAAATGTAACAGAACG
Source organism: Seriola aureovittata (assembly GCF_021018895.1). Lineage (NCBI taxonomy): Eukaryota > Metazoa > Chordata > Actinopteri > Carangiformes > Carangidae > Seriola > Seriola aureovittata. The sequence goes on from NC_079375.1 coordinate 13,838,324, forward strand.
GCATCTGAAGTTTATTAACATAATAAGAGGAAATTGTTTCTTATACACACACAAACACACATACACACACACATAAATGCAAAAAGCTGGATTGAGAAAACTAATAATCATCAGTAGACATGACACCATGAGCAAGAAAGGAATTTTAATTACAACTGCTTAAACATATTAGATCATTTCAAGCTTTATAAAGTGAAATTTTTGATTATCCTGTCTCAAATTACTTCATTCCTGTAACAAGGGGGGGGGGGGGCTTATACTGTTAATCACTTTTAAGTTTAAATCCTTAAGATTTTCATGAAATCAAACCTCTCACTTTTGAACTATTTATAGCTGCAATAGCCATTCATTGTATTTACATTCAGTAGTTACCTCTCTGTCTAGTAGTATTCATTGTAAGTGATGGAATCTGCTATGTATTCAGATCACACGAAACGACGCATGCATACACTCTGCCTGTATTTTTAAGTTGCTATTGCAAACAGAAGATTTCATGCTGCTTCTGCTTCTCACTAAAAAAAACTTTTCAACTGATGAAACATGAGGGTGGCTTTTACTGTGACGCAGCCATAAACACAATGCCTTTAATTTTTCATTAAAAGTGTGTCTACAAAACTAGGCAAAAGTCATTTTTGGTCATTTTCTTACATGGACAAGAAGGGGCAGCCAGAGTAATGAGGAGCTGCTGGAGATGGGCTTAACACATCCAACTCATCAGCAGGGGAAGCAGCTTCGCTGTGCCAAGCTGTTGTGTGGAGAAGCCCTCGCTCTGTGTGAAATCAGACTGCTTTTGCTTTGTTATCAACTGTCTCCTTTATTAAAACAATGTGAGTTTGTTTCGTTTCACTGCCAACTGATAACACCAGCTGTCCCCTCCGTTGTATTTCTGACAAACTAGCTTCTCAAGGAGTGTTTGCCGCCCACAGAATTGTGGGACCTGTAGTATATTAATCGCTCTTGCCGATATCATAGTGACCGCTGAAATCTTGAGGATTCCAACCTCAAAAACCAACACCTGACCCTATAGCTTTCGGTAGCTTTCCCGTCGCTTTACATCTTTTACAGCTAAACATCTAGAAAGCAAAAAAAAAATTCAAATTTTTTTTCCTCAGGGATTCGTGGACCAAACCAGGGCTTGAAATGTGAGTGAATATTGGGCTGATATTTGACAGGTACACAGAAAAAAAAAAGACTCCAGTGGGATGCCTGTGCTGCTCTGTGTCTGTTGGATGTGTAAGCAGCCAATTTTCTACGAATACTTTAGCCCTAAGCACTTGATAAGCTGATGGTATATCAGCGCTACGTTACTGTGAATTTGTTTTGGAGTCTTTCTTCTCTCTAGTGGTAAACACTTAATGCAGGTTTAAGAGACATTCATTAGCATATGACAGCGCATGACAGACTGTCCTGAGGGACATCTTATATGTACTCTTAAATTTCATGTTTAATTCATCATTAGACTGGAGGCATTTTGCAACAGCGCTGCCGTCAACAGAATGCAGCAACTATAAACAGATAAAATTGGGAAGCAAAATTGATCGTGTTATGTTCCTGAGAGTGCTGCCGAAATCAAAAAGGAGAAAAAAAAAAAGACAACACACCAAATGTTGGCTTTTATAAAATGCACAAAAACTTCATGTGTCAGAAAATTTATGATTTATGAAGCCTTCACTGTATTGGTCCAGTATAGTTCATGACAGCTGACAAAGCCATTAATCATGTGATGTGTATCTTGCACTTCCCATGGGGCTGATCTACTGTCATTGATCATTTTTATGTCACCAGCATCGGGCCTGAGACACAGCCTGGAGATATTAAGCTTTAAATAAAGATGATGGGGACATTTCCTATCATGGCTTAGTGCGACTGACTATTATGACTTGTGGCTGGGCCATTCTGTAACTCCACAGACCCTCTGAATCTGAGTCACCTTACTTGTGAGTTTACTACATGAGTGGTCACTCTCAGTCACTGGAGATAATCCTTTCTTGGATTAACCTGGATGCTCACTGATGTAGTAAATATAAAAAGGCATCAGTTTGTGCTTTCATCGTAATTAAAGATGGAGGCTCTGATTTCAGGCAGATTAGATGGCGCTGACTCTTTGGAACACATCACATTTGTCACGCCCTTATCCTCAGGTAGCTTACGTAAACATTCAGCAGCACTGAGAAAAATATATATGATAAAAAGGCGAGCGTAATAATGACAATAATAAGCGTTACTGTTTGGTGTGTTTATCTCTGTGTGTGTGGACAAGACTAACAATGTCATGCTCTGCAAGCTGCACCACAGGGCTACATATCCGAGCCAAAATATCAATTCCTTTTACATACTGCAGATGGGCACTTTGCATCTTATGGATACACCAGCCTGCCAATTATATTCATCTTTCTCAGGATAACCTCAAGAGAATGAATCAACTCATGACAACAGATAAAAAAAAGCCTGTGGACACATATCACATCCAACAGGCATAAATACCTGACAGCTCGTGCAATCAACAACAAAAAAATAAGAGCTTCACCAAGACTGACAACACAAAGCAATATGAACAGTGCAGCCCACAATTTCGCACACTGTGTAGTACTCACATATTGTTCTTTGTTGCTCAGTGCTTCGCTGCAGTGGCTGCTGCTGTCATCCTTTTTTCAAACTACACGCTCCAAATTTCACAATTTCTCTTGCCTTTTAAAGCAACAGCTGTACGTCCATGCACGCACCTGTTGGCTCCACAATCCCACTGTGCTTGTGTTTCATTTGGCTCACTTAGCTAAAGTCAAAGTACATGCATATGTAAAACGGAGGTATGATAATGGCAGGCCTAACCGTGAACTCTAATTTAGTAGTCCTTAATGTCATTGCATTGCTTTACATGTCATTTTCAACAGAAACTGCTAATGGCATAATGGTGCCCCCCTACCACGACAAAGAGCCTGACAGTGATTGAACTGAACATTTTGAGAACTCGAACTGTCGCCACAGACTGTTGCAGAACGCCTCACCGCCCTGTTAAAGTTCAAAGAATATCAATAACTCGTAGAAACATGGTAATCAAGTTTCACACTCTACACAGTACAGACTGCAACCAATTTTCAGAGGAGATTGTGAGTAAAGCCTGCAGCGCTCAATGGCAATAGTGTTTTAATCACTCTGTCACAGACTTGAGGCCAGTTTTAAGAGCACAGTGAGACATGATGAATGATGGCTTGGGCTCGGCAACAACTGGTGTAGTCTGCAGGATTGCTATGATGCTGCGATGGAAAAGGCTGATTAGTGGCATCTGGGGGGATGATTAATTGATGCAAACACATTCCAATTTAACGGCTCTTTGATCAATTATTAATGAACAGACCCCCCCTCCTTCCTTCCCCTACTTCACCCCCCCCCTTCTTTTATTATGTACAACTTCAATTAACAGGCTCTCTGCTTTGACCTATCACTGCCCTATCCTGCGATTCTCAAACACTGGAACTCAGCAAGCAAATGCGTCTCAATGAGCAAAAGAAAAAAAGAAGGAAAAAAAATAACGTCATGCACATTCATACATGGGAGAATAATCCACTTTCACATTGAGAGGACTTAAGACCGAATGAGAATGAGTGTAAATTACGACTTCAGAACATATAGATGCTTAGGGAGAGGAAGAGTCATCGAGCGCTACTCAATTCTGACCCTATCATCTTTCCATGAAGCTGACGGTTTCTCCTCCAAATTAATGAAATGTTACAAAGAGCTTGATTCCCCATTTATGGACACTTATTTCTCACATTCTTGCAGAAGCTGTAAATCGGAGCACACATTTCTCTGAGGACCAGTAGGTGAGAGAGTGCTCATGGATGTGCTGCTGGTAAGTTGGAAATTGTTCCCCTCAAGGCATCACTGCCTTTAGTCTTGTAATCTCCCTTGTCTTGTGGACTGATGGTGAAAGAAAATAAAAGAAAAAAAAGAAACAAGCAAATCAAAAAAACACATATAGAGGATTGTCCCTGGGGCCTTACTGTTAAAATGCTTCCAGTAAAGTTGCTTTTTTTTTCTTTTTTTTATTGGCGTTTCTGATTTCAAGGTAGTATTCGGTAATATTTGACACTCATCTTAAATTGGTAGAAACCTGAAACCAGAAGAGCAATTTAATGACATTTGCACTTACTCCACCATCGAGGTCAAACTGCATTAGAAAATGCAATATTTAAGAGGATTGAATCAGTTTAGTTTATGCAGCGGGCAGGATTATTACAGTTAAGATCAATTGTTTGTGCATCATAAATTAATTGCGATGGAGTTTATAGGTCCATGCAACGCTAATGAACCGCTTTTGATTGAAGGTTTCCACAGTGTCAATCAGACCTCATGTCTTCCCTGAGAATCATATTGCTAAAGAGTTTGGCTCTTTTTTTAAAGTTCACAAAATCGTGCGCTGCCTACTTTAAAACCCATTTTGGTAAAAGGGCAAATGATGCTTTCCATATCATTTTATTGCAGTCATCTCTCCTTTTACTGGTATGTTTACTCTGAGGGAAATGCTCTCTACCCCCTCACTCTCCCCACTATAAATAATTCATTAAGGAGCCGGGGATAACAAGGGTATAAAGAAAAATATATGTATTGCTAGTGATCTGGGAGAGAAGCCAAAGGATATATCAGACACAATTATGGGGAAAGGGGAGAATAATTCCTCACATGTACTCTTTGGCCCCACTCGTCTCTTTGGCTCTGTTCTCGGCTCCTCTAGCCAGTGTGGATGGGTGCATTAAGACACACAGGTGGAGTGATAGGGGTTGAAAGTGACCCTCTGCTCTCAACACTGGCGCAGAGCTGCAGAGCATCAGGCTAAGCCACTTTGACTCTCCCAGCTCTCTTAATTGCTCAGCGAACCTGGCTGTAGCATTGAGCTGCCTGACTTACTGGTCCCCCGAGAGTGTATTAGGAGTGCTCTGTCCAACTAATCGCCTCCTTTGTCCCCCATCATCCCCACACAGTTTGTCCACACGTAGTGACAGGTCAGTCATGATGATAGTAGCACCATCACCTCTTTCTCCTCTTCCTCCTCCTCGCTCGCCAGGTCCCTAATCACCGTCTTATTTCCTCAATACGCCATCACATGCAGATACAACATTTGATTAAAGGAAATTGTATTTTCTATTTTCAAAAGAAATGAAAAAAAAATATCAGGATGGATTTCTTTTGCAAATAAACACTTAAATGAGTCCAACATTTTAAAACAAACTGGCAGTTTTTGCATTTATATGACTTTCTTTCCTCTCAGTAAAAGCTACCATCAACATTCAAGGACACAGGGTAATTCAATTTATAAAGACTCCTGTTGGTCAAAGTGCTCTTGTAAAATATAAAGAGGTTTCCAACTAAAAGGTGCACTACAAATTTTTTTTTTTTCTGCAAATTTACACAAGCCTTGGGAAAGAGGTACGCAGCAGTGGACGCTGTGGGGCATCCCTTTGAAAGCAGAGAATGCGACAAATTAGAGCGAACGCTTATAACTTTTTACGGCAAGAGCCAAAATATCTCATCAGTATCACAAACATTTTAAAGCCATCCCTTGATCCGGATTAAAATGTACAAAGTTGGAAGTGTATGTTCACTGTTAGGTAGAACACCATTCTTTATTTACGAAGGCATCTATCATTAAATTGTCTGTGGTGCTGCGAGAACATCATGACAATAGTCACAGTATCTAGGAGTGTTCACACTCTAACTGACAGTAAGAGCGAAAACATATATAAATGTAAATTATTTTAATGGGAGTCACTCAAGGCAAAAAAAAGCTACACTGCAAGAGCTAAAATCCAAACAAGACTGGGGGCAACTTTTTTGAAGTTATGATAAAACAATATTTTACGGTACGTTAAGCTGACTTTGCAAACTGGCAGGCTGAGCTTTTACACCCACAAGGAGGAGAAGAAAATGCATATCCATGGAATATAGTTACACCACATTGTCTATAAAGTCAGTGCCCTTTTCACTGTCAAGAGACCTTTTTCACGGAGTGACCCCTGTTTGTTGTTTTATGATGGGCATTATACTGTCGACATGTATCCCTGGTTTAATGTTTTGTGAAAGACTTTTTCATGTTCTAACTTTGAAAAGTTTAATACTGTCGTGATTTTTTACCCCTTTGGTTTGGATTGATGTTTACAACTGAAATCACAGATATAGTACATTAACCAACACACAGGCCTGTTACTAACAATAACACTCACACGAATTCCATCTCTGAAATGCTCAACAGTCAGCGTCAAAAAGGCAAGAACCAGATCTGTGTTGCATGTGAGCTTTTGTTATCCATGTGGTTTTTGTGTATGCAGATCCAACTGTAATAGCAAACAGTCATTTTATTAGGATGTAAATATTTACAGAGCATGAGTATTTACAGGACTTTAAGTAACCTGTTTCTTATGAAACATCATAAGAAGTGACTTGATTGGATCAACAATTGACTATTTACTAAACCCCTTCCCCAAATGGCTATTGTCCAGTCTTCGCAGCTGTAGCGGTGCATTCCTGTTGCATGCTGGACAAAGTTGAGTGCATGTGGCTGTTTTAAGAGACCCAAGCTGTTTGTAAAGAGTTTGGATGGTAGGTAATTGCTTTTCTTAAACTTGTTAAACAGTCAATTGTAAATCTTTTTTATTTTTTAAAGATTGATGCATACCGTGCATGCTTTAAATAGTCTCTCATTTAAATTGTTGCTGCTTTTACATTGAGTGTAAAGAGAATTGTAAAAGGAGACTAATTGTGAATGCTGAATTAAAATCTATGAATAGCCATTTCAAAGGCAAAAACATAGACTGCACTAGCTTAGAAAATGGTAAGTTGAAGTTGCAGTTTGACAGTTTGCCCAGTCGGTCCTTGCTGTATTATGTCCCTGTGTTGATTTCAGGCAGAGCAGGAGATAATTTGAGGATGTGAAACTATTTACCTAGCTGTACTGTACATAGCACTAGGGTAGAATGAAAATCTTATGAGTTGCAAATTTACATCAGCGAATGAACAAGGACGCTTTTCACATAAATTTCATTAACATGGATTAACCCTGGATTGCATGAATAAAATTTTACTGGTGGAAATCTAGAGCAAGAGACCAAAAGAATGGATAAAGTCTGTTAAAAACATAACTCCAGTGTTCTGCTGGAACGGCAACTATGACCTGCTGCTAGCTGATCCACAAAGATGAATATATAGATGGATAAAAGATAAGATGCACGGATGGTTGGAAGATAACAGAGCAGATACAGTGTAAGGATGAAAGCTGTTCTTTGCAAATGACCTTAGCTATGATTTTATTCAAGAACATCTGCCCTTTTGCATGAGCTATGAATCAGTATTTGGGACATGACCTTTAAAAACAATGGAATATTTACCCAAAGGAAGGTGTTGGCATATTATCAGTGGTGAAGCGGTGAAAATATCTCCATTCAGTATGAGATTGGCTGAAGGCATTACATGGAGGATAATGACCATCTAAATAGCCTTTTAAATGGTTAAATCTGACAACTATGATGCAAAGCCACCATGTAAAATTCTTTCATCTTTTCTCTGCGCATCAATAACTTTTCACCCATAGCTGTCCTCTCTCTAGATGTTTATGTGCACATAATTTATTCATCTGTGTTTATTTGGTTTTAAAATGACCCCTCCCCCACTCAGACAAACACCCACCACATATACCGCATTTACTGAACGCAAAAAAAATGCAGAAAATTTTCTTTTAATTGAACATGATGTCAGTGGAAGGACAATGTTGTTAAAGAGGAAATTGGGAAGCAATTACTGGCAGCTTTTATTGTACAATACGTGGTTGCCTCCTTTCATTCCCGTCTTTGTTGGGCTAAGAGCACTGTTGATAATGTCTGCCAATGCAAAGTGCTCTTTGTGCTTTTGAATGAGGCTGTGCTTAGTATCAACAGTGTTAATGAAGACTCTTTCCTGCACATTGCCACACATCAGTAATACATGGTTATGAGGGATTTGCAGCTCCCATTCCTGTGTGGCTTTCTGTACGTCTCTTTGTATTTCTTTCTTTCGTCGCTTCCCTCCCTTCCCCGCTCTTCCTCTCTCCTCCTCCTCCTCCTCTCTCTCCCACCCCTTCACCCCCCCCTCCTCTTTTTGGTCTCTCTCTTTTCGCTGGCATCAAAGAGGTGCATAACCTGAAATGAATGCATGTGTTAATCACCATCTCCTAAGAATTAAATGATCTTCAACCACTCTGACAATTCATGTGCAAAAGAGAGCTCTCAGTATTCATAAGCACTGTGCCGAGCATTTACATGGATAACAGTGTCAAAACATTAAGTAGGAGGTTCAGAGAAAATGGCTCTTGCAGGAGATCAAAAACCTTTCAGTGTTCTGTGTGAACTGGTTTCCCCCTATGTCTCCACTGCAGTCTAGAAATGCATTTTGTAAGCAAGACGTGTTCATAAAAAGGCCCTGCTTGGATGAGATTTTTAAATTGATCATCTTTTCCTTTCACTTTCCTCCCTCCAATTCCTTTTGTATGAGTCATTTGCAACAAACACTGACAAACAAATAAAGGGATGAGCAACACTTTGAGGAGTTTTGATGGAAGGGTATGCTGACATTAGTAACAGGCCTCTACACTCACAACACGTAGCTTTATGAAGATGAGAATGAAAATGTGCACCACAGTAAAAAATAATTGCACCGAATGTGATTCAACATTTAAACCTGCAGTAACTAATTGGTCTCTAGATGGCAGTGGAAAGAAGCCGTGAATAAAACACTGTCACTTTATAAGTTGTTAGCAAACTTAGTTGACTAAACATCAAGCAGACACAGAGCAACGTTTGCATTCATTTGGATTCACATTTCTGGCATTTACTCTCCTTTTAGCTCCATTTTTTTTCCTGACAAACTTATTTAGCTCTTAACTCCAATATGTTCACCTGCCAACCGCTAAGATTAGCAGGGTTTCCATTACAGGATAGAAGTGATTTTCTTTTAGGAAAGTCGACTAAACGCCATTGCGAATGGTCTGTGTTTCCGTTGAGTGATGTTAAGCAAATAAATCTGTTTTGTTTTTCCTTCTCACACTATATCATTCCAATTAAACGTGATGACGGATTTCCAGCAGTTTGCCTCTCGGTTGGAACAATGATACGACAGGTGCCACGCCTTGAATGCGAAAAAAGTTTTTCCATTTCAATGTTGTGAAATAACGCTTTGTTGAATAGTCTGAAAAACCACGTCATAGAGGCGTATACATTTTTTCAATTCACACATTTCCATTACTTGTTTTTAGGTTTGCAATTGCAAATTGCGCATTAAGGTTAATGGAATCATACCTATTGTCTTTCCGCCACTTGGTACCAGGCTGAAAGTGTGCGCAGTGTGTTTTTCGAGCTTTGTCGCTGAAGAACAGCGGCCTGCTGCATCCAAAAACAACAACGTGAGAGCAGTGAAAGTAAACTGAAACGTTACATTTGCCTGCATGAAAACAAGAACAATGAGCTGAAAGATGCTGTTAAGCACCGAGAGCTTAATAGCAGCTGATAATTCACATTTGAGCTATTGTTTATGTAAAAAGTATTAACTAAAGACTTATTTTCATTATTTCATATTTTTTAAAAATGTGTTCTATTTTGCAGTGAAGGCTTTAGAAGAGCCTGTTTAGCATTAGGGGGACATTAACATTGTGTCTTACACTTTTGTGTCCATGTGTGCCCACGCTGTCCCAGTTTGGACAGTCACATCTAAAGGACCGATGTAGAGCCACTGAAACCTTTTCAACAAGCAGCAAACTGAATTCAAGACCAAACTCTTAAGTCCAATTGCCCCAGACTTAGTACTTTTTGATATCCTGTGATCTCTAAGACAGAGAATCTTCACTGACTGAACATCTTGCTGTGTGCAGAAACACAGGGATGAGGAGCTGAAGTCCTTTGAGTCATCTCAGTCTTTCTTTCCTTTTTTTTAAGGATCTCAGGAGGAGATTCCTACCACAGGGCTCAACTTGTGATCACAGAGTTTTGATATAAAGCTATGAAGCAGATAACAAGTATAAGATGGGTGATGGGGCTGTTTTTGCTGCTGGGTTTACATTGTTAGAAAGGCACTTATCATTTAGCAGTAGCAGCAGTAGGTAAATGAGAAGGAAGTATTTTTCTGATTTATGTAAATGGAGCTGTGGAAAAAGCAAATGTAGGTGTGTAACAGTGAAAATGGTTGTACTATATTTTCAGATGTATTCTGAACCCAAAGGGACGACATCATGTCAATTCATACTACAACACTAAGCCATCCCCCTACACACAGCTGTAGTGGTTTTATTTTGTCAAGGCAAAGATTTTTGTTTTTGATAATTTTGTTCTTAAAAGGAGCAACAGCATCAAGAGAACTCAGGCAAGAGCTGTTAAAGCAATCAACAAACTCTTCAGAACTGAGTGGAAGCAAAGAAGCGGAGTCGGAAGAGAAAGGGGCTTAGAAAAAGCTTCAGTAAATTTGCTGGCAGATGCAAAGTTGGCAATAGAAGTTGCAGGATTGACTTCTGGCAAAACAAAAAGAAGAAGAAATGAAGTATGAGTAGTTGTAAAGCACACTGGAAAGGAAACAGTGAAACTTCAAGGAGAGAGATAATGAGTGTAGGTGGATGTTGAAGACTGCAGAGCTCCTGTTAATTAGTGTGGAAGTAATTTAAGAATAAGAAGCAGAGAAAGAGCAACGCCATACCTAACAAAAGACATTAAATAGGTGTAGCAGTCATTATTTAAAGTCCATTCACCCTTTACTTTTTGAAAGAGAAAGCGCAGATCCTAAAGATTTCTGTCTTTAAAAATACCATATTTGATACTTTTCCTCTCATTACAGTAATAGCCATTTAACGTGTTTCTGTTCTAAAGCTTATCTGTATGCATTCTGGTCTTTGTTAGCACAATGGCACTCTATTTCTCTGCAAACTTCAAATAGCCAAAGACAGCAGCAGAGGGATGTCTAATTACTGACACGACTAGTTTTAACCACAACTTACACAAAATATCTCTAACACAATCCACTCCCTCTTCTTCTTACTGTATGTCAGAATTTTCCAAACACTCTTTGTTTACTCAAAAATATTTCTACATATAGTTCTTCCATCATAATTGCATCATCAGTGCACTAAGTCTCAAGCGGCCCTGCAGGAAAGCATAACAACAACAACAACAACAGCAGCAGCAGCAGCAACGAAACAGATCAGTCTTGAAAAGTACGGACATTCTTTTAATGTCACCCCAGCAGCAAAGGGTCTATCATTCAAAACCTGGCCATAAAAAGGCTTCCTAAAAAACACCAATTACATCCAGCAGCTGTCTGTTGTGATGACATCGGAAGAAACAATTGGTAGACTGGGGAGAAGATACTTGTAAAGAGCTGAACCAAACCCTTCCATCAAACTAAAGAACAGGAAACACAAACCATATCAAGCAATATTTCTCTCCCTTCTACAGCAGTTTTGGCATCTTTACTGCTGAGATGATTGTTTTTTTTTGTCTTGTTTTAACTGTAATCTGCTCTTGCATTTACAATATAAAAATGCAGTAGCACAGAGGATTCATCTAGTCACTAGCCTTTCTTTTAGTTTTTTTCCATTAAGTGCATTGTTCTTAAAGGAGCTATTTGTAAGTTTTGCTATTGCTACATAGCAAACATTAGCATTAACAGCTGTTTACTTACCAGCCAAGAGCTTCGGTCGTCATCGTGTTTACAAGACAAGAGGTTATAATACGCCCTCCGAGCAACACTTCTTCTTCAGGGCAGACTGGACAATACATTGACTCTGTATTTAAAAGTGATGAGACAGTCCAGCAGGACCGGGGCTAGCTGGTTAGCATGCTAACTTCAGTAGAAGAAAAGAAATGATAAAAATAGAAGCATAACCAGGGAGTTGTTTTCCACCGCTGGAGACAGCTCTTGCTGAGTAAAGGACTAAAGTTTTATGACGAACTTGCAACGTTTCTTGCTATGTAACAATAGTAAAACGTACATATGGATCCTTTAATATTTTCAAGCTTCTCAGCGATTTCACCCATTTTGCAGTAGAAATAAGGATCAAGTGAACTTCAGTGTTGTGCTGCTGTTATGAATGAGATGTATCTACACAGACATTTTGAGTGGTACTATATCGCAGTTGCAAACAAAGACTGTTTTCAACGCTCTCCTTGGCGGGTGCATTCAAGGGCTCTTCAATACTCAAAAAAAGGTTTTTGCCAATGGAAAAGCATTGCACTGATGAGCTATATTGTCAGAAAATCCAATCGAAAGGCCAAACAAGCAAACTGTTGTGAAAAAAAATGATGTGAATTTGGTTGTTTTGTGTATTGAAAGATTTATGTTCAGCAGCAAACTAGACCATCTTAAATATAAGGGTGTCCTTGAACATTTGAATGAGTTTTCTGGTCCCTTATGAAAAAAACTTGGATTAAAAAATTAAGAAATTCAGGTTTAATTTAATTGTGGTGGAATAAAACAAGTTTCAAATCCCTTAAACTCTATTTTCATGTTGTAGTCTTAAAACTTATATTTTGGAAAATAGCTGGCAGTAAGGTAAAACACAAATAATCTTTAATTATTGTAATAAAATTCAAGATTCAAAGCTTCATTTATCACATACTCTCCCCATAATCATATTTTCAATATGTACAGCATGTATTATCCTGTGAGATATTGTAGTTGTAGTTGTCTAAAATAGATTTCATATACAATAGTTATTTCTCCTGATGCCTCTAATATAAACCATTATTCTGATATGAGTTTCACTTTTTAACATTTAACCTAATCTCTGAAGTTTGGCGCATCTACCAAAGTTCCACAACATTAAAGTGAATAATGGGCTGTTGAAGCACACACAGCATCAGGCTCCTGAGGCAGTGTGTCTGTTTATTTCCCAGAGTGCAGTTTGTAAAGGAAATTGGTTTATACTTATGAGCCATTGATCCACAGAGAACAGTACAGTTTGTCATTCAGTAGGGTCTCTTGGACAGAGGATGGAGAGATAGGGGGGAGAGTCCAGGGACAGATAGATCCAGATAAGTTACTTCCGCCATCGCTATCAGCGTACAGTCTGGGAGGACATGCTGTTAGAGAGGATATGATGGATCACCTGGTCAGGGTCTTAACTTCTTAGCGGACACAGATGAGCAAAACAACATGACTTTTTAGAATGTTTAGCAACTTCTATTCGTCTAGATTTAGAACAATGAAAAAAAAAACGGGTTGTATTTTTTTTTCCCACGTGCATGGAGTAGACTTAGAATCAGAAGTTATGAAGTCTTTTTACATTCAATAAATGCCTCTGATCTAAATTTTATGAAAAGCTTTTGAAGCTCACTAGTTATGCAGATGAACCTATTTAAAAGTCTATTCTACTCTCTTTGCACACTTGCTGAACTAACGATTTTTCTGCACAAAAGAATTATTTTAGCTATAAATACTAAAAAGTATAGTTCTCACAACTGCTTTCTTAAAAGACATTTGAACATTGTCTTCATGTGAAACATTTGGGTTTTACTTAGTAGCCAATAAAGGGGATATTTTGATGAAACCATGGTTGTTTGCTACATGCTGAGCTTACAGATGGACAGTGGAGAATTGTGCAATGCTGCAGGGGAGGTTTGAGATGATTTTATGACCTTTTGATATGTTTTTCCACTGGAAAAACCTTGAAGCTACTGTAACTGATATAATCGACATGAATTCAAGCTCACAGCTGCTATCCTTAAAGGCAAAGCTGCCTTTCGAGTCTACAAGGGTATGAATATTTGATATTAAACAGACAGATTTGGGGTGGACTATCACTTTAAAACAAAATAATTGTCACTGTCCTTTAATAATGCAGTTCTTAATCAAAGAGTCTTGATGGACATCAAATTAAAGGCAAAAAGGCAAAAGTGGTACTTCAACAGTCAGACACTGGCCAAAAATTAAATGTCTACACAAATCTCAACACCCAGTAGAGGCACAACATCTTGGCCACTATAATGTGATTAAAACACAGCTTGAATGTGAGTGTTTTTTAATGCTTGTAGAAGAGACAGCTAGGAAATTGCATCCACCGAAGCTTACATTTTTCCAAAGAAGTATAAAGTTATATATCTGTAGATATTACATTTTTGTGCTTTGATACTGATGAATTAACTCGATAAATGCCTTATTTGCTGAGAGTCAGTGCAGTCATTTGAAGGAGAAGATTGCAGAGCTCATGGTGCCCATGCTCCTCTATCTGCATTCACAATATGTCATTACATACTCGAGCCTCAGAAGAGCAATTCGTGCTAATGGAGGTAATTACACAGAAATTATAACCTGTCTGAGTGAAAGACTACAAATGAACAGGCATGTGACTGAAATAGGTTCTCCTCATACAATCAACATATCTATCTGTGTACGACATACTTAACGACTGTGCTCTCCGTGTCAGTGTTCTCAGCTACAGAGTTGAGAGGAATAGAAAAGACTGACATTTCCATAATCTTACATGAATGCTGACTTTGACCGTGTGTTACTTAACACCCAGTAAAGCTCAACACTTGAAAGAAATCTTATCTCCATTTTGATGAAGTTCAGAGGCGGGAAGTGGATTCATCCCTTTTTTTCCCTGTGGAAATCCTGAAGGTTAAAATCTACTCACTCGATATTTAATGTATGATCGTGAATTTGATGTGTGTGATAATACAGCTACAGCTTTTTTTGTAGTATTACTGAGCTCAGTCCACGTTTGAGGTACCAGAATTTTCTCCGTTGAAACTGCTTTGGTAGAGCTGAAATGATGACTCAAAAGGTTTTTATTTAAAATCTAAACTTCTCTGCTTTAAATCCTTATTTCATCCCAGAGCAGTTCCACAGCAGTACAAGCTGACACTAAATTGATTGTGTAAGCTGAAAACTGAGAAAGGGCAGAAAGAGGGAAGAGCAAAAAGAAGAGACAGGCAGTAAAATGAGAAGAAAAAAAAGAAATCAAAACATAAGAAACTGTCAAAGTTTCAGGGGCATTATGTTTAAAGCATCTGTGGTGCTGCACAAGCGGCCAGGCCACAGCACCTGCTGCATAAAACTGGCAGTGAAATATAAGCGCCAGACATTTATAAGAGGCACCATGTTATGCTTGTGACTAACATGTTTTTCTGGACTGAAAGACAAATGAGGTTGTTTGTTATTGCTTCTAAAAGGACAGCATCATTTGTCAGTGTCTTCCAAAATGTATAAGCAATATTTTTAATGTAACTGTTTAGTGATTTGGTTAGGCACAGCCTTAGATTACTACTGTTAGTACTGTTTATTGTAATTGAACATGAAATAATCTTTATGTATATTATCTGCTACTTGCAATGAAACCAATCATTTTCATCAGTCAACTGTGTGTCTAATTGCCAATAGACACTTGAAAACATTTATATGCGATTGCTTAATTTATTACCATGAAAACCTAATTGATCTCTTATCAAAATAATTGATTGTTACAGCTGCTCTATCCTCCATTAAGCCGCGGCAGCAGGAGGTCAAAAAATAACTATAGTAATCTGTTTGCAAAACAGCCCTAAATCCCGACAAAAATGTTGTTTGTTTTTATGAAACAACAAAACACATTAACAACAATCTTCACGTTGAAAAATAAAAAAATATTATAATAAAACCAGACGGTCGTGAGGGATTTTGGTATTTATAATGAGCACAAAAGCCATACATCCATGTGGGATTTAACCATGCATAGAGTTCATTATAATAAAGAGAGATGCCTTCAATACGGTGTACATATCACGGCTAATTGGAGCTGAGGATACCTTTACTGTCAGTCGTTTCGACTGCGACCCTGGCATTTTCAGAGAGAACAATCTCTGAACTTAATCCTGGACCTTTTTGGTGGGGTTATGCAGTGTTTTAAAGAGCTTCATAATGAGTGGTTGGGTTTAAAAGCTGAGGGACCAGGGTACCACTGAACCCCCAACCCTGACTGATATAACATAGTTAAATTATTCATTTGAAGTAATAGTCTTGCTGATGAAATATTCATCATTCTGTAATGAGGGATGTATTGATTTAAATAGCAGCACTTTGTTGAAAGCCCCATCTTGAACCAGGGAAAAAAAAAACACAAAAAGAATGAAAGGTATTCTGCAGATCATCGTTTTGTATTTTATCAGCACAGAGCACTTGTACTGATTACTAATTAGGTACTTTTGTGCGGAAACTATGTAGAGAAAATCACACTACCTTCATACAGTAGATTAGACATCAGCAGTTACTGATAATGGAAACACTGTTACTCTTTATTGCATCATTTCATTGTGAACTTCATTTGCCCGAAGCATTTAATTGTGCAGACTACTCAGTGACCACTTGTTGCAGTGAGTCTGTTATATTTTTAAAAATCAGGATTTTTTTGCATCACTTCAGAATAATTCATTACTTCAGAGACATTTTTTATTTAACAGTGACAGGGATCCGGCAATTTGGTTAAAAACAAAACAGATCATTTTTACTGAGGAAAAAATTACAGAATCATGCAAATATAGACTGTTATTATGCCCAAAGTTTGGCCACATTAATCTTCCATCCTGCTAATATCTGTTCCGTCTCCAGTATACTTGATGAATTCAAGCATTTTGCTTAACTTTGCCAATGGCAATGGGCAATACAAACACCTTCTTTGGAAATGGTGAGGTCATTATTGTGGCAGTGTGTCATCACCTTTTTTTGTTCAAAATTACACCAGAGTGCCGCATTATATCTATACACCATTTACATTTTGTTATCACTCTGCTCAAAATGTATTAATTACCAACCTTGAAACCATGACATAACATCCTAATGTGACTACATAAAATACTGAGGGGCAACATGGAAATTCATTGCCGTTTATTATATTTTTGAGTTACAAACGCTCCTTATCCTTTTCCCTTTAAAATAGTATTTACCTGGATGTGAATGACCTGTAATGAGCTGTACCCAGGGACAACTTGATACTTCTAACCCAGACCAGTATAAGACAGATCCCATTTAAGACTGTTAGTGGGGTCAGGGTTATCCTAGTCTCTGGGCCCTTTTCTCGAGATGGCTGAGATTTTCAAATGTAATACAAACAAAACCAGATTTAAAAATACATGGTTTAGTGTCCCTATGTTGTTGTTTTTTTCATATCCCACTGACTTGCTTTTTCTGTTGTCTGTAGCTTCTCCATACATTTTAGGAAAGTGGAGAAAATACATGGAAGCCAAAGAACAGTAAGAAGAGGAGTGAATGAGGATGTGACCCAGTCATTCTATATGGACAAAGTGTAGAAGTCTGTTTCATACAAAATATGGATTGAAATGTGTCTCTGAAACACAGTATAGATGTTTTGTATTGTTAAAACCAACAACAGGATGCACTGTGTGCCTCCACAGCACGTGGGTGGTGCCTCTGTTAAACAGAGGACAGACCGGTTTGATGAGACAATGAAACATTTGTCAGGAGAGTCTGAACCGATGTACCTGAAGGTGTCTCTCTTGGGGAACAGTCTCCAGGGAATAAAAGAAGGAACAGACAGACAATCAGGAAGTATCTGACTTGAAATCACAGTCTATTCAACTTACTAAATTCTACTTAGTCTTTAGCTTGTAATGATATCTCATGTACAGTTGCATTCAAGTTGTAACGCCTACTGTTGTGTTATTTGAAGCTAGCCTTTTTACAGTTCAATAGGTTTGTTTATAATGTTTGAGATACATCTGTTGTCACAGTAAAGCACCATATTTTTCCCCTATGATGGAAAGGTAATAAACATCTCCCAATGAAACACAACACTTTTTCTCCTGCTGTGCAGGAGCATAACAATGTTACTGTGACCTGAAATCCATCCTGATGGTAGCTTTGATCTTTATGCAGTATGGCTGTCATTGTAAGCAAGTCCTGTCAAGAAATTGCTGTTTGTGTGAAATATGGTATCGGACAGGTTTTCAGACACTTTATGGCAGGGAACAAATGCCTTAGGATAATTTTGTTTACGGCCGTGGAAAACATGGAATACCGTAGAATGGCAGCCCCCCGTGTCAGACTAGGAGAGTGTAATTTAAGGATGTAGAAGAAGCACCGTTTGTCTTAGGTAAGCACCAGCCTACATCTTTTTCATGGCATAAACTGCTGATTAAACATGACACATACAGAGGGGGTTAAACAGGGCTTTTGAGAATTATGGCACAATCATAAACAAGTAAGGAAATGTGTCCCTGCTGGCTAGAATTAATTATAATACAGTGCTGCCGCATTTCTTTATTCAGCTGAATCAGAGTCGACACATTTCTAGTTACATGCTTTTACAGGAGCAACTGATTAAATTTAATTATGGTAGACTTAAATGAAAAAGTTTGATGTTAACATTGGTGTTTAATATCCTAGCCTCCATTGTAAATTTAACTTGATAATCAAGTAGGACATCAGCAGTGAATGAAATGGCATAGATGGCTCGTTTCCACCTTAACCAAAAATCATGCTGAAAGGAACCCTAATTAATTTGTGCAAAAATGAATAAATAGCTCACTGGTTTTGTAACAAGCATGAAAAATCTGGCAGATACAGGATACTTACTAATAGGAACCTTTCTCTTGCAGTTGACATCGCACACAGTTGGAGACAGAAGCTGAAGAAAAGTCAACCAAATTATCCATTTTTAAATGCTGGTAATTGTTTTGAATGTAGTCCAAGCTTATCCTCAGCCCTGGTAAATGTCATAATTTTAATGTCTATCTAATGAACTCTATTTCCCTACTATGAATGTGACTGTTTTTTGTGTGTATTGACCTAGATGTGAGCACTTGAGCATCAGCACATGTGCCTCATCATCTGCCTATGCTTAACATCCTGCTTTAATTATTGTAGTATCATAAAAAAAATAAAATGATTAATGCAATCACACTTGCCTGAGAGTTAGGCAATAATGAGATACAGCAGAATATTCATTTTACTTTACAGCTCCTGTTTGATAACACTGCATGTAGCATCCAGGGGGAAAGGGCTAAAAAGCTACAATGCTGCTACAACCACACAATTAGAGGAGAGTAGAAAAGCAGTTGCTGCACTTTACCTGCTGATTGGAAGAGTATAACCCACAGTCAGTGTTTACTATGATAACCTGTAGATCATATCATCCTCCCATGGCCATTACAAACTCAGGAAAATCATACCTCAGGCAATGAAAAATGGAATATTACATATTCCTTCCTACACCCCAGTGAAATATGAAAGTTAAGGAAACTACTATATCATTTCATGAAATACTTCTTCTCAAAACGATCAGCAATACATGAGATTTTCTTTTAGTTCTTACTATGAGCTTAAGTAGCCAAAAAAATGGAAAGAGCACAAAAATGATCGCAGGAAAATAATTTCTAATTTTAGAAAGGTAACCTTTTTGGTATATTATATATGGCTACAATATTTTTGTTGTCAGGAACACTCATACGGTGTTGCAAATACAGATGTCAACACACTTTGACATGGCAGTATGGTTCTACTTTGTGGGAAGCTCCCTGCTGCTGCAACGTAGCAAGGCAAGTACAAAAACAACAGCATAATAAATAATATGCAGAGGGCACTGCAAACACTCCCCAAATGGGAATAAATTTAGAAATAAACAGACACCAGGGTGCATACAAAGGCTGGGATGGAGGAGGCTTCTGCCAATAGCATCAGAGGGGTTGTTTGGACTTTTAAACAGGAGCACCTTTGACATTAACAGCGTGTCAGGAACTTTGTTGATGGCCAATGGTGTAGTTGTGTAATTGTTTTGTCTTGCACAGTTGTAAGCTCCATGTGATAGTGTTGCCAGGACTGAGAGCATTTCTGTTTGCTAGTGATGTTCGCAGGTAGTCTGACTGCTAATTTGGTTGACATTTCAGCCCAAGTCTGTGGGGTGACTCAGGAATGGGTTAGGAGGATGAAGCACAATCAGTTGATTGCTTGTGTGAAAGTAGAGGAGGCTGAGTTGAAGAGCCAAATGATGAAGCGTGCTACGGCCCAGCCTGATTGATATTCTGCAGATAGAGGTTATGTGGTTGCAGAACAGGACAGAGAAACAGCAGAGCAAACACAACACTCAGAAAGAGAGATGTACCAGGAGAGGTTGGTGCTTGGAGGTTAAAAGGGCTGCAGCAGAACAAAGAACTGAGCCAGTATTTGATATCAGCACTTATGCCCCAACTTTATGAAGAATTCAGTTGGTATTTTCATAGACGTGTTTCCAAAGGTTATTACTTATATAGGTAACACACTTTAAAAGACTAGTTAAACTTGCTGGGAGGAAGTTAACAGGCCAAAGTACATAGTAGCATAATGTTCAGTATGTATGGCCTGTGGTGTGAAAAATACATCCAAAAACCCAACAGATGTTATTATCAGCTGAAATGAAATCTTTTCTGCTAGTTAAAAGCTAAAAACAGAATAGATTTTAGCCTTCAACCAGCTCAATATAAGTTTTAACTCTGACTCACTTATTACTGCTGGTTGAAGGTAGCATCTCTTCTAAAGGTGCCCAGGTGACCCTCAGTTCTGATAAATCAAGTAATTCAATTTGTGAAAGTACCCAGTGCCAGAGCATGACCATGTAACTTTTGAAAGAACAAATATTGAAATTTGCCTTCTGCAGATGAAAGGTCAAATTTGTTACAGTGTATGCAGTGACTCGGCTCTGCATTTATACTAACTTTTATCCTGTAATCGCCCCCCATGGCCACAGTGACTACTGTTCATCAAAAGTTGCACAAACCCAAAACACTAATACAGAACAAACAATGACATATTATGGCCATTTTAGTGTTCATCATTTCAGTCTTGGTGTCTTCTAAAATAGATTTACATGCCTAAATGTTCCAAAAACACATTTTTCTTACACGGTACATCTTATACTGTATTCTATTCACCCTCTGTCTAAAAGCTTTGTCAGGGCTATTTAAGTCCCCTCTTTTGGCCTCTAAAGCTGACCAATCAGAGCACGCTAAGCTTGCCAGCAACTATATGTTCTGCCTACGTCAGGTTTTCTCACGCAGCTGTAAACAAACTCTTGTGGCTGTTAAAATGGCGTCTGTCCTGCCTTATCAGTTTGAGACCAAGTCCAATCTTGAATAAGAAGATGATAGACACGATCCACCTTCACATGCTAGATTGGAGCATACCCACTGCCAGGGAGTCGGTGGAAGGGGGATTTCATAAGACGGAGTGCTACAACAGTTGCTTGATAGTCTGTATTGGCAATATTCATAATTTGGAATACCTCTTTGAAAAACCATTTTGTTTAGTTTTTTTATTATCTGTGGACACTTATGGACTGAGGATAAGACTTCAAATCAAAGGTAGGGACTCACCAAGGCTTTGCCTTCTTGCTGGTTTATCTTTGTGTACGTATGTTGCTATGCTGTTTTGCACTAACTCGAATAGGTCACCAGCGACCGAGTTAAACATGACAAATCCACAAATAATAATTTGTACTCCCAAGTTGTGAGCCTGGGTCTCCTGTTGGGCATTATACAGTGTGAACTGCCCTGTCCTCCAAAAAGTATCATCGCGATAATTCCAGCATCAAACTGTGCGCGGTTTTTGAAACAGTTCCCCTTGAAATGTGAGTCAACAGTAAAATGTTTGGACCAGTGGAGGGAACCCAGTAAAAATGAATTTCAGCCAGTGAGTTCTTAGTGGTTCTGCTTTTAGCAGAGCATACATAGTAGGTAGCTCCAGGCAGTTCAGAACACAGTGTCTTTTCAGCATGGCTACAAAACAAACAACAAAAATTCTTGGCCTTCATTTGAAGTAGTTGTGTGCTGTGTGATGTGCCAAGCTTGCAGCAAGTGTCCAATTTACAGGTCGGCAGCAATGAGTGACATACTGACATCAATAGGTCTAGGAAGTAAGGCCTGGACCCCCAACGAGGTGTTTCATGCAAATGTGAAAAGTGATTTTCGCCCTGACAGAAGCACTTCCTTTGGTGTGTACATTGAGCCTTGCGACTTTGTAGACCAATTTACATGCACAAAAAGCTATATACCACACTACAGGAAAGGGAAAACTCAGAAAACCATAATAGGTCTTCTTAACAGAAGAGAAGGCTCTTCCAGAATTGTTAAACATCACCTGCTGATAGTGTCATACAAAATAATCCACATTCACTCATGGCAGTCTTTACTGACAGCCCTATGATCCACTATTATGTGAATTCATGCAACATATGGATTTAAATATGGAGTGCTGAGGAATATATAAACTAACTAGGAATAATCACATAGTGGTTTCTGGGTATTGCTACACAGAGAGCGGTGATATGCCTTACCTGTACTCACATTTATTGCATGTGTCATGTAATTATCCCTGTTCATGCATATGTGGATACTATCTCTAATTACTGTCTGTGATGATGTGCTCTCTTATTTAAACTGCATCTCTTCTTGAGCCTCATGAAACACTAAGTGAAAGGTTTTGCTCATGTCAACAATAATTAAAGATCCCTGATCATATGTATTTTAATGGGCTGAGAGTGCAATTACTGACTCTCATTCATGGCTTATTTATGACTACACTGATGTTCTTGCAATTAGCAGCCATAGTACGCACAGTGCACAAAGCGCCTGTTTTTCTTGCTAAATTTAACATTTGTATTCAGTAGGGTTGTGCCTATGGACGATGATATCAGTGATCAACGATCATCAGAACGATCGAAGATTGCTCATGCTTTTGCAAATGTCAAGGTTATATTCGACTTATTTTCCCATTAATATAGTAATGGGTATTAATAGTATTAAACTAATACTACATCTAATTTTGCCTTCCACAGTTTAACATATAATCGCATATAACCGATGCTTGCCACAAGTGCGCACGCACACACTCCGATAAACTGATTGTAATGAAGCTCCTTGGTGTGTGTAGGAGCTGCTGTGATTTAAGAGCGGAGGAGATTGACAGACAGACATACAGAACACGTCATTTAGTTCAGTTTCTTATCCTGCTGCTTTTTATGGCTGTAAATAGATCATCTGGAGTCAATGAGGGAGAGAGGCAGCAAAACGAGACAAACCAGGGCCACAGGAAGATGTTTGGGAGGTTGGGAGTGCTTGTTGGGGCTTATTTTTAAAAAATTCATATTGGGTGTCTCTCCATGCAAATAGGCCTACAACAATGCTACTAAAACACAGACCAAAACAACAACAACAACGTCTATAAAACACAGAAACTCAGTACAAATGCTATTGCATAATAATAGCTCACGATAATGCCATTGCAGGGCACACAAGAACATATCCAAATATGCACATTTTGTTCAACAAAAGGTATATTAGTGTGATGTTTTAAGTTATTGACAACTAAATTGTTAACAATACTGCACGATCTACTGTATGCCTCTATTGTAACAGGTCCTACAACAATGCTACTACAAAGACCAAAACAACAACAGTAATGCCATAGCTTTGCAATATACATGTCCAAAAGCTCATTGCGCAAAGCACACAAGACCATATCCAAATATGCACATTTTCAGCAAATGTTGATCCGTGTGATGTTAAAATGTATTGACAACGGACGATTGAACTGCTCGGCGGCAGCTTGTAATAAACCAAATATCTTACCTTGAGCTGCAGACAATGTGCTCCAGTAATTCCAATAATCCAAGATGGCCTTGCGCTCGGGCGTTGGGTAGGGATACAGCCTGGATGTTCAAGTGACTCGAGGTGGAGAAGGTCCGCTGGATGACGCCACAGAGATGGCGCCAACGAGTATTCCATCACGTGTAGTATCACGCGTGAAGACGATTCCCTTCCAAACAGTAGTTCCAAAGCGTGTTGTGCGGTTCCCTGCTGTTTGGCAGCAGCATCAGACAAGAGGACGTTGATCGGTAAGTTACTTAAAGCAGCCTGCCTTTGTATAATGTCAATGTGCAACTTAGATCTCTCGTGCTCTTTGAATCTTTCAATTGCTTTACACCATTTTGAAAAGCCGCCCTTCACGAAGAGGTTGTCAGCCCTAAAACAGTCTTCAGCAATCCGTTTTTTTCCCCACTGTTTTCATACAAGCAAAACACACAACCTGAACACTCTCCATCATGTAATGGAGCAACTCCCATGCAGCAAACCAAGTTGGTATAAATGCCGCAGCAAGTTTGTTTCCCAAAACTTCTAACAGGAAAAAGTTCGACGGCTGGAAAGGCTCCTTAAATACCTCCATGTCAGTCCTAGCCTGATATCTGTTAGCAGCAGGCCCCTCAGTGGTGGCGGATACTGAGGGTGGTGGCGGTCAGTGCTGTTAGCGGCGGTCTCCTTCTTGGACACAGAAGTAAGTCCAAACGAAAGCTATGGAGTGCTGGTCATGTTGCTGTCATGGGCTGGCTGGACTTCAGCTGGACACTTTAGCTGGTGCTTTGCCAAAAAAAAAAAAAAAATCAATGCGTTTTTTGCCATTGTGGTTTAGTCCTTCAGTTATCTGTCACTGCTACAGCAGGAATCCTAGCATAGAGTTGACATGACCCGCCCTACTCTTCCTCTGATTGGCTAGTGATCGTTCCCTTTGTTGGTTGGTTTGGTTGACTAGTGAGAATGGTTAGGGTTTAGGCAGAGACCATGGATGTATTAAAAACCAGGATGCCGGATCTAAAAATGGCACCCATTCAGTTGTATAGGAATTGCTCGCCTGGCGCATACACCGAAAAGGTTTCTGGTTTCCGGGTTACTTCCGCGTTATGCGGCCTACTGAATATGCGCAGTAGTGTCACTCCTATCGTGCCTCTGGGCTACTCTATCGAGCAAACGGCGGCCCAATCCCAATGTCCACCTGAAGTCCTGAGTCCTGAACCCTCATAGACTTGATTGACATCACCTGGTGAGTGTTTGAGTGCGCGAGACTGCAAGGGCTGAAAATCGTATAAAGAGGAATGGGACAGCACTTATGTCACGTGACCTTGATGAATCCAAACAATGCAGCACCTGCAGCACAGCACCCAAACTTCCCGCGGCCATGGGATACACCTCTTTCCCCCCATTGGTGTAGAGCCACCGGAACGACACTTTTCTAATAATCCAGTTGATATATATATATATTTTAAGTGCTTGAAAGCAGAGAACAAAGCAGGGGAGTGTAATTGCTTGTTCACAGGCGGAGAGAAATGCGCTTCTGACATGAACAGCTGTGTAGTCTATATTGTAGCCTACTTATACCCAGTGTGCATTCAGTGTGCAAAACGCTAAGCAAGTTTTTAATTTTGTTTGTTTTTTTTGGTGAATGTGAACCTACATTCGCCTTCATTATAAGTACAGTGGGCACAGTATGATATGATTTTGCAATATGCATAGCCATTGATACATTGCTAAAATGTTTATATTCTTGTCTGGTGACAGTGTGGTGGTTATGAGTGTGCTCGTGTGATGTCTGAAAACAACAACATTTTCAGTATTTTCAGTCGTGAGGAATGTAGCCAACAGGGTGCCACGCAGGACCAGTGTGCTCATAAATCAGGAATATGATTCTTACTTGTCAAACTCAATCTAACATTTTCTCAGAAGCAAGACAAAAGCAGATCATGATGGCACACTTGCCATCTCCTAGTTGGAACCATGATAATTTATGCAGCGACTGAGGAGGTGCTGCAGACTGTGGCATGTACTCAGTGATACAACGTGGGTGGCTGTATCAAAAAATTTTTTTTTTACATTTGCTCTGTCCAGATGATCTACAAAGCTTAATATATCAGTTGAAATTGTGCTGCTTGTTATTTTACAACTTGCAGTAAATATAGAGACATTCAAATCCCCTTCCTAACATTTAAACCAACACCAGAGTTTAGTTTAAACTCCCCCCCCCCCCCATCCCTAACATAGCACTGTCTTGGAAGCAGCTCTGTGTGGGCAGAGGGCACAGCAAAAGTGGAAAATAGCATTTCATCTTTTTTAACTGCTTGTGAAAAGCGAGGTGTTATCTAATGAAATATAATGAAAATGAGAAACACTATTCCCCCTGCAGGGTCTTTGCCAGAAGAATGTCAGAACAACCGAGCTCTTGCCCCCACTGTCGCTCCTGCTTCCTTCTTTCATAATGAATTTAACAGGCTTCCATAACGAGGCTATTATAGACTCCAGCCTCCCAGCCGAACAGAGAATTAGATAAGAGGACACCTGGACACTTCAGCAGCCATCAAAATAGATGCCAATCAAATTAGCCAAGGTCTGTGTTTCTCCCTTGTTTTTCTCCCAGAAGACAAGACTATACAATCATCCCCAGAAGGTTTCTTCACTCTCTCTCATTTACTGTTTTCATTTCCTTCATCCGATATGCTGTTATCCCAAATGACCCTATAAAATATTCAGATCCGTTTTTGGAAAAGAAATCTTCATAACCCCTCTTCATACATATAATAAAGAGTGAGGAAGAATTTCTAGGAGAGCACAACCTCAACAACAGCTACGATGGACAGCCTCTGAAAATTATTAATGAAGAAAATGCTCCCAGGATTTATATCAATGGTTAGCCTTTTCACTGAGCCTTGAAATAAATGAACACTTAATAGACTTAAAAGACAAAAAGCCTACAGACAAGCTGGTAGTGCAGAAAAGGCAGATTAATATGTGTAGTGTGAGTAAATGCAAAATACAAGATTAATAAAAATGCACCTCTGTATCAAGCCTAAGTGTCTACAGCCATGCTAGCATCTCTGTGAGGCTGTACTTAGAGCTAAATGCTAATGCTGGCATGGCAACAGGCTAACAATGACAACTCTAACATGCTCATGTTTGAGTTGGCGAGTAATCATCTTTACCATGTTCACTATCTTTGTGTAGCGTGTTAGAATGCTAACCTTTGCTAGTTAGCACTAAACACAGTACAGTACAAGTACAATGAGTCTGATAGGCATGTCATTAGTTTTTTGTTTTATTATAAAGCAAAGTTTTGGACAAATTGATTGCAATTGGGGGTGGGGTGGGATCAGCAGAGTCATAAGTTATCATCTGGGAATCATGAATGCCACGTCTGTTCTATTCTATTCTGTCTATGAGAAATCACATTGCCATGCCAAGAGCATTGATTGAAAGGATGTGAAATGTAAAGTTCACAATGCCCTGGATTAAATTATTCTTCACTGGTTTCCCAAGAAACAAGTACTGAAAATTAGAAAGAGACATATGAGGATTTGACTTTTCAACCAAAGGCTTTTGAGGTTATCATCAGAGAGGGAGAGTGATAAAGTTTTTGTTATAGGAAGCGTGCAGGACAGAGAGAAGCAAAAAAAAAAGGGAAAAGAGATTAGTAATAGAAATACACCTCTTGACAGTGCTTGACACTCTATATTATTAAACACGGCTGTGATTCACTCTGCAATTAAGAAAGGAAATGGTCCACATGGTAGCATGGTGCTTTAAAATGTAATTTCTAAGCCTCCAACTTGCTGAGCAGTGTCTTATGGGGAATTGTCTCCTAAAGATTTAAGTCTGAATATGGCATCGAAGTGGCTTCATCTAAATGCCACTGCTGTAGTGATTGTCGATTATGTTGCCCGTATTGATCTCAAATCCTGTCTCTTCTTCAGGGTCCTTCACCATTTGTCCTCAGCAGCCCTGTAGCCTATGTACAGCCACCACCCACAGTTTAGTCAGAATCTCTGCAGCCTCTTTCTTTTTTCTGCGCTCAGGAGGACTTGATTTCCTTCCTTAATGCTTTATAACCCAGCTACTGTCTCCAGGCAACTCAAAGGCTGTTGAGCTCGTTAAGTCTCTATCCCCTGAAGAGGCCGAGCTCCTTTAAGATTTTATGCAGTTCCAGAACCTCTGCATGTTTCTGCTGGAGATCAGATCATATTCACACACCAAGCACTTTGAGAATAATTAGAGCAGTAATAGTGTAAGGCAGTCCGAGCCCTCATTAAATTGCTGTTAATGTGGATATTTGAAGCATTTGGTTTTGACACTGCAGTGATGTCAAAGAGACAAGAAGCAAGAGGGGCATTCATAAGTGTATGACTGTTTAAAGCACCAACCTGATATCCTTTTAATATTTCCAACAGAGATAAGATGTGTACAGCCACCAGGAATACATTTTTCTTTGATATATAGTACCATGTAGAGCATTCATATTGAACATATCTGCAGAACATTAACTCTAGGGTTAACGCTGTTAATGCTAGGGTTTTTCAATATTTTATATCTACTCATGGCAACTAAAGCTTGGTTAAGCCTGAAACATCAGACAAAGCTTAAGAAAGATTGTGGTGACCAACTAAAGCACATTATGTATAATGAGTTGCAAAAGGTCAAGATGATGGATAAATTAGATTAGATTAACTTTATTAATCCCACAACTGGGAAATTCATTTAACGTAAATAACGTAGATGTCGATGTTGTCTGTGTTTCACCATAAGATCGTCATTACACATCCTATGAAAAAATGCCATTGATCATACAGTGAATCACTAATTGTGATTGGCTGCATGTGAACATAAATCTTAGGTTCTAAAACACATAACCTTTGGAAAGTAGTTAAAAAAGAAACATATCTGTTCTGTCAGACACATTTCAAAATGAGGCTAAAATGGGTGTTGTGTTGAAAAAAGCTCCCAAAAATTCCCTCAGTGCCCTCAGAGCATAGACACACTGTAGTTATTTACAGTGAAGAGAAGATTCATCCATTTTACAGGTGAGGTGTAGTCTTATGTTTTGATTGTTTTGTCCCATTTGCTGTAAATATAATTCAAACAACTGATAACTCATGGCAATGTTTCCAGGCTTTTGCTTCTTGGTTGAAATGTACTTCACACATAATAGTTTTCATCCATCACGGACTGGGAAGCAAGGTGGCTAAAAGAATAGTTAGAAAGCCCAGTTTCAAGCACCCCTGACAGCAAACATCCACCAGTAGAAGTGTCCTTGAGCAGGACCTGAGTCTCTCACCCCAAGAGACTGTTGTTTACACTGCTTCCTGACCTCCCACTGGACAGAAGCAAGCCATAATTGAATTCTTAGGGGATCAATGCAGTGTAAAAAAAAAAAAAATGTCAAGCACCATGACTGCATGACTGTGGGAAATTGATAACAGAAGCGAGTGAACAGTGGCTAAAGGCTTCCTCTTGCAGATACTGATAAATTGTAAGACTAAACAGTAAATATTTTGTCACTCAGAGGCAGAATAAACAAACACAGGCGCTGTTAAGCATTTAACAAGGCACCAAATAGAGAACAAGAATGTATCAGGCAAACTGTCATCATGTCGAAACTTTCTAAAAGTTGATTTTGCCTGACTACACACATACATACACTCACAAAATATATAATATAATATATAGCCTAATATAGATACTGTGTCTTCCTCATTGCTACTTTGACATCTGAAGAATAGACATTTGAAAAGCCCTAGAAACCACAACTGAAATGACAAAACAAATCAAAATGCGAAACCACCAATAACAAAAACTGCTTGAAAATTTAAGTGCACTGAAAATGTGGCCATGCTTTTTATGTATAAGTGATAGTCATTCCTACTTGTGATATTGTGTCAAGTTTTCATTCAGGAATTGAGGAGAGTTTGACACTTCTAATGTAACGACCCATGCTGGTATTTGGCAATATGTCACACATGGTTCACAAAAGATATTCATGTGCTTGCTTTTATAGCACAAATTGCAAGTTGAATACGCCAGGAACCAAGGATCCTTGGAATTGTTGTTTAAATATATTTATATATATATATTAAAAAGAAAAGAAAAAAGAAAGATTGTGGGTTTCTTTTCAAAAGCACATGTTCTATGGCAGCTTTGAATAAATCACAAAAGACTGCTATTAAGATGTGAAGTGAATAATACTCAGCATTCAAAGCCATCGACTGTGTCTGCCAATCTTTCCATGTTAAGCAAAAAAATATGAAGCAAATGTTTCAGTTCTGTGGTCACTGACAAATAAAACGTGGCACTATGAGCAGGATTAGGTCAAAACTTTGCGGCTGCCATGAGAGTGGCACATTAATTATTGCTGTTGAGCACCACAAGAAAGAATCCATAGAAATATGTTTTCTAAAAAACAGCGACTGATCACAACCTTTCTCGAGTTACATAGATTCCAAAAATGTTTGACTCTTTGTAGTCACAGTCATTTGCATCTGTCATGAAAACAAATGAATCCTATACAATATTCATCTCACCATGCATTTCAGGGTGAGAAAACAATCTGTAACAACTTTAGAAACGCATTTTTATAAATCTAGTAGTTTGTATTGCAAAAGTTATATTTACCAAAAGTATATTCTAATATCACTCATATTTCTAGTGCATATATTTTTTGGTTTTCCTGCAGAAAAAGTCTGTCAGACCCATTTTCCAGTCTGATCACTTCAAATAGCAACACTTTTGCTCATCGGGGACACATTATAGAATGATTCAACAATGTTTTCATGCATGTTTGACACTTCCATTTTCATACGCAATATCACTCCTCGGCTGTGTGATCTTTTCAGTTTCTTCCTTTGTATTTACCGACATGGAATTTAAACATTCTCCGCCATAACCTTTCCTTTAATCTCACATATCAACGACAACAAAGGCGCCTAGAATCGACTGTACATTTTTATTATAGTATCTTTGTAGTTTTTCTGATGTGTGCACTGTTGGGTTTGTGTATAGCTCCTCCAAACATTACACAGAACATCAGACTCTTCCATGGCCCACATTTGTTTACACAACTGAAAGAGAAAAACTCATGGCAACACAAATGTCTCTGTTGGCTTCTGACTGCTCAAAAAAAAAAAGAAAAATCAAAGTTCATCCCAGATCATTCATATCAGAGATATGTGAATGGCATTGCTATTAAGAAAATATATAATTTCACATAAAATTGTTTTCCAGGCCAGACAGTCTTCATCTGTTTTCCCAGAAGCATATTGTTCTGCATTTCAGTATCTGAATACAGGCCATTAGACAAGGGCGATTGAGTGGAGTTGTCATATTCAAAAAGATCTACGATGTTGATGGAAAGAGAGAATGCATAGTGCTACTCCCAAAAGACGTAAGGAAGAAGCAAATCTGTGTCCTGCTTTGCCCCTACAGCTTGATGGTATTGGCATGATATTATTTAGTCTTGGTTGATAAAACAAAACTGCTGGAGTACACCAGATTTTCAATATATTCCCCTATCATCAATAACTAGTGACAGCAGAGAGTTTGAGCAAAATTTTGCATTAACATCCAAAACAAAAATGTGACTCATGGCAGTGTTGTTACTGTATGTGACCATATCTGAGCTGCCAGATATGCAAGTGATGCAGAATACACTAGGGGATGCCTGGAGATTGCACATGCATTGCTATCATTACAGAGATAACGTGCAATAACTGAGGCTACATTATCAGGGGACTGCTGGCATGCATATTTTGTGACAAGCTCACCAATGCAATTCTGTTTGATTACTTTCTATTCACATTCTAATTGTACGCATTCAAAATTCATAGCGAAATGCATCTATTATGATAAAATTGAAGATGATGATAAGTTTAAACTATGAACAACGGTTGATTGAGGCTTTGATTATTAAGCCTAATTAGATCATCAAATTCCCATGCCATACAGAAAAAAAGATTACTTGCAGATATTTCCCACAGCTTTGAAAATGTTTTGAACATGCTCATATTTTATCACCAACACCAGAGTTAGAAAACCTCTTCGGGCAACCTGATGTGATTTTTGTAGCAAGCGTCCACTGTGTCAGACATGTTTCTTTATAAAACGCTGTCTGTCCCACACCTTTCCCAGGGCTGTGCAGTCTGTCACCCAAACGGAGCGTGTCCATCTGTCCCTTCCCATTTACGCTCTGTTGTTCTCACCGCGGCTGAGCCCGTCATGTAACGCAGGCATGGTTGACAGCTGTTTGTTGATTCAGTGCCACGGCTTATTTCCTCTGTCTGTTTGTTTTGATGTCAGCATTCAGCGGGATCAGTGGGTGAGTCAGCGTGCCTCTGTTTCAAGGCCCATTTCTGACATCAGGACACAGACACCACAATGTAGTTGGTCTTTTTCCGGCATGTCTGACCAATTTGAGGTGACCATCACAGTAACTGAACCCTCTTACAGGAATGCCTGTATCATCAGGTTGATCAGAATCGCCCCTAACGTGGATGTTAAAATAATTAAATTGTGTTAGGAGGACCATGCTCACAATGAATGCTAACATACTGATATTTAGCAGGTATAATGTTTACCATATTCACCATTTTACTGAGCATTCTAACATTTGCTAATTAGCACTAAATACAAACAAGTGATTCTGATGGGAATGTCAAATGTCAATGACAGATTCAACTTTGAGCTGATGATGGTTCTACGAGCCTGGGGCATATCAAAGTTAATACAATTCTTTCTGCGGGGGAGATGAACATTGAATACCTGTATTTTGTCCCAATCCATGTTGGAAATGTTGAGCTACATTTCTCCTGGCTATTTTGAACCTTTAGCACACCCCCCCCCCCCCTCCTTTTTTACGATAATAATTTCAGCTTTTAATGCTGACATCAAGTACTAACAGAGCTCCCAGATAATTTAAACATTTAAAAATGTGGAGGCCCAAGTTACCATTTAAAACTGCATGTGACTAGATCTCTTTATGACTGCTGTTCTCAGTAAGGATCTACAGCACACTTGCTATTAAGTACACATTCTCATTTACACAAACAGCTTGCACCT
Source organism: Seriola aureovittata (assembly GCF_021018895.1). Lineage (NCBI taxonomy): Eukaryota > Metazoa > Chordata > Actinopteri > Carangiformes > Carangidae > Seriola > Seriola aureovittata. The sequence continues at coordinate 13,870,993 of NC_079375.1, forward strand.
CCAGACAGTGAGTCACACTGTATATAAATAATGCATGAATTTAAAGCATGCAAACAGGGTTGAAAGGTTCAGTAACTGTTTGACTAAATGGTTGAATGGGCAGGATGTGATCCAAGCAACTTTGAATGTTGTATGATGTTTGATCCCAGATGTGCTAATTCCAACATAAACACATTCACTGTTCTGGGAAGTTCAATCACCACAGAGCCTTCAGTTCATTCAGAATGGTGCCATGAGCGAAAAATATGAACAAACAAAAAAAGAAACCTTCCAGAGATAGTTTTGAGGACAAAAACTCCCTCTCGCTGGGAGAGGTCACAGTAGAATGTCAAGCTTTGTTCAAGCTGACAGATGGCCCACAAAAATCTAAGTAACAGCTCAGTATCACAGTGATGTTTAGGAGGGCATCTTAAATCAGACAACTAGTCAAAACTTCAAACGGATGGGGCACAGCATCAAAAATACCATGCTGCATTCCACTCTGTCAGCTCAAAACAAATGAAAAGAAGTCATAGTGGGGGATGTCATCACCATAGCACAGTGGGAGGCTTTGGCTAGAACCGAAGGTATCAAGGTTTGTGTTGCAACATGGTCGCAGCAGGGTGACAATTTAGGATATACTGCATGAATCAATGGGTCCATCCTGTATGAAGGCTGTACGGGCTGCTACTATTGCTGCAAGACTTTTGATGCACATCAGTCCCTGCCAACTGAGCGTCATTTTAATGATGTAGATGAGGACATTTAAGTCTTTCCGTGTTAAAAGCCTACCCTTTTTTGGCTGGACCAGCTCTGGGCCAGCACGACATCGGCAATTGCCCGTGACTGAGTGAGTGAAAGAGTTGAGTGAGTGATGAAGTTACACTATTGGTTGGTCGACCATTGGAATTTTCCCTTTGGCTGTTGCTCTTTCAAAATAATTTGGAGGGAACAGTTTCCATTACATCATCAGGAGGCATTTAAAGAATTGACACGTTTTTTTCTCAAACAATGACCGAGGCCTTTATTTACCTCAGAAGGTAACAGGCCTTTATTTTTATGCAGGCTGGTATTAGAGGCTGGCCTTATTTCTAATTCCCTCTGTTTGATATGTATCAGCGGTGGCACAGGTCGCGTCGTCGAAGGGTGATTACATGCGTAAGCCCAGTAACACAACATGCAGAACACTCTAAGTGAATGAATGACAGACACATAGAGAGGGCCAATAAAAACGTTATGGATTTTTTTGACCAGCCCACTGATGTGGCAGCCCACTAGGATTAGTCCTGGTGGTCCTGATGGCCAGTCCAACAACAGGAAAATCAGAAATGGACTTTCACTCCTGTGACAATGGACTATTTATTTTCATGTTGACAACACACTGTGCTATTGGATTTTCAGCTTATTCTCTATTAAATATTTAAGTGTATAAATACTCTTAAGTGTTTTGGCACACCTGCCTGGGTGGTTCTATCCATGGAAATGGAAGGGGGATTTAACTGCAGGTTAAATTAGCATTTGACTTTTGTTGTGTATCATCGCATCCCCCATGTGGCCGCATAAGGAAAGGACAAGACACATGGTTGGACAGGGAGAGAAATTCTGCCCAGGACTCATCTGCACGCATGAATATTTAAAGAATTGTTTATGTATTCAGACAGAACTGAAAACCCATCCAGTTCAAAACCATCAAGGACTGTCAAGCACAGATATAGATGAGACCATGCCTCAGTATAATGATTCAATCCTGCTCTAGTCCACTGAAAAGCTAATTCTTAATGCTGACTTATAAATACATTGTAATTTAAACATATACAGCACATGTTGCATTTACAACAGGTTTAACTGTTTGTTTGTATAGACATTAATAACAATGCTATGAAACCCATTTCTTCTGTGTTCCAAGGCCATTAATTAGCCATAATTGCACCAACATTTATTGATATGGTTGTAAAAGAGCTTTTCCTGGCCAGTTTGTTTTGGGTTTAATCAACACAGGGAGCTTTAATTAGAAGTGGTTGGGTGGTGACTATTTGAAAAGGTTACATATTGCCCAATGAAAATTGCCTTGTGTTCACTCACATTCTGTTACACATCCTATTATTCCTATTGAAATTTGGAGTCAGAGAGCATTTGATGACATGTTTGGAAATTTGACAATTGCCATGTAAAATAAAACGAAGATTTCAGAAACAATTCTGGGTTTATTTTGATATCAAGCTGATATTCACAGCTCACTGAAGGCTATTCCATGAATATGTTAATGACGAGAATGACAAGTTCTGGCTTATTGTTACAGGAAATTCTGAATACCGCATAACTGGCATTAGTTAATTACAAAACGCTCTCATCGAGCTCTGTTCTGAATATGTCATTCGAGTCTTTTGTTGACAAACAGATTTCTTGAATAGGCCCAAATAAATTATTCTCTATACTGCAGGACAAAAAAGAAAAAGAAAAAGAAACTGAATCTTTTGAACGTACCCAAGCATCTTGACAAAGGCCTGGGAAAATTAAAGTGAACGTGACTTGTCTTCCCCAATAAGCACAGGTAGTCCATCTTACACCTTGATGCCCCTGTGCTTCATGTGAGACGAAAAGTAGAGCGACTCCTTGCATATCAGATTCATTGTGACTGACGTCCACTGTATTTAGAGGAAGATTCAATCTATCGTGTGGTGGAAATTCATTCATTCATATTTATTTATTTATTTATTTATTTTACAGTGACAATGTACATTAATAAATATTTCTGTAAATCTAACAGTTAGTCAACTGCTAATTTACATCTGTAGTCCTTTGACAGATGCTGTATAAAATACATACATTTACAAATAAAACAAACAATTAAAACAAGACGAGAAAGTTAGCTAATTAGAGCTAATTAGCGAAGGTAATACAAATATGCCAAACATTAACAATAATGATTTGTAATGTTAATACAAAGAAGTTGAAAACAGTGGGGGATAGCAACAGCATCAGCAAGTGCTGCTTCAGACATATAGTTTGAACAAGAGCATAAGGCAACATTTACAACTACACATAAACAATCAGAGGTGTTTGCATCTCTTTAAACTGGGTTGTTAATGCTTTTTATTATTTCACTTGTTTCACCACATGGAGGAAGAAATCCCACATAACTGTTGCAGAACAACAAATCCTCAGGCTGCAGATGACCTCAGCTACATAGTTAATTTTAATGATGACAAGACTTATTTGGATTCTTTGCTGTATAGTGTTGTGTCATGAGGAATACAATCAAACTATATGGTTACTCTACTTTATAATGCTTCAACCTGCAGGTTTAACCATTCCCCTCTGCAGAGGAGCACATTGAAATCTGTTTGTGCCGGTTTGGCCGGTGACGACAGACCTGCTAACTAATGTCACTTACTGGGACATTTTGACATGTCATACCAATTATTTTTAACCCATATCTCTGAGAGACTGAAATAACAAGATGAGGAAGAGATGCTTACTTGTGGTCAAGAATGGAAATTGTTCCTTTCTTGAAATGCAACACTGCCCTTCCCGGTTGTTGTATTTGCCCTTTTTTTTATCTTTATTTTATCTGTGTCATGTCGTTTTATGTTTGGACATAACTGCTTCGAATGCAACCCAGCTCTGTTATGTTTACTGTGTTTTATTTGTCAATGACAAACTCAATTTAAAAACACACAAGAATATTTTTTGTTTTTGCATTTTATGACATTTAGGCTAGCCGAGCCTGTCCTCTGTACTGTTCACATCATCTTTTTCATCCATTCATTTTTATAATATCCCTTTATCATGCACCACCACTCCAGCTCCACTTTCCACCAGCAGCTTCAAGCTGCCGCGGTAGCCTCCAATGCCCTCCTGCAGAGAGCTGAGCCAAGATCTGCTGCAGCCTTGGACCACGCTAGCTGTGGAGTTTTCATTTTGATGAGTCTGCATCAAAACTTCTTTCTCTTTGTTTTTTATCCCTGTTTTTGTTGTTGTTGTTTGCTATGCCTGGCAAAGCTTCTTCTAGTGTATTTACTGTAGCTAGCTAGTTTGTTGACCTTGTTTTATTCAGTATTTCTTTTCAAAAATTCTAAAAGACTGCTGCATAGAAAAAAAGGCTTGGGCTCAAGTGGGTTGTACTTCATGGTGATCATCTATTCAGGCTGACATAGTTCTCTTGTATTTTTTTTAATTGGGTGGATAGAGTATGCTCATTACTTAAGGACAAGATGTCTAGCCATTGTAATTGCATAATTTTCATCTGACCCTTACTAACAACAGTATTTCAAATACACAAACCTTATATAACTGGAAATATGAAGAAAAAAAAAGCAACTGTTCTCAAACTCCTTCATTCCAGTGTTCCAAGTCTTCCACTCTGTGAAGAGATAAGTCAGTTACAGCAGATGAAGGCCTCTTAAGTGCAGCCAAGAATATTGCTTTGATTTCACTCCTCTCACAAATGGGGAGGGATCTTTTGGATCCACCAACACTTTTGTGGACAATGTCTTAAAACATACTGAGCTTAGGCCCTTTTCATCCCAAAGTGGTGCAGAGAAGGCTGTAACTGGAGAGAATGATAGAGAAACTGTACAATATGAGGCAGATATACTGTATAATGTAAGGGAAGACAAGAACATAATTCCTTCAGTTTTTTAATGGAAAACTTTCTCTGTCCACATTAAATTACTGAAAAATCTATTTGTTACATTATACAAATAACCCAGTTTTTCTTCTTAATCATGCGGCACATTTGAAATATACAGTGCCTAAGTGCTGTCTTAATGAAGTCATTACTTGTCCTTATGCTTCAAAGGCATTTGATTTACTGTCTCTTCACAACTTGCCCCAGTGGGTTTAGTTTCTTGTAATATAAATATGAATTTTAGCTCAGCTCATCTAGGCTACTGCGTCCTGGTGCTGTGTCCTCACAAGCACAAAATGTTTGTAAGTTACCCTATTGACGACGACATGAGCACTTTATGTCAGCAGCAAGACTTTCTGAATAAGAGCAGATCTTTTAATGTTTAAAGCTAGATGGCTTCACAGCCCAAATGTCAGAGAGTCTACACAGAGTTGGTTGTGCAAAATTAATGCTAATGACGTTCGAGTCAGGGCAATGCGTGACAAAATCTGTGTGGATATGATTGCATAAAAGTGAAGCATGAGAGACATGAGCCAATAATGCACATCAGAGGGAGGTATATGTGAAACTTTTATAAGACAAAGACAATGCAGATAGAAAGGCTGGTTTTCAAAAACCATTTCTTAATTTATGAGGAATGTAGCTGGATTTCCTGTGAGTGGGTTATGTCAGGATTATGTCAGGCCAAGCATAGATAGATCACATGAGTATGAAAATCATTCCATCACATGGGGACAGAAATTGTTTGAAGAAATTGAAGTAAGTTGCTATGAGAGCAGTTTTAGCAGTCCATATACTACTTTGTAACTGGTCGGTCATGGTGTTAGTCGACGTCTGGACTAGGATGAGGATGCAGGCTGGACCTCAGCCGCCCTGAAGCCCTCTTTGCAGATTCAAAACGGTCCATATGTCAGGCCGATTAAGAGGGGTGGGAGTGGGGGCGGGGGCGGGGGGGGGGGGGGGGGGTTACCAGGAGAGCAGCATGTTAAGCTTCAAGATAGGATGAGAACAGGTCACTGCCATTGTCTGGGTTCGACTTTGCATTGAACTGCAATTGTAGCGCCGTACTTATGTCAGTAAGCAACAACCTCTTAAGTGCAGCAGTAGGATGAAACAACACCGTGGTCAGTTCAGGGGCGGCACTCTCAAATGTAATCTTTACTAAACATTTTGTTCAGTGCCACTGCCCTTCCATTAGAATGTCATGGACTCGTGCGATGTCTCTGCCTAAACACAACCATGACACACTTGGACTGCACAATGTTTTTACTATAGATAGAAACTCTTTGAAATTTACAAGGCAGTGCAACTTCCAAATTCAGATCTCTTCAAACCTCTGAGTCATGAACAACTAGAAATCCACTTAGTGCTTGTGTAATACAACCTGGTGGTAAATGTCAAACCACTTTCCAAAAAAAAAAAAAAAATGAATCATGCAACAGTGCAAAAATATTACAATACAAATTTGCAAACTCTACATCTTTCTGTCTATTTGTGTATTAGCAGCAAGAGTAAAGATCCACATCCACCAACGGCTAAAGAAATGTGTACTGTGTAATGTGTTATTCAACGGCAGCTTCTGCACCACCTTTTAGCAATAAATGAATGAGGAGTTACAGTACCTTTAAATCTTTCACTCCAAGCACAGTTAATGTCTACTTAACCCAATCTGTGTAGGTTCAAGTAGTTCTGGTATTGCTGCTGAACATCTGCAATCCTTATCGATTCAGCTCCCAGCCTTGGGAAAGCCTCCATTTTAATGTGATTAAAAATTCTGCATAATCGTATAATTTCACCTGGACGTTGGAGACGTGAACAAATGATTGAATTGTAGAACATAATATGCTAAGCACAATTTACAGCCACTGCCCATTGTTGTGCATCAAGAACAAAGAGTGCCATGATGCACATATTGATTTTGCTGTAAAGTGCACACACAGAGGGAGTATGCAAACAAAAGGTCAAGAAAAATGAGATGGAACTTTCTTATTATAATACTGACATTCCCCATTATTTTCAGAATCATGAACTGAAACCTTAGTTACCACTACTGCCTATAGAGAGCAATGCAACACTTTCAGTTCATAAGTGCTTGTTGTTCAAGGACACTATCACACTCACTTGTTAACTGAGGTAGGTATTATTGCAACAATATCATATACTACTTATGTATCAGGTGGGAAACTCAAACTGGACAGTTATGAATATAAGGTGAGAAATTGCCAGCTCTTAGAGTCCTGGTTATTCCAATCTTCCTCCATTCAAGAACTATGGAGGCCACTTTGCTCGTGGGAACCTTCAATGCAACATTCTTTTTAGTGGCCTTCCCTAGATCTGCGCCTCGACACAATCCTTACTCCAAGGAAAAATCTTTTTTTCCTTTTCTATTTTTTAACAAAAAGCTGCAACAAAACAATATGAAAAAGTGAAGGGGTGTGAATACTTTCTCAATGCACTGCTATGTAAACTTTAAAGGCAGAAAAAGTAATCACAAAGAGAAAAGAAGGGTTATTGATAGCAGCTTAGTGAGGCTGCTTTTTGGAATATAGGCCTACTGTAAATACAGAATAAGCTCTTCCCTTGATGAGGATAATTATACTGCTTTTTCTTCAAGCAGCTTTCCAGCTCAGCATGACACCCAGGAGTCTAACTTGGATAAAATTTTCATAGCCTTTCAACAGCATTCAGTTCCAGCCAGTGGGAAACTGACATAAGAGGAACAGGATACTTAGCTAACCAAAATGAACAGCATCACTGTGTACAACCCAACAGGAGGACACAGCACTGAATGTGTTCTACTCTGATATTGTTTTCCTGAAGAGACAGGATCCTCTATGTGCCATGGCAACACGTCGGCTTGCTTCATTCGTGATCCTTTTGCCTCTTCCCTCACTCTGCTATCTCTCAACAAGTTGTCAAATTACCTCAGGAAAGAATGAGTTTAGGTACTGCTACAGCCAAACAAGAGAAGAGTAAATATCCACCTTAAATATACTCCAACTCTCTCTGGCAGTGCCATAAATACAGTTCCACAAATGCAGGTGCAAACTATTTAAAGTCACACAAATATATTTATGGGTGAACTACTGTGGACAACAATTTGAGGAAAATTGCACCAGTGAATTGGTAATGGTATCCACAAAGCCGCAGTCACATCATGCTTCAACTTTCAGCAACAATCCATCATAATAGAAGCAGACATTATGAACCCCTGAAGCCCAATAGCCTACAGTGCACACAGGTCAAACCACCAGTGGGGAGCACCAGCCATTGTGCTCCACAGGTTTAGCATAAGCAGTCACTGGATGTTTAAGATTGTAGAAATGCCAAAAAGCTGTTTGTATGGTCAGGTGTACAATACAAAGACTTGTCACCCTTGTCAAATTTCAAATTGGCATCACTTTTTCCACCTCGTGAAAGTGGCTACATTACAGTCGCTAGATAGGCGGCTAGCCTGTAATCTCTGTAATTTGAGTTACTTCCCTATAAATATCTTAACTAAACTAAACATTTACATTAAGTTAGTTTAAGGTTAAAATGCACAGTTTGTTGAAGTAGATTATTCAAATAATCCTGAAATACAAGCTAGTGAAATAGTGATGTAGTGATTAATCTTAACTCTGTATTTCGACAGGCATGATGATGATAAGAAAATGCGATTGGTCAGGTTTATGAATTGAATTCACATTGGACAATAGCAACTTTAACATACAGGCTACTTTGTAGTGTACATTGAAAAAACTGAGTCTTCAAATACAATTTTTCCATCAGCATTCATTTACTCATCCAAGCAAGTCACGTGTCTTATTCACACATGCCATCCTGATTGTTTCAGAGAACCTTTTAATTTTTTGTAATTGTGTTGCCCATTTCATTTTATTGTAACATAAAAAAACAAAAAAAAAAACAAATGGAAAACTGGTTTATCAGATCACTGCACAAAATGACTCTCATTTGTTTTGACATTATTTCCTTGTACTATGTATAGAACTGAGAGTGTTGCCATAATGTGTTGCCATGTGGGAAGAGTCATGAAGCCAGGGGCTAACAGCCTAGCTCGTCAAAGCCAAAGTCAGAGCCATGTCTGCCCTTCACATGCACTCCCCAATACACACATTAACAAGCCTACAGTACATTTCAGCCACTGATTTTCATTGCAAATGACTGTTCTCTGAATGTTTCCAGGCTAAGTACATTTCTCACAGAAAAAAATGAGTTTACATCATGTATATTGGAGATTTATTAAAAGTAATGAAAGCTGTGATCTATATGCTCATCATCATCCTCTCCCTATTTTTTGCCCGAAAAGCAGGTTTTACCCTATAAATTTGAGTCTATATACAGTAGCTCATGCCTATGGTGCATGAAGAGGAGGGTTTACTCCTACAGGGACCGGCCTTTGGCAGGCACACTAATGGGATATGGTCCACAGCTCCACCTGTTCCAATGAATTTCTCTCCTTGGATCAACTAGACAGCATCACGTGAGAGGCTGAAATAGGGAGGTAATGGGGAGGTAGTGGTTTGAGAGACAGCAACGATCATCCCTGATTTCATGGATATTATTCCAGCAGCCATTTAAAAATCAAACATCACCACTACTGACTCCTGAGGGAGGAAGCAAGAAGTTTAAAAATGACAAAAGGCTTCAAGGACAAGAACCAAGCAAAAGAGCCCTGACAGCCCAACTTGTCGTGGTTTTCCAGAGGATGCAGCAGTGTCAAATATGATTATTTTTTTTTACCACAACAGAGTGACAGTGTGGAAAATTCCTATGGCTATTCTATTCCAGAAGGATATCTCAGCACATTAAGTAACCTATATTATGTATAAACAGTGTTTGACAGGTAATTATTTTAGACAATAAAATGGAAAGGAAAAGTTGCACGCATGCAAGAGCAAAGGCCGAGTCAAGCCTACAGTGTTCCTTTCATCCCCAGTTGGTGCTCATTTGAAATATAGATCATTTTTATTTCAACGCTCAGGCCCCCTTATCTTTTCAAATACACTGTGGCAGTATGGTTTAGTGCAAATCCATCTTGATAATTGTCATATGGCAAATGGAGTGTGGACAGAGCAAAACATGGTCATGCACCACCTAACATGTATTAAGAAGAAAATTTTGTTTCGCTGGCATCCCCAACCTCTGTGTACTGTAAATCATGTAAAGTGAAAATGTGCTCTTTTGAGCAATGGTATTGCGTACCTGTAGTGACAAGGAGGATGTAATATAAAGAATGGGATCATTAAAATGAGCATTAATGTTGAATGGGACTGTCAATCAACTCTTGTCTTACCCTTCAACATATTTATTGTCGTCTTACCTAATCACTCTACATTTATGGCTCCTTTCATTCATTCGAATATTGATTTTGTGTGTGTGTGTGTGTGTGTGCGTGCGTGTGAGTGTTTGTGTGTGTGTGTGTGTGTGTGTGTGTGTGTGTGTGTGTGTGTGTGTGTGTGTGTGTGTGTGTGTGTCTGTGTGTTTGTTACCCCGGGGTGCTTGTTCGCTAATAGAGTTCTTTAGTCACAGATCTGTGTGACAGGTGGCCCTGCTGGCCTCTAGTGTGTGCTCAGTACAAGTGCTCTCCTGGGTGAGAAGCTGTCACATCCACTTACACAAGGGAACAATTCCTAAGTTCCCCTTCCTTTAAACATAACTACCTTCCACCTTCTAAAAACACCCTACTTTTACAGTTTCACTGTTTCAAATTCACAACTCAGCCTCCTTCCCACTTCACAACAGCATGCGGGCACATATGGCTTAGCCTACTGCGGGCACAAATATCTACAACAAAATATCAGTACCCTGTAAAGTTCACTGGGGAGTCTGCTACTCGAGAGTATGGCAATTTGCTAAAAATTACTGGCAAAGATGGGTGTCTCCATGCTGGTGTCTAGAGGATATTTTGGCTTTCACCATTTGATCATAAATACACACACATGCCGAGTTACACACAATAAATGCATGTCTGTATTGGGGAAAACTGTGTGAAGGGCTTTCTGTGTTTTTGTCTATGCTGCAAGAGCTGTCTTGGCAGAGGAAAAGTTCTTTTCTGTGCTTTATATGTGGCAGTTGAAGCATGTGGGGAAGAAAATGTCATTTTTGTTCTGCATCATCTATATGTCACCATAGGGAAGTATTCTTCCTATGCATGCTTTCCAAACACTCACTGTAGGCTACCAATTATGCAGTTTGAAGTCAGGCATAAAGGGGAAAAGATCTATCTGAATTTATGAGTTAGCCTACTGCAGATAAAGTATTGCTTTACATGATTAAACACAAGAAAAACTAGTCATACTAGTGTGCCTTCTGAGTGGTGGCTATATTGAACTGAAATTTCCAGTTGTTTCAATAACATTGTAAGAACAGTTTGACATTTTTGAAAAAAATAAAAATAAAATAAAATATATATATATATATATATATATATATATATATATATATATATATATATATATATATATATATATATATATATATACTGTATATATATTTGCTTTCTTGCTGAGAGTTGGATGAGAAAATGCATAGAATTCCCATGTCTGTACTGTACAGTCAGTATGAAGGTCCTGCCAGCAGGCGGTTAACTTAGCTTTACACAAAGACTGGAAATAGGGAAAAAGCTAGCCTGGCTCTGTCCAAAGATAAGAAAATCCACCTTAAAACACCCCTAAAGCTCACAAAAGATTTACATATGTTTAGTCCATAGAAAAACAGAAATGTAAAAATAACATGTGGCTTATGGGGAGTTATGCTCTGGACTATTTCTTGGCAGGATACAATAAGAAATAGTATGGCTTATATACCCCCAAAAAACCACAAAATGGATGATTTTTTAACCTTTGGTAAGAGCCAGGGAAGCTGTTTTCCTTTGTTTTTAGTCTTTGTGCTAGGCTAAGCTAACTAACTGTTGGCTGCAGCTGTATATTTACCTTACAGACATAAGAGAGGTATTGATTTTCTAATATAACTCTTGACGAGGAAGCTAATAAGCGTATTTCCCGAAATGTCAGGCTACTTCTTCAATACAGCCTGTATCCCATTCACCATAGTGTGATGGTGCTTGTTTGCCCAGTGCTAACTTTATTGGGCTTATAACAAACAGTGCTGGCCTTGGATGTAGTGTCTGGATAGCAAGAGTAAAGAAAGTTGCTTTATTAAATATTAATTCTGCCCAGTTAACTCACCTAACAATGGCCCAAACCAACAGCTTGTTAGATGAACACAGATCAACATGCTGACTTTTTTAAAGCTACCATGTGAGTTGACAGTGCAGACGTGTCAGAGACAGGTTAGTTTACTGTGCTATACTAATACAATTACAACATGGATGCATACTCATGTTACTTTTCAAGCCAAGGTTTTATGCATTTATCCACCATTTGTGCACATCTGAAATAGCACAAGCAGGGATTTTGTCACAACTGCAAAGCCACAGTGGTAATTTTATAAGCAAACTTTTTCACTAAGCCATCATCGTGTTAATAGAAGGATAAGAGTGATAAAAAAAAATGAATAGCCACAGAAGGTTGGCAAGGAGCTCTTACTGTGACAGTACATCCACTATTAAGTTAATATTATATAATGCCACATGGGCTGTCACTCAGAATGTGAAACTGTGGGTCTGTGTGGAATCTGTAGGTGGCAGACGTCTCTGTGTTTCAAAGCACGCTGGCTCCATCCGGAGGCACCACACAGCACCTGCATCATTAATTCAAAAAATAAAAAAATGTAAAAAAAGACTAGCAGGGTTACTCTTCAGGCATCTTGCAGACACAAAGGGTGGGGGGAAATATTCAAATGTATAAATGGGAGCTAATTACAAGATCTCATTTGTGTTACACTTGATTATGCTGATAGCACATAATCAGTCAAACATCGTCTATGGTTATTCCATTTATACACACAGTGTATGTGGGATTATTTAACTGCTCTCTTTTTGATCAAATACAGAAGAATAAATGGATGAATTCTACAGCCAATGTGAAGGTATTCAAAATATATACAATAATTAACAAAAGAAGAAGAATTGTGTTTTTTCTCTCTTATAGTGATTAGGTCTTTAATCCTGGTTTAAAGGCTCGTTGACATTTGAGGTTGAGGTTTTTATAACATGGTATTTATTGAAACATTATAATCCAGGCAAACAATAAAATATATTAAATTAAAAAAAACCTAAAATATTACACTAGATGTATTGCATGGCTTGTATTTTTATGGAAGCGGGAATCCTGTGCACCCTGCATTCTCCATTTACGTCAAAGGAATGTGTGGTGAGAAACTTCACGCATACTGCAGACCATGGTCACAGTTTTTTTTTTTAAGTGTGCCGAGTTTCATGTGGTGAGGTGGAAATGAAGAATAAGATGAAATGTGTTCAAAATGCTTTTAGATTGTTAGCCAGCTTAACTGTCTTTGTTCTATACACGAATCATACACTTATTTATAATGTCCAGAAGTTTTATTTACTATTTATTCACACTTAAAGGAGTAGTCCAATTATTTCATTTTTGGGCATCTATAAAGACTTTTATGGGACAAAATAAAAAATTGTCAAAATTGTCATAATTGTTATACTTAGTTTTACGTCCCTAGAATGCGTCAAGTTTTCACCAACTGAGCAGTCGCCCTCTGATGAGTAAACTGATCTTTGTGTGTAAAATTGGTGGAATGCCCCTTTAACAAACTGATGTTGTTTTAAGTCTCAAACTGTTTTTATCTAGTCTTCTTTTGGACTTTTCTTTTGTTTCAAAGGTTTTGGTTTAATTGTTTGGGACCCAGGACATGTGTTGCCCCTTGGTTCAGTCCATGCATGGCCTTTCATCTGTCTTGTCTCGGCCTGGCTGCATTTTTAGGCCACCAGGCGGCTTTCCATTCTATCAACAAGATGACAGATGAAATGAGCAAGTGATAAGTTTCTTTCTGTTGGGCCCAATTCCAACGCCAGTCTATTTCTGGAAAATGAAGTGGTATAAAATGTTTCCAGGACCGAGCTGGTGGGTGAGTGTCCGTCTCAGAGTGGATGGGTGAACAGAGTGCAATGAAAATGACGTGCTTGGCACTGGGGCCAAAGAAGCAACGTTCAATTGCTCTCCACCAGAGGCTAATTTATTAGTGGACCTACACTAACAAAGGCCTGCATCGATGAAAACTATGCCCAGTGAATCCAAATATTTCATTTAATTAGTGGGAACAGGGACTACCAGACAGGTTTGTTTTTTTTTATATTTATTTTTTGTAAAAGCGTGCTCCACTCCTGTCTTGTTAGGGAGACTTCATGATGAAACACAGACAGGAGAACCGCTTTTAAAGCAAAATCAAAATGAAGACAAAAGCATCCATCACTGAAAACTCATTGTCTGAAGTGTACGTCCTCATTATAGTCCTACAGCCTGTTTTCATTTTCAACTTTACAATCAGGTCGAATTTTCTCCTTTTTCTGTGTAACAACCGCTTTGTTTTTCCTGAGTTTTCTTTACCCTCTCTTAGGATTTGCCCAAGACATAAAAAAAATCAATTGAGAGCATCATTAGGTAATGCTCTCTTGTGTGAATCAGCTCTCAAACAAGAAGCTGATGTTTTCTTTAAGGGGCTCAATTTTTCCCCAGTGACCATCCCAGAGGTATAGAGCAGAGAAGGTGCGTGACGCTAAAGGGTATTTGGCGTTTCCTATGTATGCTGGCTTAGGTAATCTAGAGCTAGTGTGACATTTCAGACTCAGAATCTGTGAAGAAGAATAAAGGAAGTCTTTGGGGCTTTGGCGGAGTGCTATCTCTCAACACTCCTGGTGTAAATAAATGATGCTATTCCTTCTTTGCTTTGATGTCTTCAAGATGTTTTGCACAATGACAAGTTTTAGAGTTTTCAGTTGCAACTCGCACTCTGATGAGGGCAGCGTGCATGAGAGTAAAACATGGATTACATGGGAAATGTGTTACAAATATACTGTGTTATACACATTGCTAATATCTAGTCAGTTGGCATCACATATGTTGATTTTTTTTTTTTTTCCTCAAGACTGAGCAGTAGCTTGAGCAGACCGCACAATTCTTGTTTTTCTATTGCCACATTTTCACATTATTCACAGTCATTTGTATGTGATCCATTGGCTGACCTTTGTCTATACAAGAGCATCTTGACATCTGGATCAATATTCATAGTGAGGCAAGCGCTACAGCACATGATAATAACATATTGATCATATTGGTCAATATAGGAGCTGTCAGTTGAAGTCTGGGAGGAGTTCTCGCTCTCATTTACTTTTACAATAAGGATAGCAAGGATTATGATTTTTTTTTTTTTTTACTCTTCAGTGATGAATAGTGGCATTGCAAACTGATGCTTGTGCTATTGAGACATACCAAATATCCTGCTCTGAGTTCAGCCATATTAGTGAGATATAGTTAAATCTCTCAACTGGCAGCACTGACAGCAGATTGTAAACTCAAACTGAACCCAATGGACTAATACCTCATGGAAGAGTTGGTTTATAATCAAAAATTCAGTTTGAATGCTTTCCCCTGTAAATATTTTCTTTTCCTTCTAATGCTGATGCTAGCAGACATCCTATTTCCTTCACTTTGGGAGTTAAGGCTGATGGTTTTCAGCATCTGCAGTAGGATCCTGTGGGTTTCAACTTGACAGCTTGTCTCCATGAAGGCTTGGTAATGAGAAAGACTGTGTTCATTCTGTCTACATGTGTCAGAATGACACATACACAAGTGTTTGGAGCTTGTGTACTCTGTGGTTTTCCTTTAACATTGCTTGACAAGTATAGCAGCCAAACACCAGTAACGACATTCAGACATTTACCCACACCCTCTATTTGTCTAAGTTTGAAGTTATGATCGGCAGCTTTTTAGGTGTTTCTCGTGTAGGTTCATGTGCTTCATCCACGTGACAAACGTGTAAAAAAAATGACAAGCAACAGCTCTTTTGGGGGCTGTTTTCCAGCTCTGTTTTCACAACCCTAGTACTGATGTCACAGAACTGGTTCTGGATTAAAGGCAATGTTCGAAATTATAGTGATGGTGAGTTATGCATATGGGAAAAATTGGAAAAAGGTCAGTTTTGTTAGTAACAGCAGTTACTCATCCAGCAGACACGGAGCAACATTAATGTTCATTTGGAGCCATGATTCTGTCCACCTGGTGGCTGAATGTTCAGTTTTCATTCTCCTTTTAGCTCTGTTTTAGTCTTCAGAAACTCTTATGTATTTGTCTTTAGCTGCTGAATAGCTATATTCACCAGCTCATTTTGGTTGGTTGCAGCTGTATACTGATTGGTTAGTTGGTTTGTAGCTGTATTATGATTAGTTAGTTGGTTTGTAGCTATGTTCTGATTGATTCTAGTTTGATTTTGAAAACCACAGAATGTTTAAAAAGTGTAATTTTTTCGTTTCTGCCATCAGTCAAGATGTCATAAGGAAAATCATTTGTGAGCCAAGCTGTGGACAACAGGATGGCAGTATATGAGGGGAAGTGTTAGCATCCTCATGCATTAAACTATATTTAAGTGGTCTTGTTTTGACACCTACAAATTGCGAACCTAATTATGAATATCAATTTGAAATCGACAGTGCTGTTTACTAGAGCCAGATGAATTTCTAACCTAACCTAAGACATCGAACAGACATGTCTCACATGGTTTCATTTATATACAACAATAACTGTTTTAGACCCAAAGTGCTAAAACCCTTTATTTTATATATAATTATTTATATATGAATATATGAACAATATTTACAAAGAGGAAAAGTATGAGGACTGCATCCAGATATATTCAGCATAACTGTTTTTTCTGTGTTCCTACCCCATTAATCATCTCACATTTATCTTGGGACTCTTTGGAACTACTAGCTGGGAACTACTGGACTAAATTACAGTAAAAGCTAGCACCACCTCGACCAGCTCCAACAGTCAAATCATTTTTAGTTATGCTTGTAATGTAATAATTTACATTGAGGTACTGCTCCTCAGACAGCAGACTACAGAAATTTAAGAAAGTCAGTCCCTCCCCATGACACTGCACTTGAAATTGCTATTTGTTGCTTAGGAGGAGGAGCATGGACTTAATGCCGCCAGTTGTGACATGTAGTACTTTAGAAATAAACATCAATCACAGAAAGTGTCACACTGGAAGGTTAGAAGCTCAAATTCCTTGGCGGGATGTAACAAGAGGCCGGATGCTTAATGATACTGTCTGAGAGACTGTCTGTGGATACTGTTTGGAAGCCCTGGAACTACAGTATCAGTGTTTACTCACACTGGCCCTCCCACAACACAGAACAATTTGTTCCCCTCTAATGCGCTTGCCCTCTGTGGAAAAAAAAAAAAAAAAAAGAGGGAAAGATGTAGACAAAACCACTCAACAGTTCTAAGTTGCTGTGAAAGCAAGATATTTATGATCATTTTGCTCACTGGGCGGCACATCACACACTGATCTTGAGAGAACAGGGACATGCTTGGTCAGACTGGTTTTTCCAGGAAGAGCAGGGGCCAAATGGCACTCTCGCTTCACAAGTGTACAGAAATGAAGACATGACAAACGGGTTTGGACAGGTCATCCTTCAGTAAACGTGAAGCTGCAATGCAAGTCTGTCTGACAGGGTATTAAAAACTTAGAAAGCTGCTGAGCGATCATGCTGAAATGCTGCTCTGCTTTCTGAGTGGTTGGAGCTCTGTTGATGATTTTCATATATTTGGAGACTTTCATTTGTTGCCCTAATGTTTGTATACATTTTTTTTGCCATTAGTCTATAACAGTATTAGCCATGGAAAATTCTTATCAAGCCACTGAATCTCTTTGAAGTGAACAGAACTGAATGAGACAGAAAGTGAGACAGAGAGAGAGAGAGACAGAGAGAGAGAGAAATGGGGTCTTAAAATTAAATCCCCAGCAGGTGACGATGACTTATGCTGAAGATGATGCGATTTTTCCGTATTTTCCCGTAAAGGCCCCTCATGGCATGAGGTATACTCACATGACATGAGGGTGGTGTATGTCCAGGCACAAGTAATATATCAGATGACTGAGAAACCAAAAAATATTTGATACTTTGGATCTCATTTTCTGTAAATGCAATAGGTTCTGCTCCATTTTATGTTGCATTTCCTAAAATTATACCTCAGCTGAATTCCACCAGGAACATTTTCTGTAATTTTGTATGAAGCTGAAACATTTCCTGTCCTGCACGTCAGGAGCACAGTGGAGACTAAAATACAACAATCCAGTAAGCCACTGGACAAATCACAATAGTTATCTGTTCTCTGTGGTGCTGTGATTACAGGCAGAGCCCCATAAGCCATCCATAGTTGTGTGTGCATGTAAAGTTAGCATGTTAATACTCCGGAAATTAGGTTGAGCCTCACAAACCCTGTGATGACTATCTAAGCGCACAATGGTCACACTGTTTCTCATTCGCCATGAATGAAGTGACCAGTGAATGGCAGGAAGATTTAGGGTTTAGGACCAGGATCCCCCACTTTTTGGGGGGGTGGCGGTGGGGGGAGGGTGGAGGGCGTCTTTGGCTCTGCGTTGAAATTGAGGAAGGTAAAGCTGGTGCCCTCCAGCTCCAGCCGCGCTGCCACAAAGCACCGCCAGGTCTGCCATAATAATAGTAGCATTTTTATCATTGTTATTTCTGTGCAAATCCCGCTGTGTTGCTTGTTGCCTGGTAGCAACAGTAGGTGTGTTATGTTTAGGTGTGCTCAAAAACCAACTAACATGTTTCTTTTTTAAGGTAAAAAAAGTTTTAAAAAAAAGAAAAAAGAAAAAGATTTTTAGCCCTGCATTTCTACCCAAGCAATGATGCCTTTTGCTCAAGTTAGCCCAAGTAGAAAATCTGAGTATACTCTCTGGATGATTGAATAGGAGTAATGAAGCTTACATGGAATGTGCCCTCTCCCCACAGCAAAAAAACATTGGGATCTTGTAAAGTTGTTTTTGTCCAACAGCACTATAATCTCAAGGTCTTTTGAGAGCTTCTGAGAACGACAAGGAGAAACAGAGAGAGAAAGAGAGAGCAAAACAAAAACAAAAAAAGAACAAAAAAAGAGAGAAGAGAGAGAAAGTGTGTGTGTTTATTGCACCATAGGATTTTGACGGCCAGCAACTGGAACTAATTACATTTTGATCACCTGACACAGAGGGAAAAGTTTTATTGATATGTGCAAAATGAATATATGCAGTTAATGTTTGGCTTTTCGGCTCTGACCTCATCCCCTCCTGCAGCATGCTATTTAAGCCTGTGCACAGGAGTGACTGTAATAAAATCTTCCCCCGCAGGGAAACTAGAATCAGAGCCCAGAGGTGGGGCTGATGAAATACTGAGCAGCAGCAGTGATGACGCGGTGATGCTTTCAGTGTGCGGTGCTGCTGTGGCAGCGTATGCAAAGGGAAAAGAGAATGCAGAGCTGTAACAGATGAATACCGTACTTTTAAAAAGATACATTGGTTATGTGTTTTGCAGTGAGTTGACTGTGTCTAATGTGAGTGTAGGAACTGAGGTTTTTCTTCTTGAACAAGTTTTGCTGTGTCACCTTCAACCAAAAAAAAATGCATGCAATAATTTTGATAAAACACTGCAAGATCCGGCCTGGACTAATTAATGTCCTGCTGCCTTTCCCTACTATAAGATGAAATTGATTCATTTATTTTAATTTATGAATTTATTGTTTAGATTTATTTTGTTTGGAACTGTGTTACTATGACTTTGTCAACTCCTCATACTGATATTTACTGTAATGACAGAAACAACCGAAGGAATAGTATTGCATACACATCAAAAGGTATGTATTTTTGTGTTTTTGGTGGGAGTGTGAACAAAACTTGTGCCTTTTACACTTGACCTGATATTGGTTGTAATGCACTCAGTGATTAACGGGTAAGAAGCACCCAGCATGTCTTTTACCAGGGGAATCCTCTGACTCACCGCCAGCTTTGGCATGGTCGTTCACATACTGCAGCTTAAATTTGGCTCACAGAAACTCTCCCGGAGCCGACTCACCCCGGTGCACAAATAGACTGATAGATATATAAATATTGTAACTCTGTTTTTATGACCAAAGGTGAAGAGATGTAATTGGGCCGTAAAGGCCATTAAACCATGTACTTATATAGTGCATGTGTGTGTGTGTGTATCCTGTGACCATTAAGCCCAGTGGTTCTGCTACTATAGAAGCACAGTCAGAACCCTATTTCACATCCTTTAAACCTGCAGTGACTATAGCGTCATGGCAGAGTGACTCACTTAAACATACTGCAGTTGTATCACTGGTTTTCTCCTTGTGCCTAAGAAATCATTCTATGGAAAGACATTCTGGTGGCATGTAAGTTGTACCATCCTCTTGCATGAATGCATGATTAAAAGACCTTACAGTTAACAGCTTGTTTTTCCCTCTTTGTCAAAGGTCAAACGAGCTTTCACAGGCTGATTGTTCCTATTTGCCTCATTTACTTCAATAAGAATCAACCCTTTTAACAAGTGCTGTCACTCATTTGGCTCCCTGTCAAGCCTATAGATTATATAACAGTGCTGGGATTCTCTTCACTGTGGTATGTAGAAAACTTGGCATGGCGCAGTGCTAACAAAGGCGGTAGCTTGTGTCTAATGAAGCGCGGCGGTATTACTCAGCAAGGAAAACATGTTTGTTACCAGAGACAGTCTGCTTATGCTGCCTTTGGTAAATCTCCACGGTTACAGCTGAAACTTGAAAAAAAGAAAAGAAAAGAAGTATCACTAATGATCGGGGTGTGGATCACCACTGTATTGTTTGGATATTTATCATTGTTTCGGAGGCTTGATTTTATAATAGTGGCTGTAAAGACCAAGGTACTGATGTATTTGGACAAGCTGGCTTTGCTCTCTGTTTTGCTGAAAGTGTATGTTTTATGAAGCACCACAATAAGTTGATAAACTCCCATAATGACTCTAAAAAGGTGAGCAGTGCCAAATTAACACATTACTCCTCAATGCACATTAAATATTCAACTCTTAACAAACGACTTCACTTTTAACTAAACAAGCTAATCTGGAGGACAGTGCGTTAATCAAACAGAAACTCATACAGTGTCAACAAACATTAATTGACTCAACTGTAATTTAAACACATGCAAATCTGAAGAATTAAGGCAAGCCTTTAATTAGTAAAGAAAAGACTCCTCTGATGTGTGTGAGACGCCTGGAGGAACTTATAGAAGCAGGATCTAGGAAAAGAACTCCACACGATACCGAGTAACTGCTTCATAACGATTTATGTAGCTCATTAATATTCAAGTTTGTATAGTGTGCAGATTTAGATTTCAATGTAAAATGAGCAAGCCTAGTGGCCATATTTACCACTGTAAATAACACTGTACCGCATGCATAATTGTCACATTATGTATATGGCACAGGTGGTGTTTAATTGTATGGTGAATGCAAGGTGCTAGTGTTTGTTGTCTTACACTACATTACATTACTCTACACTTTTGTTTTTGACCCAACATGCAAGAGGATACAAGTTGGCGGTGGTGAGGAAGATTGACGAGTGATGACAATATATCTTCCTCCTCTTCCAGAGAAGCCCTTTATATCTAAATTGGGACTGCAGAGTCTCTGTCTTTAAACGATAAAAATACTTCGCTCCTGTAATTTATAATATCACAGGCGGGATCATGTTAACTCCGATGTGCAGTTGTCTGCAGTATTCATCAGTGATATCTTCGCAGCACCTCCACATGTTGAAATTCAAGAAGTTACCGTCTAACACCTTGGCGCCCAGCCCAACGACAGCAGGTGAAGTATCCAGAGCAAAGGTTAAGTATTAGCCAGCTTTTGGTATTGCACCACAACAAATCAGTCATCCATTAATGTAAAACAAGTAACTGAGATTTTACACGTTACTGCATACAAGTATGATATTTGAGGATGTGTGTGTGTGTGGCCGGAATATTTTTGGTGCTCGCATGGAGGACAAACGTAGGTCAATGTATTTAATTTATGTCATTGTATTCAACCTCTGACTTTAAACTGGAGTGTTGGCACCTCATGTTAACACAGATAAGAAAGGAAGGAAGGAAGAAAGGGTTAGGGTTAAAGAAAGAAAGAAAGAAGGAATGGTGGGGGGATAAAAGAAAGATGCAATTTGAGCAAAATTGTCTCTCTATTTAAGGAAATTTGTGTTATCAAATAGTTTGGGTTAATTTGAATTTGTATCTAAATAATGTGTTTTTTCTTTTTAGTTGTGTTTTCATGTTAAACTGACCCTCTTCTTATCTCAAAATCACCTTTGCTTTCCTCTTGACCTTCCTGTTGCTTGATGGAGAGCATAACTACTGTGTTGACTTTATTTCAGAATAAACTTACATTGAATGCCTCATTAAGTTTGGTCAATCATTGTGGAGTCAGGGTCATTGAATGTTAACATTTAGATGTTTTTTTTTTTTTTTAATGTCCCACAAGCATCTAATGTACAAGTGAGACAAAGACAGAGCGTAACAGGAGCCAATATTTTTTTTCTTCTTAAATGAAATTTTAGGTTATTATTTATTATTTAATTTATGATTTCAATTATTTTATTTATTTAAAATGTGATTGGTAACAAGGTCGGTGGCATCTGCAAGATTAAATCCATCGCTTCATCACAGGCATATATTTGAGAAAGCTGGAGCTGTGTTAGATGTTTGGCACTAATAATGTAATGTTTATAAAAAAAATGTGTGGGTTTTTTTATTCCTTTTTGTTTTCTTTGGTTTTCATGTTACAAGGGCCCAAGTGTTATCTCACAATCACCTTCACTTTCCTCTTGACCTTCCTGTAGCTTGATGGGGAGCATAACTATTGTGTTGGCCTAAGGGAGCATGAAGGATCTTTAAAACAAATATTAACCAATGAAAACTCAAGGGAATGTCCTTTCAGAATAAAGTCACTTACATGGTCATTGAATGCATCATTAAGTCTGGTCACACAAAATTGCCATAAGTTACATGTACAGTGTTTGTGAATCAGTGTACAGCATGTATTTTGTCCCACAAGCATCAAATGAGACAAAGACAGATCCTAACTTTATGTTTTTTTTTTCTTCCTGAGAGAAAATTCAGTTCATGATTCATGATTTAAATGTTAAAGTTATTGCATTTATTTAAAATATCCTGTTTGCACCACAAGTGATCAGTAACATGGGCTCTGGCATCTGCAAGACTGAATCCAGCGCTCCATCTCAGACATAATTATATATATATATTTGAGAAAGCTGGAGCTGTGTGCGATGTTTGGCACTATTTTTAGTGTGGGGGGCTTTCTGCCAGATAACCAGTTTTATTATGTCTGCAGTTATTAAACAGGAGAAGATCAGCCTCCTGTGGCACCTGCCATCATTCAAACTTTTATAAAAGCTACAAAATATCACATGGGTGGGCATGTGCAGAAAGAGTATAAGTATGATGAAATTGAAAGTGTGTGTCTGTGCAAGAAAGAAAGAAAGAAAGAACCCTTTGCCAAAATAAAATGACTATATTCTGACCCTGCAGTTATCATTCAGAGAATATGTGTTTTTATATATATCGCTGATATGAAGAAACTCCGTTACCGTGGCTTTTATTTCTCAAAATAAGTCAAAAATATTGTCTGTGCCGCTTATTTGTTGTTAAAACAGTTTGCGAAAACAAGTGACAAATATCTACGATCAAATAAAATGAAAGCAGGATCGTAGCCAGAAAGTGAATAACATTAAAATGATGTGTAGAAGCCGAATGTGATTTTAGGTATACTGCATGTAATTCATTGACTCGTCTGTTCTTACAAACACTGTTCAATTCATAGTGTCGGAATGAAAGAAATGCCAGACTCCTGGAGGCACAGGGGCATAATTCTCATTGATTTAAGAATATCTTTGATTCAAAGTGGGGGATTGCTGTTTTACTGTGTCTGATAAAGCGGGAATGACACAAATGCACAATTTCTGGAAGATATGCGTTCATGCGTGATGCTGTAAGGGTGAGTTGATTTCTGAACTTCCACTGAAGTTAGCATGCAATCCATCTCAAGACTGCATCTAGTAGAAATGAAGCATTAGCATCTGTAGATTTTGAGTCAATTGTCCAGTTTCCTTCATGCAACAGTAAGAGTCAAAGTGCAACTGGAGTTTGGTTTTCACATTCCCTGGTGAAACAGCACCAGGCTACTATAAGTGAACTGACCTTTGCAGAATGGTTTAGAGCAAAAGTTGTGTTCCAGTTACATGTGTGAAATAGAAACACAAGTATTTTTAAAACGTGCTTACACCCAAAATAGTTCAAGTTTGGCAGTTCTCACACTTTTGACTTTTCTTTCTGTAGGAGCTGCAGACATGTTTTTTTATTTATTTATTTTATGTTAGACACAAGAAGGAGGTACAGTAATGATTTTGTGAGAAGCTTGGCCTGAAATGCTCACTGCGGACCAATGAAAACATTGAGCCTTGATTACAGTAAAGCGTATATAGCACTTCAGCTCTTTGCAATCCCTATTTCCTGAAGATCAATATCAATATGGCACTTGAACCAAATAAATAAAAAAATAAGTACTTTCTTTTTACTGCGGTAGTTTGAGCTCCTACTTGTAATAATCCACCCTGAGTGTGCATAATTTAAATTATTAAGTAGTTAAGTAATTTGAGTAATTACTGTAAAATGCTTCAAAACATTCTTAATATACAACATTATGATGTTTTCATTATATTTATGTATTTATTTACTTCATTAACGAAATGCAAATTCTTTTCACACAGAGGTCACAGAATGTCATTGATGAAAACATGTCGGTAAAACAGAGGAAGATCTTTTCTTACATTAATCTCTTTGTTCATGCTACATGGAAACTGTAAATTTGATCGCCATAACGATAACATCTCTGGAATCTTATCATGGAACAAATGATGAGGAAAAAGCAATGTGTGTTTGCTAATGTGTAAACACTTACGTACCTGAACTTGATAAAAAATTTTTTTTTAAAAAGTGGAATTTTATTTGCCTCTTTCTTCACACAGGAGCAAACATAAGGTTTATGGTTTATGATTTTCAGGGCTGTTAAGCAGCTTCTAAATCTGATACCATGGACGACTCTATATGGATTGCTAAACCAGGCCTTTGTTGAGGTTAATTCTCAGATCCTACCTGTTACACAGTGACGAGTCTTAGCCGTCTTCAACAACAAGGTGACTTCAGTCAAAAGGACAGAACAACCCAGATAATAAGAGGCAGGAATAACAAGGACCTAGCATGTATATGTGTGAGAGAGAGACAGAGACAGAGAGACAATTAGAGTATATAGAGGAAGAACATCCTATACTTAAGTAAAAATAGCAACACCACAATTCATTCAGCAACAAAAGTAAAAGTACTTGTCATGCAGCACAGTCCCTTTCAAAGGTTTATGTTTTCATATATTCCATTACTGAATTATTATTGTAGGTAGATGATGATGATGTTGCAGCTGGAGCAACTTTTCAATACTGTAAGAATGTATGGCAACGATATGTGTTGTGTGAAACTTTTATTCATAAAGTAACTGTAGCTGTCAAATAAATGTAGTGGAGTAGAAGTACAAAGTACCATTATATGGAAACATTTTACTTACACACTTGATTTAATGCACAATCCACTACAGATTTTTTAACATATACTATAGTGCATCCTCTACGATGTGACAATAACAATTGCTATAATGTCTTTACATTGTTGGTTCGAGAAATACATTTTAAGTTGGGTATTTTAAAATAGAATCGTCATTTATTGTGCAGTTCTGCCGTCTCTCAGATGTCAGTGGTTTTGTGAATATTGTGCTTACTCCGGTATGTTTTCAAATCTCTGACATGACTAAGATGCTGAGGCTGCCTGAGTCACTGTGCGGTTGCACTGTGTGCCACAGTGCTACTGTTTGCTCAGCAAGCAAGCTTCATGACTCCTCCCCCCCTGAGCAGGCTGCTTAATTCCCGTGAGGTGATGCCCGCTTAGTAACGTAATAAAGTTGCTGGATGCAATCCTGAGGCACAATGTGTGGATCATGTTCTTCTGACAGACCTGCTCTCTGCTCCACTCCTGCGCTCACACAGCCTGCTGCTCTTCTGTAAGTACTGCAGGTCACAGCCACCTCAGACATTAGATGTGATGAAGGGAGAGATGTCTCTGCTGGTTGAATAACTCACCAGGACTTATGAATGAAAACACATCACACACAGCGGGGACAGAGAGAGGGAGAGCATGTTATTGCTTTTGGTAAGTTTTAGCCCTTTAAGGAGATGACTGAAGTTATCACTGCAACTTTGTTGACTTGGAGGTTTGCTGCACACTATTAAAAAATATTCCATTTTAATTTTCAATTTTTTTCTAAATGCACAGTAACTTACAAATGTTTTAATTTAAATCATGTTCTCTTCAGCATTAATAGTCAAAGGACACACATTTTTCCTTGTTAAAGTTCAATGAGTGACAGCAATTAAACATTGTATGCTTTGACTTTAGGTGTGATAATTTGCCCCTATACACAATGTTTAAAGAATGCTCTGTATGGCATTTTGTAATGGAAAGTCACTGGCTTAAATCCCTAGTGGAGTTATAAATGTTGTGCCCAGAGGCAGCCATCCTGATAGGGTTCAGTACTTTTTCAACCACATGCACACAGCAGGAATACGTAAGTAGGCTAATCATTTTGCTCATTATTCTTTTTGCCAGGAGGATCCTGTCCTGGTGTAACTGTCAGAGCATAATGGTGGCATTTAAAGGGATCTGGACCAAGGACTTCTGGAGGGCTGTATCTGGAGAGTACCTGGCCACTCTCATCTTTGTCCTTCTCAGTCTGGGCTCCACCATCAACTGGGCTGCAGGGGAAGAGAAGCCTCCCCCAGCTGACCTAGTCCTTATCTCGCTGTGCTTCGGCCTCAGCATCGCCACAATGGTGCAATGTTTTGGCCACATCAGCGGCGGACACATTAACCCAGCTGTCACCGCCGCTATGGTTGTGACTAGAAAGCTGAGCCTGGCAAAGGGGTTGTTCTATGTGGTGGCTCAGTGCCTGGGAGCTATTACAGGAGCTGGGATTCTCTACCTAGTAACACCTGCTGCTGTTAGAGGGTCCCTCGGTGTTACCACAGTAAGAATCTGACCATGTCAGTTTTGCAGTTATTGTGTATGATTGCTTTCCCCACCGTTCATAAGGTAAATCTTCTGTTTCCAAGGTGAACTCCAACATCTCAGTCGGACATGGCCTTCTCGTGGAGCTCCTTATCACGTTCGAACTGGTCTTCACCGTCTTCGCCACCTGTGATCCCAAACGTACAGACCTAGGTGGCTCCGCGGGCTTGGCTATTGGCTTTGCTGTTGCAATTGGTCACTTATTTGCGGTAAGTACCTTCCATTTAGTTATATAAGAGATAGGAGAATATTTATAGCAGGGAGTCTTCAGTTATTTTGGCCTGTTACCATGTTGTTATGTTCGAAACTTCTCTTGACTCCATCATAGAAACGGCTTTATTTACAGTAAATGTGTATACCAGTGGTTTTATAAAAAGTATAACTATAATGCAGCAACCTAAGCAATCTTCTTCACCCCCATCTTCATATCAGCTGACTCCTCTTGCGCTCCCAAACCCCAGCAAGTGAAGCACCAATTTAAAGATGCATCTCATATCAAATTCAGCACACCACATTAAAGAATTGTAGAACAAGACTAGTACCAAATGCAAGTACTGAAATCTGGAGCAGTGATGCTTCTTAAGAAAAAAAAAAAGCAGGTGTATCAAAAGTATCTATCCTTCAATGTTTGATGTTAGACACTTCTTACTGATTCACACCCACGTGCACATCTTTATTGGAGGCTGCCATCGCATGGCAACCAATCTCTAGGGGCTCCCTGAACCCTGCAGAGCAAATGAATGCACAGGGAAATAGATGTTATCTCTCGCACTGCTCAACTCATTTCTCCCTCGCCCTGTTCAACAGATGCATATATTTCAACTTGTGTACAAGATCTATTCTTCAGTAGAAGGGACACATTCTGTCTGTCGAAAAAAAAAAAGGGTTATACCTGATTCATATCTCGGATGACAATGTTACACAAAACTATGCTGTTTCATCTTTGAGACTTAAAGCAATGCTGTTATGTGTCTTCTAGATTCCTTATACAGGAGCCAGCATGAACCCTGCTCGTTCCTTTGGCCCTGCAATGGTCACACTTAACTTCGAGAACCACTGGGTAAGAGATGTTTTCCTCAAAGGATAATCTTCCTTGCAGTAGATGGCTAGAACATTACACAGACTCTAGTTAGTGATCATGTGCCACTTACAACAACAGTGTTTTAAAGGTTTCTGCACACAATAAATCATCTTTCTCTTTAAAGTGTTTAAATTGTCATGGTGTCATGTCAAAATACTCTGAAATAATTTGCAGTAGCTTGATAATCATCTCATTTTACTGTCCTGAAGAGGGCAACCACTTATGACATTAGGCCAGATTGGCATGTTGAAACCTAATAAGGTCACAGTTTCAGCACCAGTAAAAATAGGTGTGACCTAAAGACAAAATCAAAGAACAGTCTTTCACTTACATCAGTAGATGCAAAGCGAGAACCACAAGGGTTTGAATGCTTACTAAAAACCTTACACATAACCCCTTGAGTTTACAACTTCATCGACCAAAAAAGGGGCCACAGAATGGCAGGTTTACAGCTCTACACCTCCAGCTACACAATGAGATGTCACTGAACAAGGTGTAAAATAGCATTAGCTCTGAATTTATTTATCCAGGCAATTATTTCCACTGAGCTATGTGTACAGCATGGTGTCAAAGTGTGTGTGTGTGTGTGTGTGTGTGTGTGTGTGTGTGTGTGTGTGTGTGTGTGTGTGTGTGTGTACTGTCACTGTCACTGTGGCTGGTGTCATATTCAGAAGTGTCTTCTCTTGGTTGCATATGCTTGATACCGCAGACACAGAGCTACCTGCTTCTGATAAAGGGTGACCTTCTTTTTCCCAATCTGCAGCCCAGCAGAGCAGGACAGTTTGACAGTTTTGATAGCGATGTCAGCTGCTACATTTTGCTGACAGCAATAAAAAAAAGAAAAAAAGAAAAAAAACATCTCCCCAGGAGCATTGATTAGCCAACTGCCTACGTAAGGTGTTTATCTTTCTGTTTATGCTAGGTGTACTGGGTGGGACCCATCCTGGGGGGCATACTGGCTGCTGGCCTGTATGAGTACCTGTACTGCCCTGACCCTGAGATGAAGAAGAAACTGAAACTGGTCTTCCAGAAGGACCCATCGGGGAAATACAGGGAGGTGGAGTCAGAGGACATCGGCATCAAGCCGGGCTCCGTCCACACCATGGACCTGGAGAAAGCTGAGAAAAAAGATCCTTTCCAGGACTCGACGGCAGAAGTGTTGTCCTCTGTATGACTATCACGTGCACTGGAAATGGAGACTAATCTGTAGACCAGATAGAAAATCTAACTTTGGAGCATCTATCTTGAGCCTAGCCCCACCCACACCTCCAAAGACGTTGTCCTCATAGCAGAAAATGATTTCTGTCCATGAGACTTTACAGCAGGGCTGAATCACTCTCATTGTCGTAAAAGCTAATATAGTATGGTATTATGGCTTAATCCCACAAACACCTACAGCCTGTTCAATGCTTCTCCCGAGGCCCCTGAGTGTAGCAGTGTTGGCATGCGGCGCGCACTGGACACTGCAGAATGACAGCCCGCAATACATTGTGTTAAAGAAAAATGTTTAGGGTCAAACAATTAGGTTGGGTCATCATGCTGAACAGGAGAAGCGAAGAAGAAAGTGCAGCCTTGTTATTTTTGGATTAGTGTCACATTTGGTCCATGTACTGTATATATAATAACAGGAGAGATTTTCCTTGTGATCATTAAGCACATTACAGGTCCCAGGCAACGTACGACAGCTCTGACAAGCATTATTATCGGAGTTATAATACGGTGCTCTCTATTTTCAGTGCATTTAGTCAGGGAAACAAGCAGTTCATCTTTATGGAGACATCGTTTCTGTGAAGGTTTATCTCTAATTTTTCATGTTCATCATTTATATTACTATATAATGATTTCATTAATTTTTTTTCTATTTTCATAAAATGGTGATACTTAGCTCTTTTTATTTTGTAGATCTAGTTTTGGTTCTTGTAACACATTTATTATCTCTGTATGATTTGCTGTATTTCATACTCAAGTATTTAATTTATTGATAAGATATTTAGCTGATCTGTCTTTGTAATTTTGTGCTCAAATATCTCTCAGTTATGCTCGCAAAATGGAAGTTTCAGAAGTATTTATTTTTTCTTATAATTTCCACGTCATGAAAGACTTCGCTTTGGCCCATTAACGGGTTTGAAAATGTGCAAACAGAAGAGCAGCACAAATCCACCGCAACTTTCACATATTTATCTAAGAAATCTAGTGACCATAGCTACGACGCTTTTCACTTTGAGTCATTTGTTTCTGGTTCTAGGAGCTGGGAGCATTGTGGGGTGAGGGAAGGTCCAGATCAGTGATGGATTGGCTCATCTACCTTTAGATTATGTCTCCCTATGGCCAGATAAATGCCCATAATGTGTGTCCCTTTTGAGTTGAGTCTCTGGTAATCTCTCTCCATCAGCAGAGAGCACAGGAAATGATACCATTTCGTGACACGAAATAGAGGCGATCTGTAATGGCCACACTTTATTTCCTTTGCTAAAGGAACAGGTGCAATTCAATGTGGAGGAAATGATCGACCCCACTGATACTACTGCATCAACTCAAGTTGCGTGCAAGGTGCAGCCATATTGCTTTTGCGAGGTTAGAATGTCAGTGTAATTCAGTTACTAAATGAAAATTGTTTTCACTGATACATGGAAGGACCCCCCCACCCATCTAAACTTCTTCCCAAACACAGTGCACTTTTCTTGTGTTATAACAGCATCACCTACTGGCTAGAGTGTGAACTGCACACTGTGCAAATAATGCTCCCATTTGTATTTCTCCAGGGGAGGGCAGCCACGAGCCTTGGATGTGCAGGTTATGCTGCAGACAGAGGCAGACAAGAGTCAGTTTTATTCATAAGTCTGAGCCACATTTCATTTGAAATTGGTCCAGGCCATTAATTCAGAGCTACACAGGAGGATTAAGTGTTGCATAGCTCTGTAACAGGGTCCCAGTACTCATGTGGGAGCCCAGGAAAGTTAATACTAAAGTACTTTTTCATCAACCTTTTGTATTCTCAGCAATTTTCAGAATTTTGTTAGAGTATCAGAAATGCTTATTTTCACTGAGGCTGCCTAAATGTAGTTGCATTCCCCATACTAAACTCCTGAACACTAGTATTGCGAGATTGTTTTGATGCTAACAAATGCTGTTCTTCAAGGCCTACTGGAGTTGAAAATGGACAGCACTGATCCTTTACCTGCAGGCATGCTGCCCTGTGTCCCTTAAGGCTTCAGTGGCTCGAGACCAGCACCCTCTCAGCTCCCCTTAATCATCTTTATAGCCAAAATAAATGAGTACATAAATTTCATGCAATGACTGTTTCCTCTTGGGACAGTGGATGGGAAAGAGGGCTCTCTCAGATTTGATTTACTGGCTCTTGCTCATCTTCAGATTAAACAGAGGAAGACAGGTGAGGATAGCAGTCTCCACTGGATTGGACATTTGGCTTTGTCATGAATTTCATATTGGTGACAGGGGGCCAAATGTTAAAAAGTATTTATTACATGTGGCTCCTGTGCACTTGTGATACATTTTCAAACTACTATATGAGCTGACGCTGGCAGGTGTCAATTCAATTCTGAGATTTCATTCGAAAAATGGCGTCTCTGTGTGTTGACAAACTTCCAAAAGATAGCGGCAGACACCTCAATTTGCAAAAAAACAAATAAAAAGTGACGGCCAATAATAGACCGACACCTTTTTTCAGCAGCTTGTCTGTTAACGTCTTTGAAAGGCTTATCAGAAAGATGTTAGGCAGAAACCTGATAATCCGTGGGCCGCCTACACAGAGGCTGTCTCCATAATTCAATCATTTACATTCACACACATTGCAAACACCAACAATGGCTATACGATGTATGAATATTGTTATAGCCAGAGCTTCATTTGCACATCATACAGATGCCAGCAAAGTATATCTCAAAGTGCATCTTATTCTTATCTAAATGAGAACAGACAGATTTCTTGCGACTTGAAAATTCAGATTCTCAATTCCCAGCATGCAACGGAAGGGGCAAAAGATAAAACACACACCTTAAAGATCATTAGCAATTAATATTTGGGGATTCATGAAGAAAAACAGCGTTAAACACTTGTTTAATAATTCATACTATAAACAAGAAAGTCTCCCACTTCCTTAATAATTTAGACGTAAGCTAATGTTGATTTATTCAGGAAGGTCTCTGCCACCAGCACTGCCTGGAGTGCCCAAATTTGAATTAAAGTAGGACAGTAGCAGGCGAGTCTGTAATAACATTTGTATAATTTTATTATTGCTCTGGGCTCAGTTCATTTCCTCCTCCAGTAGCTGCGTGAAATTGTTTGATTCTGGAAACTGCCTTGAGTCTGCGGCTCTGGGGTTGGAGGGTGGTACAGGAACAGGAAGGCATGCGACACTCTCTCTCTCCCTCTCTCTCTCTCTCTCTCTCTCTCTCTCTCTCTCTCTCTGTGTGTGTCTGATGCTGTCAGAAACACAGACACGCACACATACACACATGCACACAGAGAGAGAGAGAGAGAGAGATAAATAACTTTATTATTCTGGGTTCTGTAATACTGTTACATTGGCTCACTTAATAACTCAAGCTGTCTTGAGCATATGATTGATATTCTCACTCACCTTGTCACTTATGATAAATATTTTACTGCGTTTATGTGAGAAAGCTAAGAAACGGAATAACTCATTCATTACATTATCAAATCATATAAATATGAGGGTTTGTGTTTACGTCTTTTGCCAGCAGAGAGATTGCCATTTCTCGCTAATATTAGTCAGAGAAAGTCACTTCCACTGTTTCTGTGCAAAAGAGTTTGTTTGTAAAGAAGCTGATCTGATGAAATTCCAGCTTTTTGTAACTTTACAACTAAGAAATATTTCATTTCATTTGGCCCACGAGGAAGTATTAAAGTTCATAATCATTTTGGAGGTTTACTAAGCTATCAAGTCTTATCGTGTGATTTCTAGTTTGTGATGTTCCTCTACTATATTGTGATTTTGTTTACCAATGATAGGACTATCATTTCCAAAATGGTAATTTACAAAACTCTGATTACTCTAACACAAACAATCAAGTTTGGGAGGTATTAGCTCATGTAACACACACCTGAGACCCCGGTGGCTTTGACACAGGAAGGGAGGGTGGAGAAGTTCTGATTGGTTTCCTCGGGGCTCTGCTTCCAACTTCCCACCCGCACACATTCCCTCACTCCTCCTCCTCCTCCCCTCAATTCCTTTATGCAGAGCAGCCCAAACTGCAGTTTGATGAAACACATTTGTTTGACTTAACTCTTGCCTCGCCATCACGGCTAAATCTCGAAGGCCTGTCGGTGTAATGTGGCCCAACAGCAATTGGGTTAATGAGAGGATATATGTGCAAGTGTGGGACTTGACCGGAGGAGCTGTTTTCCATTTGGGTTTGGTCTGCTCGTGTTATTAGGGAAACCTTTATTATTGTTGCCCTCTAGTGGGAACCATATAATAGGATTACATTTTATTAGAGCCTCCCAGCATTACCCAAGCAGCCCCCTCCTCTTGTCTCTCTTCCCCTCTCAGTAGTGTCACTCCTCTGTCCACTGTGGGTGGGATGGGTGCATTTGGGGCTGAGAGGGAAACCAACGAGCGGGGCTGCAAGTGATACCACACAACAGGGATCCTCATCTTTTCTGAGTTACAGGAAAAAAAGTGACTTGTCAATATAAAATCTTGATTTTTGCGATCACGTTTGTCAAATCGCAAACTGAAAACCTTTCCATGAGGAGAATAGACTCTGTGGTGCGTTCCAGAGTAAAGTGTAGTAAATTGGAATAACTCCATTGTAGCAGCATGGCAGAAAGTTCCAATATGCAAACTTCAAAATTGCATATTGGAAGTTTCTGGAAAAGGGTATGAGTAACAACAGAATATGCAGGCTTGTCGGTTTTTCCTGTTTGCTATTGCTAACTAAACAAGAGAGCTCCCGTGTCATTAAATTACCATTGTTAATGTTTAACCTTCCAGGGCCGTACCTGATGGTGTGACTTGTTCTTCACTGTAGCGGCAGAGAACTTCTCCAAAGCAAAAAAATTTTGTTGTGCAAAAGAAAATATTTGATGAACAGTTCTGGCCTAAAACTGTGCAACCCTGCAGGGCAGATTGAGTCAGTGCTCTGGAGCAGCTTCAGCACTTTTCCCTTATCCATCCCACTCTCTTACATAACCACAGGCCATTAGACGGGTGTGGCGAGTATAGCAGCAGTTATTAATATGGTCTGAGGCTAAACCAACATCTCTCTCAGTCCATACTAGCTCGGCAGGACCGGGTAACCCAATGTCATTCAGTAGGTGCAGTGGTTTAGCCATTAAAATGGCACCGAACACGGTTATAAAGGTGTTTTGAGAAGAGCGGTATCTTTATTACTTGATGATAAAATACACATTCCGATCCCAAAAAGTCTAGACTGTATCACTGTTAAATTAGTAATGATAATACAGAGCCTTCCTTTCAGTGTAAAAATAGGGTCAAAGTCCAGCTTTGAAGTGAAATGATGTAACTTTTGATAAACAGCAGCCGCTTTGGGCCACAAGTAGGTTATCTAATGGCAAATGCTTCAACCCAGTGTAACAATAGCAGAAATTAAAAAAGGGACATAACTGATTCCGTGACGTCCGTTACACCAGTATGTATTTAAAGTTTGCCAACATGAGTCACCATAAGCCGCCAGCCATACCAGTTCAAATTTAGGCGGCAGCTGGAAAAGTGCTGAGCGTACTGACTGGAGAAAAGGTGTGTTTGACGGTTTATGAATTTGACTTTTCATTCATTTATTCCTTCAAAACTTCATGCTTTCAGTGTTTCAGTTGAGACAGAAAGGACTGATAACCAAACTAATGATTACTCCTCGTATATATGTATATATATTTTTTTTCTGCTGCAGTCTGTTTCACAACATTCCCTCAAGCCAAAGAAGTTTTCCAGGGTTCCTCTCCCCTTTCTCCTGTGCATGCATTTATAACCCAATGATGTCATTCAGGCTACGCAGTTTCTGTTTGGGGCAAACGCACATCTGCAACCAATCTGGATAATTTGTCCACCGAAATATGGTGCAGCCAGCCAGCGCCTGCCTGCTGTTGCTGCTGTAGCAGTTAGATCCAAGGAAAATACTAAACCTCCACAGCAGCATTAGAACAATGACGTTTTTTTTTTTAGGGTTTTTTTGGCACCAAGCACCACATGCATTCAAGGAACTCTGTTTAGGTTCAACAACATCTGATGCATATTTGAAATACTAAAGTGAGAGGATCCCATTAGGAATGGGCTCCATTTGTGTGGAAAATGGATAACGTATGGGATTTTAAGGCCCGCGGTGTTCTCCACTCACTAGTTTGTCAGATTAATGGCATTAAAAATGTGTGTGTGAGTGTGTGTGTGTGTGTGTGTGTGTGTGAGAGTGTATCCTTAGTAGCCAAGGCTTAGTGTATTTGTGTGTGCCGGCCAGCATAACCTCTGGGGCAAATAACTTCATGGTGACACTTTAATCCTGTGTTTGTTTTCCTGTGGGACATACATGGTCAAAAAGTGGAAAGTGTAATGATCCCTGGATTGGATGGGGATCGAGGATGTGCTGGCCCTTCCTCAAGAACAACTCTGTTTATCATCCACACAAAGATGCTGTGAGAAGGGAACTCCTTTGATGAGAAGAAGTGGAAAAATGCTTTTGTTTGTACGCTCTCACATCCCTCAGTCACTCGTCCCTCGACGTGGATTTCTTATTCCACTGTTGCTTCAAAACAAATTTGGATTCAGTTTCCTCCCTGGGTGAACATTTCAATCCTCAGCCTGTTTGTAAATATTTTTTTTCAAATGGATGTTTTATTTGTTCCTATGATGGGTTATGTTACAATAACATGCTTATACTGATTTGCTTTCATAGCTGCTGTTAAAAAAAAAGAAAAAAAGAAGTAGGTCTTCTGAACAGTAGGGGGCGCGAGAGGGGACATTTCAGCCTTATTCTGTTGTACATGGCGTGGGGATAACTGGTGAGAAAGAAATAACTATGTCAATTCAATGTTTGGGCATAGAATAGCACTCTGGACTCAGACAGGATAATTATGCATGTTCACATGAAGGGATTTTACAACAGGAATGTCTTTAAACAAGTCATTCCTCTACTGTCTGCATCCCCCAAGTAATTCTAAAAGCCTCAGAAGTGCCTCAATCTTCCTGAAATCATGCATGGTTGAACATTTGAAATGAGCTCGACATCACCCTCAGGCACTGATTCAGACTTGATTGGGGCAAGGCAAGCTGCAAGTGCTTATTTATACAACTACGTCATTTGGAGGTTGTCCAAAGGGAGGAAAAGAGACTGAAAAGATTACAAAGGAGAGACTACAGAGTGAGAATTTCATTAACCACATTCCATTAATTTAATAAGTTGATTCCAGGCTCATCAACAAGTTGCCTAATGCACATGCAGAGTGTATGACATGTGTTAAAGAAACAGACTTAGATAGGTTAGATGTTTGAGAGGTAGAAGGGGGGAGAAAAAAAAAAGCTCCACCAACAATCTATATAATTATCATCATCTGCTGCTTTTCCTCCCTGGCAAAGAAACACTCCATCCATTTGTAGAAATCGCCCCGGGGAACGTTACATCAAAACTAATCATAACGATTAAAATCAGCTTCTCTGCGAGAGGGAGGCAATAGGCAAGTTGGAGGCAGGAGGAGTGAGGGTGTTGTAAATGCAGAAAAAAAAAAGATTTCTTTATTTGATTTTATAAAAACATAAACTCAACAAAGACTGAGGCTCTGCTGCTGTGATCCCTTTGCTCGCAGTTTTATTCTGCAGATTGGTTTAGACTGGGGCAGAGACATGAGCTAATTGTATCCTGATCTTTGCCTTGAGGGGTTTCGGAGCCCTGGAGCAAGTATTCTCTGTATTTTGTTCTGTCTACCTTAGCCAAGCTATTGCATTTCTCACTGGTGTAGGAAGAGAAGCAGATCGTGGGCCAAATCGGAGGGAAAAGGTGCACAAAAAGATACTTTTGTGCCGCTCTATGTATCAGGTAAGCGGAGATTTATTTGGTTTGCTATTATTTCCGAGGCTGGATGGACTGGGACATTGAGGCGCAGCAGCTTTTACGCATGTGCCAAGCGATTCGAGCGGTACAGTTCTTAAAAAATATTTAACCACTTCCTGGCTATTGTTCCTTAGTAACTGTACAAATGTATGCGCGTTACTACAATATACAAGGCTGTGGTACATCTCGTCTAAACGAGCAGCGGATTAGACTGCGATCTTGTCGAGCAAACACTCTTACTTATCCACCGTGTGAATTCGCTCCTGGCGCGTTTCAGCTCCGAACAACATCACCGTCTCCGTGTCGCTGTTGCTGTATAACTTGTTCATAACTTACTCAAACCCGTGTTTTTGTCTTTTCCACGATGATTTTTTTTTTTTTTCCTTTTTCGAAGTCAGTTTTGTCATGAAACAGTTCTGCTTCCTGGCTGCCCCAGATCGTCTAATGAAAGACGCCATTGTGGAGTAATTTTGCCGCAGGCTTTTTTTTTCTTATTCTGTAAGACAGGATGTACCTTTTACACACGTCAATGCAGAATCTGTGAAGCAGCCTTTTAATAGGAGCCGTGGTCGTGTTAAGAGAATCATATTTATGTAAACGAAGACACAAATAGGAGCGAATTGTGTCCTCTCTTTTCCCTCTCTTGGCTCTCTGACCGCGCCGTGCGTAATCAACTCCAAGGTCCGGATGCGAATCGGCAAATATAGTTTACTAAGTAATAATCTGGACCTATTATTCCGCCTATGGGGCCGTGCATTGCGTAAATAAACACCTACTTCTCTTCATAAAGTTTAGACTTTTAAAAATGTATAAACAAAATAACATACATTGTGCATTTGGTCACTTAAAACATTTCTCACTGCACTACAGGGAGGATGAGATTTCAGATGACGTTTATTTCATGTCAGATCACCAAATAAAATCCTCTAACTTCAGGTCACCTGTGAGGAAAGCCTGTGGTCGGTTTCACCGGTTTCAGAGGACGCATGAATAAACAGAGTGAGACTGAGATGTTGGGCTTGTCAGGACCGATCACTTGATGGCGCTGTAATGACAAATCCACACCACTTTACTGTATGTACAGCATCTGTAGCTGCTGCATCTGTTTCCCATTAAAATTACATTTAACAAACAGACTGATCTTGGTAGAAGACAAATATTTATAAGGCAAATCAGTTCGTCTACATTACATTTGTCAGAATACACCATCAGCTTTTAAAGTTAGTGGTGCTTGACTGTATTAGAACTCCTTGGGCGGAAATGCTGTTATTATATTTCATATTATGGCTCTGCCACTCCTGTGCCCTGGGACAGTTCAGTCTGTGCCAGTGAACATGCACCACCGTCTCCAACAGCCTGCAGCAACACAGTGCTCATCACACTTCCTTATCTGTGATGTCACTGCTACAAAAACTCCACAAAGAGCCATAGTAGCCCTACTTGTGGTAAAACTCAGGGAATAATTATGTGCTTGTGTTTGATAAATAGGTTACTGGAGTACTGATGAAGTTCAGATTGCCTTTTATTCATTGTTAACAGAGTGACAAAGTTCTGAAGCATTGTTGATTCTATGGATTCTCAAAAACAGTGCAAATGATTATTTCACTTAAATGTACTTACTTTCCAAATATATAATGTGTTTTATACCAGTGTTATATTTTCACTTTAAGGAGCAGGTCAGCATAGTTTATTTACACCGGTAACTTTTTCCCCCTCCTCTTCCAGGCAACCTCTCCATCCTTTCACTTAATAGGCCTAAGTGTTTTTTATACTCCACACATTTATGCATTTGTCACCCCCAAAAACTTACAGAGCGACTGCTGTTACTGAGCAATCTGCTAGCTTTAAGCTGCGAGTATGACACGATGCAAACCACAAACAACCTTACACATATCTCTGAAATCCATGCATTTTTAAACACGTAAAATAACACCATTATTGCCAAAATTCAGGACTTAACTGCATGTCAACATGTCGTGACAGAGGGAGAGGAGAGAACACGAGTTTAACTGGAAGTTTAAACAATTATATTAGCAAACTATTGAAAAGTATTGCTTTGTAGTTGTGATTAGTCACCTTATAATGACTAACATCCAGTTCTGAGATGCAAAGATACACACACCTGACCAGACCACCAGCCTATAATATTTGCCCATGCCTCTTTGTTATGACAGTCTCTCTACCTGTTTTTTTTTTTTGCAGTGA
Source organism: Seriola aureovittata (assembly GCF_021018895.1). Lineage (NCBI taxonomy): Eukaryota > Metazoa > Chordata > Actinopteri > Carangiformes > Carangidae > Seriola > Seriola aureovittata. Next base: position 13,910,081 of record NC_079375.1, read on the forward strand.
CTGAAGTTAGCCCAAAGTCTGTAGTTGTCTGTGTGTGGACATTTGAAACAAATGGCCGTGGGCACCAAAGCAGAGACAACCCATCCAGATTATGTAAATACCAGTCTGCCTGCCTCAAACTGAATGTTAATGCTCTGATCTGAAATGCTAATTGTGTCTTGTGCGATATGTCGAAACACTGAAGTGCTGCATTGTGGGATGGAAAATTGAAAGCTAGTTTGTTGTATATGCTGATCCCAACAGGCCCTTTGATTATTGCAGTGGCAGACAGATACTAGCTTCCCAGGTTTTCTGAATGCATGAATGGGTAATAGCCTGCACACTGAGCAAGAGTTATAGTGTTTGTTTCTTAAAATATAGAGGAAGAAAATGATCCTTTTGCATAACAGGCCTGTCACTGGTGGAAAACAACAGGAGTAACTGGAGCAAACCATGTACTCAATGCTTTGATGCACTGTGTCTGTTTTAGATTTGTTTGTGCATACTGTGGTTCAACAAGATTACACAAGACGAGTGAGGGAGCAAAAGCCGTAAACACATACATTTCGAGTTGTTTCACAAAGACTGGAAACTTTGGGAACACGTTCCACGCACACACACAGTCGCACAGGAGACGTTTTGTAGCTCTGTGCCAAATTCAAAATGGCAACAGGTAGGAAAAAAAGAGTTGGTGCAGAGGATCTGCAGTCGCACATGTGATGAGCATCAGTGATCGGTCCCACATTCACATGCTTACTGATGGGTTCTGATAATGCCGCGACCTTTGAACTGTCCTTGAGGTAGGAAGTGTAAAAGGCAGCGGACATTACTCCAAGAAACGGACCACAACATGTCTCCTTTACTCCCACCAACTCCGAATGATTTTGTGATATAAGAGCCCAATCCCACAACCTGCGATACACCCCCCCACCCCCCCACCACCACCTCCCACCCACCCAACCACCCAACCAACCGTTCTCTTTCACTCTCTCTTCTCTCTCCCCTGCAATTTTCCATAATGCCTTACAGATTTTACACTCAATCCACCTTTGCGATGACAAGGCTTTGAGGAAATCCAATTCCACCAAGCTGTTTTCAGAACTTACTCTCCACAGGCACACACTCGCTCTCACACTCACTCACTCACTCACATACACACACACTCACACACACACTCACATACGCACACACACACCACCATCTCCACAAATTAGTCAGGGAACAAATTACCTGCATTCTGAGTGTGATCCCACGCACTTTGCCGGCTGCCTTACACAGGTCCCCTTTTGAAGAGCAGCCATGTGATTTCTCTCTCTTTTGCCCTGCAGGCCCCTTTGCCTTCTGCGAGGGATTCTGGAGTTGAATTTTAAAACTATGTATGGCTGCTGCCTGCGCTTATCAGCGCGTGCACAAGCGGCATGCAAATCAGACCAGGATCACACACCGCATTGGAGGCCTACACTCAAAGGCAAGCTTAATTGCTAATTGGGTATCTAGGTGTGAAACTCACACTGCCAATGAGAAGCGGGAATGTGGATGTTTTAAGGCCAGTGGTTGAACTAATTAATTTTAATCTGAATGTTATTAAAAATTGTGGATTCCTTGCATTTTCTATGAAAAACAGCCCAGGAGAGTGCTGTGGCAGTACTTTTAACAGCTATTGGACATGTTGTGGTCTGTTTTTTACACTCCCTGATGTCATTAGGGTTAGTGTGGTGGTGGTGGTGGTGGCGGTGGTGGTGTTGCTGTGCTGATGTGGTCATCAGTTATTATACAGCAACTCTGACCTTTGTGAAGCATAAAGCCAATGAGGAACTGATCAGGAAGTGTCTGTCCTCTCTTGAGGGACAGATGTTTTGGAGGGATGTGAGGTGCTACTTTAGATGTGATGTTTTTGTGTGAATGGAAAGATGGTGATCAGTCAGGTGGCTTATGATCGTGTGTGTGTGTGTGTGTGTGTGTGTGTGTGTGTGTGTGTGTGTGTGTGTGTGTGTGTGTGTGTGTGTGGAGGGTATAAGGGGCATTTTTTGTCCTGGTACTGGATTGGGTTATAGCCACCTTGTTGGTTTTGTCACTGACTGAACTTTGTGACTTTGTGGGACTGTTGTGTTGAAGGAGGGTTTGAGCTGCTGAACAATGGGGCAGCAACATCAGGAGGAGTGTGACACTGCTCCCCCCCCCAAAAAAAAAGAAAGAAGGGGGGGCAAAGGCCAGCTGTGGAAGGTCCAGATGTGCACGTTGATCCGACTCGGACAAAACAAGACGATCACATTTGATCGGGCAGCGTTTGTTTTATTCTGAAAATGCGACACACATACCTGCCACTGACACAGCGACAGCCCAAAAAAAGCCGCAGGCGCTACAATGCTAATGTTGTCGGGGGCTTTGACTTCTCCCAGCCATTGCAAAGACGCTGCTCCGTGTGACAGCCACGGCGCCGCTCTTCCCCCGGTGTGTTCGCTATAAGCCCCCTCTCCACATTTTTGCAGGTGTGTTGGAGGAAGAAAAAAAAGACAGAAAGAAGAGCCAACCTCGTCACATCTGTTAACCTTTAGAAAAAAAAAAAAGAAGAAAAAAAAAAAAAAAGGAAAAAGTCAGCGCGGTAATGGACGAAACGGATATCATGGACTTAACGCATCAGAAAGCGAGAAAGCGACCGCGTCCAATCAGTTCTGCGGATGAGTCCGTGCACGCTTCCCTCAAACGGCTCCCGATCCGAGCGGCGGAGTGCAGGGAGCCCTCACTGATGTTCGCAGTCAGAGGAGAGCCTGTTCCCGCAGCGTCTCTCAAGCAAAATGACCATTCGGTGACTTCTTCTCCAACCACAGTGATGCCGGCGCAGGTAAACGCGTAAAGTCCGATATTGAATGGGAAATAAGAAGGAAAGAAAGAAAGAAAGAAAGAAAGAAAGAAAAAAAAAACACAGAAACACTGGGGTCGACCTGTCACTTCAGCTGGAGGAGCGAAGTGAATAGCTTTTATTGAATGCAGTGTGTGAATAGATTGTCTTGCTGCTGTCCTTAAATGTAGAGTGCGCACTTAATTGTCACGTATATTTCAATGTCTCGCACGCACACTCCTCTTGTTTCCTTGTTTCCTACTTTCATTTACTGTTAATCTCTTTTTTTCCCCAGCAAATCCAGTCATCTTCATTAAATGCGATCTCCCAGACACTATTTTCTTCCCTCCCATCCTCACTCAGTGCTCTGAAACTTTTGGGGGGTAAAGTCATTTTCTTCTGAGAGCTGAAAAGAAATTGTCTTGCTAATGGTGTTTGTAGGTTAACAGGAGACAGTTTCTCCAAATCCTATTACAGTATTCAAATCAAGAGTCATTATTGCTCATTTCCAAGACTGTGAGATTGATGCTCCAAATTAATTTGGTTTTGGAGATTATGGCCCACAGGAGTGGATGCATGTGCTTTGTGGCAACATTCAGGTCAAGGTCAGGCTGCTCTAACTTGCACAGAAAAATCTTCCCTTACACTCCTACACTGTGGAGTGTGTTACACGGCAGAGATATTTAGATTTTTGTGTCTGATTTAAAAAAAAATGTATTTTCTAAATCTAAATATTCACAACCGTATTCATAAACTCCTGCATGGTTGTAGTAAGAGTGTCTTTTTTTCATCTTTGATTTGCAGCAGGAAAACAGAATTCGATGCATCTTCTTGTCAATCTCACCTCCACGTGTCATTGTGTTTTCTCCCTTGTCTTGTCTGAAACAGGATAATCGCTCCAGCATGTCCAGGCCCATGATCACACGGTCACCAGTGTCTCCCTTGAGTAACCAGGGCATCCCCACACCTGCACAGCTCACCAAGTCCAACGCCCCTGTGCACATCGATGTGGGCGGACACATGTACACCAGCAGTTTGGCCACCTTAACAAAATTCCCAGAGTCCCGGTGAGTCTGCTCTACCTTGATTGTGTATTTTAAGTGTGTTATGGAGATAAAGTTTGTGGGGTTTTTTTTTTTTTGGCCACGAGTGAAAGTTTGAGTGTTTTTGCGTGGAACAGGAAATGAAATTGTGAAAAGGTTCTGCGTTGTTGTGGGGAGTTCATTCTGTTCGAGTCAGACGTGTTTGTCAGTATCACTGTTGTAATGCCATCCTGTTTTATGTTTAATGTCATCCTGTGACATTAAACAGTCAAATGTCACATCTCTTCAAATCACAAAAATATCCCATGGATGCACTCACAAATGGTACAAATGCTGAGCTTTTTTAATCAAACATTTGCTCCACATATCTTCCTTCATCAGTCGCTTTAGGATTTATCAAGGTACTATCACAAAATGTCTCCTTGTCAAGTATGAAGCCTACAGTTATTTTGAGTGGTAAACAATTTGTAGGAGCTTTCAAGTGCAGGATGCAGCGCTCAGACAAAAGCAACTTGGTTATTCTGACAGATGTCACAGCAGCAGTAAAGGGCCAAAGGGCATGGGGCCATCTGGAGGCTGGGAGGCCGCACTGTCGCTCCGAGCCCGGGCCTGAGGGTGACTGGCACCCTGCCTAGGGCAACAAACAACCAGCTGGCCCTGACCTCTCCAGACCACCTCTGTTTATAATTTTTTTCATTTCTTTCTGTCTGTCTTTATTTTTCCTTCTGTCTTTCTTTCTATCCTTCTTCCTTTTCCGGCTGATGCGATCTTGGTAATCTGTGCAAGTCTGTGCTAAGGTGTGAAAAACATTTCAGAGCTTGAGAAAACTGAGTGAGTCACAATCCTTTGCACATGCTCTTGCTTCACTGTGTCATTTTTGATTCTCTTTCTTTGTTTTTTTTTCTTTTTTACATCCTTTCTCTCCCACCACATAAGGTGCAGTAATGATCTCCAGAGCAGCACTGTAGAGATGATGTTTTAAATAGAATCATGCTATGAACTTTTGTTAATGTTGACATGTTGTCCCTCTCCCTCCCCTCCCTCTCTGTCTAACCTGCCACCCCTCCCGCCTCTGTGGGTAGAATTGGCCGTCTCTTTGATGGCACAGAGCCTATAGTCCTGGACAGCCTGAAGCAGCACTACTTCATTGACAGGGATGGACACATGTTCCGCTACATCCTCAACTTCCTCAGGACGTCCAAGCTCCTCATCCCAGATGACTTCAAAGTGAGTGGATGTCCATCCTAGAAACTGTGAATTCCCATCAGCCAGTCAGCAATCCTACAACTTAGCGCGCACAATGAATGCTAAGGCCATTGGATGCCTTTGGTCACTGGTCTTCCTTGAATTGCTGAAAAAAAGGTTTCCATGCTGGAGACAAAATATCAGGGCTCTTCCAAACAAAGCTCAACCCTGATGCATTTATTCATCATGGGATGCAGTTTGTTCCCCTCCAGCTAGTAGCAGCCAAAGATTCTTTTGAGATATGTAAGGGAAGCGATAAGCTTGAATCTGTGGCGCCCATGACCGCATTGCATGTGCTAAATTTCGCCATGGCTGTATGTTCTCGTGCCACTTCTCCATCCATGGCGAGTCTCACTGTATGTGACACATTAGCATTCCTTCTTTTTTACTCTTATGTGTCATTTAGTCAGTAATTACTTTGCTTGCCCTGGGAGAAAACAAATAACCACATTATCTGATGGACTGTCCGCAGTGTGACTCAATCAGTGGAAAGTATGTCAGCTAAAATAAGCAAAGACAAAAGACAGGCTCAAGTTCAAGCTGAGGCCACATTCACATTGGGTAGATTTATGAGAGGAGCATGAGAAAACTTAAATGTGGTGCGATTTTAGGCTCTGCAGTCCTGCGGGTAAAGGATCTCCTCCTCTGCCCCACGCAGCCCTGTGTTACATGTCGCACCACATCTCCTCCACTCGGTATCTTTTGTAATTTTTGCTGAATAGTGTCTTGGCCTGGGTTTATTGCTCGTTCATGTAGAACGGTGGTTTCGAACTTCTCAGTTGTGTCTTTTTTTGGGTTTGGATGCACATTAGAAAGAAAATCACAACCTTAAACTGATTAAGTTGAGCCTGTTTTTGGTTATTTTGTTCTGTGGCATAGCAACATGTGCTTCATACTGCGTTTAGCTAGCAGCCTCCAGTTCAGTGCAGTCTACCTTGACAACCAGGGGATGTATCTTTTAACAATACATGTAAATATGTTATTGTTGGAACGTTTGAAAGAGTTTGTGGTCTTTTTCTGTCAACAAAATCATTCTAAATATTCATCATTATATATTTACTAAATATTAATTGATACAACCTTAATTTATGTTGGAAAGTATTGGGTTTCCACTGTTTATCTCAAAGCCCTGCATAATATTATGAACGTAGTTTTGAAATTTTATACAGCTTGTTCGCGGAGCATTTTTGACTTATTAGAGCTAGTAGACAGGAGACAGTATAGAGCTGGCAGGAAATAGAGTAGAGATAACCTCTAAGCCACCAAGAAGCCCCAAACCTGCTCCTTAAAAACATTCGGTACTGATGAGATTTGTTACTAGCTGACCTGGTGCAGTAAAAATGAACATAAACAGAACCACAATATCAAGCAACATATTTAATACAATTTCTTTCCCCTCTTTCAGGACTACAGTCTGCTGTATGAGGAGGCGCGGTACTTCCAGCTGCAGCCCATGCTTGCGGAGCTGGAGCGCTGGCGTCAGGACCAGGAGCTGGGCCGGGTGTCACGTCCCTGCGAGTGCTTGGTGGTGCGTGTTGCGCCCGACCTGGGCGAGAGGATCACGCTCAGCGGCGACAAGGCTCTGATCGAAGACGTGTTTCCGGAGATTGGTGATGTCATGTGTAACTCTGTCAATGCCGGATGGAACCATGACTCCACGCACGTCATCCGCTTCCCGCTCAATGGGTACTGCCACCTCAACTCTGTCCAGGTAATCAGAGATTTTGGCTGCTGTGGGTGTATGGTCATTTATACTGGGTGGTTTATTCCTCAATAAGTATAAACACTGAAAGTTTGGATAGAGGAGTGTTTTTTTTCTGTATTTTTTCCATTGAATTATAAGCCCAAGGAGCTGAGGTGATGATCTGTTCATTCAGCTTCTTTTCATCTGCTGTTAGACTGTAGACTTTTCAAATTGTACTTATGTCTGATTGCAAAATCTTATCTTTTTTAATCTAATCGAATCACAAGAACAGCCTTGCAGAAAAATAAGTTCTTTGATGAGTTCATCAAAGCATCAGTTTAGTAAGCCATCATTACGCAAGTCTACCACCATCTTTACTTTTCTGTGATCTGACTGGAATAATGATTTTGACTTTTGCTCTGGAGCCGGTGAATAGTCAGCTACAGTAGTTATTTCTTATGTATCCCTTTGCAACACTCATAATACGGTCCTCGCATCTTTCCCAATATTGCCTCCTGTGTTCATTGAAAAACAGTTACAAGTAAATCCTTATGTCATTTTGGGTGTTTTAAACTTTCAATCTTAAGCGGACATCGTTGCCAACCTGCTAAAATTGGACAGTAAATTGGCTCATTGTTGACTTCATCCCATCAAGTGAAGGAATATTGGGCGTCTTAAATCATGGTGGAGAGTCACATGAATGTGCACACTCGGGTGGGGGGAAACTGGCTGACAGCAAGAGGAAGTAGGCAATTCAGGATGCTGTGAAACACATAAGTAGACATAAGATGAGACGATGCCCCTGAGTGTCTGAGGGGGTTGCTGGATCAATGCTCAATTTAAAATCAAAATCAAGCCAAGCAACTCCATATATTTTTGTTAGGGAACATCCGAGAAACAAATCAGTGGGACACATTTTCAGTAAGATTTCTTACCAAATAGTTCAAAGACAGAGTTACACAGATCCACGTGAATCCAGATGCATAAGTGGAGGAATACCAGTATTTTTTCTGCAGGATTGTGGTACAGCAATGAAGTTAGAAAACTAGTCTTTCCATAACATTTTTAAGTTGTTGGGAAAGTTGTGATTTGCAGAGGAGCGAAACTATAACTTGAAGTCTTTCATTATCCAAGTTCCTTTGAAGGACTGAAGGCCAGTGTGCTCTTGACACTGTATAGAAAGGATTTAATATTATTCTATCCTTTGGGTTCTAGGCCAAACCGTACTTGTAAGACTTAAAGCAGGACTGTAAAATCAAAGCTTCTATATTCAGAAAAATGTGTTAAATTCATCTTTTATATTCAGCATGTATTTGGCAATATTGTATTTCTCTAATTATATATTGATATTTCACTAATTCATTGATGGTAAAATCCTCAGATATGCATCAATAAAAGATGGAGGAGAGGCATATTTAAAAAGATTTCACAATGATTTGGACTGTGTCTCCATCTGAGGAAGTCAAATCTCCATCTCCTTCCCAAAACACACACAAACAAACCCGTCTCTGAAGTGTGTGAGTCGTGGAGAGCGAGCAAGAGAGTGAGCATGCTCCCTGGCAGGTTGTCCCCAGGCAGGGCCCATAATCCTGTTTGGTTATTAAAGCACGCCGGCGGTGGATGCTGTATCTGCGGCTAATGGAGGCAGGGCGGGGGTTTTGAGAGAAAGAAGGGGGGCATAGAGAGCTGCCAGCAGTAGGGGGACCTTTGTAGTTTTGGCGGAGGCTTGGGCCTGGGGCTGGGGGAGAAATGGGGAGAGGGGGTTTTGCTGAGCAGCCCACACTGAGCCAAGTGGCAGAGAGAAAGCCTCACTGCTCCCTGGGGCCTCTTCGATGGAATGTGATCCTACAGCCCCCCCGGACACGTCTGTAGATGTCTGCAAGGCTGCGAGATCAGGAACAGCTACACACACACACACACACACACACAGAAAAACACACATATACACCAGAAAACAATGAAAATGAGGCATGAGGCAAAATGAGAGGCTCTTGGTTTTGTGGAAGTCTCATCCAAATTCCCGTCACAGGCCGTATGTCGCTGCAGCTTACTCCCAAAGCTGTTTCCAATGCTAGACTTAGCACTAACTCTGCAGCATATAAGTGAAGGAGTGTCAGATTATTCTATGCTTTCCAGTTTCGCAGTAATGAACAAAAGGTTAGAGGTTACATTAATGTTTTAGCACCATAGTTTACGATGAATTGTAGACCTCCACAAATGATTTATCTGGCATCTGGATTACAAGGTTGACACTGGCCATCAAAGATAGATGAGTAAGCGCTATCTGTATCGGACTGCTTATAATGGGTGCTAATGATGCTTTTTCCTTCTATAAGCGATGTCCTGTATTGCTACTGAAAGCTCCCTCCTTCTTTACGTTCCATCTGTTTTTTAGGTTCTAGAGCGTCTCCAACAACGTGGCTTCGAGATTGCCGGCTCCTGCGGTGGAGGCGTGGACTCATCCCAATTCAGCGAGTACGTCCTGAGGAGGGAACTGAGGAGGACAGGTCAGCGAGGACCCAATTCAAACAGGATAAAGCAGGAGCAGCTGGACTAGAATCCTCCCGAGCAGCAGGAGGTGCTAGACTTTTCTGCGGCAGCCAAACGCTCTATGCTGCAGAGCTCTGTGGACTCTGTTTTTCTTCGTTTCCTTGTTGATGTTTTGTTTTCTTAAACTTGAGAACCATCTAGAGAATAAAAAAGAGGTGCAACAGGAGATTTTTGCCATAAGAAGATACAAGACATTTGATAAGTTTGAGATTGCAAGGACATTTGTGATTGTCTAGCCCCCATAAACCAATTTAAAAAGGATTTATATATGCTGGATCCCCAAACAAAGTTTGTTTTAAAACTTGGAGCCTACATTAGGTTGAATATGATTTCTATTATACCCATATAAATTAAAAAGGCTTTTATCGCTTATGTAGTATGTTGCATAGCTTGTCACCAGTGACTTGATTTTGTTGTCTCACTGGCCAATTGGCTACGTCTGTTTTTATCCCTCGCTGTAAAAAGGTCACAAATGTGTTGCATACAGTACAGAATGTCTCAGTTGTCATAAACAATTAGTTTCAACAAAGCATCTTTTTTTTTTTTTTTTTTTTTTTTTTTTACAATTAACATGATGTTGAATATTGTGATACAAATGAAGTGTTGTTTTTTTTTGTTGTTTTTTTTACCTTAATGGAAGTTCTTTTATTGGATTACGCCATAAAATATAGTTGACATTAGTATCATCAAAAATTTTACATCAAAGACCATTCTATAAGCAGTAAAGAAAATAATTTAGTAAATTATTATGTCACACCATTTGCCTCATTGGGGAGTATGAACTACTAACCCCCATGTGCTACCTTGGGAATTATTTAATTGGATCATAATATTCCTCTGAGTGATGACCTGTAAAGTTTTTCATTGTATATGTGTTTGTGTTTTTTACATTGAATCTTTTTCAAGCAAATTTGTTGCCTCAGACATGACTGAACAGATTAAAAGCTTATTGTACTACCCACTCCAAGATCACTTTTACTTGTAGCACATATTGATATGAAGTTGAATATAAAGTATTTCTAAGACGACTGACCCACCTACGCTCCCTAGATTTGAGTTAAGAGGAATGTAGCAAAAAATGTGAAATAAATCTCAACTAAAGTTGTCATGGTGTCTGTTCGCTGTTTTTACATTGCTGTAGGGACTGCTTTCACATTTGCTACGTCTGTCCTGTTCTGCATTTGGAGCACAGTGGTTAGATAGTTATCCTTTAAACCTGAATTTACAGTATCTATTCTACCTCTGAAGATTCTTTCTATCATCCTGAATGTGTTCAGTGGCAAACAAGGAGCAAGATCTTGTACATTACGTTGTGTTTTAGCTCTCTACAACCAGAGAGGTAAAGCTAACTTTACTAAGGCAATATTGTACCTTGGAGGATTTATGCTGGTGCATCAGTGACGACTTGGGGCATCCTTTACTTAGTTATATTGAATAGAGCCGACTTCTCCACGCAAGTCCTGTCAGTTGTGCTTCCTCATATCCCTGCAGGGCCAAAATCCAAAGTGAAATCCCACACAGAGCCCTGTCGTCTTGTCTTCATCGCTTTTGGCAGAATCTCCACTTTCTTTGGCTATCTACGTTTTATGCTATATGTCTCCCTTTCAGGCCTCTTTGCCCCAGATTCCCTTTTGACTGACTGTTATTCTCAGAGGCTAGAGGTGCAACTGTGATGTGAGTGGTGCACAGCAATGCTTTGCTCTCAATCATAAAATCAAAACTTTCTGTGGCTGTGAAATTAACAAGTATTCATGGAGCAGGTGTGAAACACAACCAGTCTTAGAGTTGGAAAAATTGTACACAGCATTCGAGTGTTCAGGGCAATATACCACTGCTGAAGCATATGTTTTAATATAGCAAACTATAATCATATCACTATTAAATCCACAAATTTAAATTTCCACAAATGTTTCAGTCTTCATCATTTCATATGAGCAAAATATTACCTGATAAGTATTTAAAACACTCACTTTCATTTACAATAATTATACACTCATTCATTTATATACATTCATTAAATGATTGGCTCATATTTTTTGGAATGACTAAAAGAAAATTCGGATAAATTAATTTCATTAATGTTAATCCAATGAGAATGAGGTCCTTCAAATGAGGACTCTGAGAGGTTACCTATTGCGCATGCTCCACGCCCACCGGATGCAGAAAAAAGGTAGAAGCGGGACATTTAAATCGCATGCCCTTCAATTTCGACCTAATTATTTGGAATCCTTGAAATGAAGGGTAAGTCATTTATAGATATCTACACGAATGTATTTAGTAAAAAGGGACAAGTGATGAATAGTACTTAGATATTTGTGAGGCATTTCTCAGTTGCTAAAACATAAATTGTGTCAATCATTTCTCACAGTTAGTGCTAGTTAAACTCTAGCTCTTAAGTTAGACAACCCGGTTACATTATCTCTCAAAATAGCTTTTTTGTGTATGTAGAATCTCTGCCACTGAACCGCGGTGTAGAAAAACAAACCTGCAACCAGTTCAATGAAGGTAATGGCCCTTTGAGAGATTGATTTGGTGTGGAACGTGCACCTGTAGCCAGGCTAGCGGTTCTATTAAGAGAGTGACGCGGTGTGCGTGGGCGGAGTGCCATGACGTAGCCGTAGCCATGGTAAGTCGTAGCGTTTAGAGCAGTTAAGTTACTGTTTTCATTTTCCAGAGATGCTAACGTTGTAGCGCAGTAATTATCGGTGGACCCATGTGTTGCGTTAATGCCACAGAAATAAATCTCTCGTTCATGTATGACTGCATTTCTCTACCGGCGTCTGTGAGTGCTTTTTTCAGATAGGAGCTAGGCTAAAGAGCTTTAAAACAGGGATCTCTCGACCACGGTCTGCGGTGCAAAAGACTGTGTAAACTCCGTCTAACTTTTTCTGCTGGACAGACTCAACTCTCTCCACTGATATACAAAATATTGTATAGGAAAATATGATGCTATGAAAGCTGTGATGTAATATGTTTTTGTTTTGATGCAGAAATGTGTCCTTGTCAAACAAACTAAATTTTCATTTTAGTATTTTATTGTAGAGTTATCTGCACTGTATTTTGCAGAGGAATAACAAAAAGCAAGATGAAATCTTTTTTAATTAGGTGAAATATTGTATATTTTTTTAAGTCTGGTCATCAACATTAAAGTTTAGCAACATGTGCTGTCTATAATCTATGTCATTTTAGATAGTGTAATACTAATAGAACAATGCACAACACAACAACAATAGAAATATTACTTCTGTCTCATCGTGGCTATCTCCAAGGTTCGTATCACAATGGATTGACCTATGCTTATAAAACATATTTTATGCCCCTGCCATGACAATTGCATTTTCACAATTCTCTATACATATGCTCGACACAAGTGCCAAATGAGTATGAAGGTTTTCACTTAATCAAAATACTTCATCGGGTGATTATACTGATTACCTCACCTTCAGTCAGAGATGAGGAAGCAATTGGTCGTATCACGTAGGGAACATTTTGGTCAGAATGAATAAAACACCTGTGTGGTTGCCTCATTTCATGTCTGCTTTAGTTGAGATATTGTATAAATGTTGAGTACTTGCCCTTAGGGTTTCTGAGACCAGAGTATTGTCTATCACACATGTCTAACACTTTAATCAAACTAGCTTGTTTGCTATCAAGACTATCTTGTAACTACTGCTAAAATATTGTCCTTTCTTTTTTTAAGATGACACAGTGTTCCCTCAAGTCCTTGTGCATCTACCTAAACGAATACCTTGAGCAGCGTGTGAAGGAATACATGGTGAGTTACTTGTGAGACACTAGACACTAGATGTGACAAAGTGACAGATCTATTAAATTCACAGCAGCAATTAAGGGTGATGAAAATGAATAGCAGCAAAAGATACATCTGAAACTCTGTACAGTTAAAGCACATTGTGCTTTGTCCTTCATCTGCTGATTTGGTATTTGCTAAATGTATCAGCTTTAAACGTCTTAAAACAATATTATTAACCACTTTCATATATTTTGCACATAGGTTTTTTTCAGGTGTCATGGAAAATAAATAATTCATGCACACTAATAAAAAGGAAAACCACACGCACAAATTGCACACATGAACAGAACAGTGTGTCCCCGTCTCAAAAACCAAATTGTCAACATCAATTTTCATCCAAGCAGCTCATTTTGACCTTTTTGTCTATGGATTGATAACGTAATGAGTCTGCAGTTAACACTCTGTTAGGTGCTAGCATCAGCTGTGGTGTAATGAAATTATGTTCGTCCAATGATTTATTTTTTTGAGTGTAGTTTGATCATTTGGGAAATACTCATAAGCCTGTGTCACTCTTATGTATGTACAATAATGCTACAGCCATCAGCTGTTTATCTTAGCTCAACATAAAGTCTGGAAACCGGAGGGGAAACGGCTCTGTCCCAAGGTAACAAAATACCTACCAGCACCTTGAAAGTTTACTAATTAACATTATCTTGTTTGCTTAATGCATACAAAAACCAAGGTAAAAACCACTGGTTGTGCTTTAATCGATTATGTGCCAAACTCTTTCTGGGCTGGGCGCAGCAGCTTCCTTGACTACACGTAGCCTAGGTAACTGTTTCCCATCTGTTTCCAGTCTTTGTGCTAAGATAATCAAACTAGTTGCTAGCTGTAGCTGCTATTTGTCCTACAGATGGTATCAGTTTTTTAATGTAACTCCTGCCAAAAGAGCTAATTAGCCTATTTACCTATATACTAGCTACTGAATTTGGTTAGCTTGACGAACTATGGAAGGCTGCAAAAAATTCAATATAAGTCAATGTTTTCCTGAAATAAAAATATTGTGAAGGATGGCGTAGGAGAAAAAAATGAACACGTGTTTAGTTTCAAATTCAGCAGTACTTTTTGTGCACCCTATGTGATTTTTAAGTTTGTTACCTGTGGGGCAGGCTATGTATAATGAGACCCTGTCCAGCCCTATTTTCTCTCACTTCCTGGATTCAGACTAACTTGAAAAGGAATTAGAGATATGCTTCTCTCAGGACACAGCCTGTTGGAGAAAAGATGAATGGTATTAAGAAACTGACTTCCAGTCCTTTAGAGGACAGGGGTTTTGAGGAGAATAAAGTAATTTGAGATCCTCCTCTTTTCTGTGGCGTGTCTGTGATCATGTCTCTTTCACTCGCTTTCTCTCTAGTGATTATTTCTAGTCATCAAAAGGCAGAGTAGGGCCTGGAGAAAGTGGCTGTGGCCATCTTTCCCTCGCTCCCCAGGCTCTGCTTACTCACCACTAGTGAAGGTCAGTGGATGGACTCATTCACCTCGTCTTCAAATCACCAGCCCTCACAGTGCTCAGTTCTACAGCCCAGTGCAAGCGGTGGCTGCTGTTCCTAATGAATGTCCTGACTAAATACACTTATTAGATGATGATATACTTTGTACTCTGGATTTAGTCTTATTCTATCTGCAGTCTTCCTTCTCCCTTTCTCTGTGTTGATCTGTAGGTAATATTCTGCACTGTAGGTGCCTCCTACCTTTTATTGAAAAAGCCTCATGGCCATTTTATGCCAGCAAGATAATTATAAATGTAACCTGTGGCAAAAAAGCAAAACACAACTCCCACATCTCTCCCTTGCCATTTCTCTCTCTCTTTCTCTCTCTTTCTCTCTTTCTCTCTCTTTCTCTCTTTCTCTCTCTCTCTCTCCCCCCCTCCTCTCTCTTCCCTGCCCCCCACCCCCCCCACCCCTCTCAGCCTCAGGAGCTGATTTCAAATTTTCAAAGATATCTCATAGTGAGGCTGTGAGACTGAAGTCTCATAAATACCTTTATTATAATATAATGGCCACATATTTCTAGCCATTATTTCTAGTGGAAAAATTAGTTCATCTGTGTGATGAATGCCTCCACAGTCTTTGGGGCTTTAAATGTTCTTAGATGGACAATCGCTGGTAGGATAATATCTCAAATGGACACTCGCTAGTAGAATAATATGTCACAGTGGCTTTTCTTGAGTTATAGAAATTCAAGTCTCAGTGTAAAATGAGGCCGGCCTAAATACAAAAAAAATGCAGCTTACCACTTACTGATGCGTTCTTGGGCTTGAACTTGTTTGAGAAGCATGTTGCATGCAAAAGAGAAATCCTTGTTACTTTTGATTCTACTGTGCCATATCAACATATAATCCTTAATGTCTTTCTGTTTTGTAGGAGCCCAAGGCAACTTGCAATTGTCCACATTTAATGTATAGCAGATTTAGTATTGCACTACCATTAAGGTAGAGGATTTACATGAAAGAGATTTTTTTTTTAAGAATTATCAAAATCGATGCAGTAAAACCTGAGATTTTCTGACTTTCAATCCCCATTACGGGTCTTGCTCAAAAATACTGGATCCTACATTTCCCATAGTGCAACTTGATAGATCTTCCCTGACTGGTAAATGGTTTTCAAACTCCACACACCCACTCTCTGTTAACAAAACAAGAGCTTATTACCACGATAGCAGCTGTACTTATAACAGCAGTGTGTTGAGCAAATGCAACATGCTAACAATGGTAATGCTAACATGATGATGTTAAGCAGATATAATATTAACAATGTTCACCATCTAAGTTTACTGTGACAAAAAGTTAAGGAACTGCCAGAATGATTACAATTAATCCTGAGGGGAACATAAATCAAATACCAAATTTCATTCCAACCCATTGAGTAGCTGTTGTGATTTGGCTCAAAACCACATGTGCCAACCTATTGGTGTTGCTAGAGGAAAAGTCAGGTGATCACTTCAGTCCTTAGGATACATAATCTGGGAACCATGAATGTCTGTACCAAATGTTATTGCACCATCCATCTTAATGTTGATGAGATATTGAAGTCTGAACTACAGTGGTATACCAACCCACAGACTGACATTGCCATGGTTACAGGCATGCTGCTAGTATGGCTAAAAATTCGTAGCATCCAAGCCTAAGCTCTAATTACTCAAGTGATGTCACTCGAGTAGGTTTTTCAGACATGACAAAGGTTCTCCAGAGCCAATGTAGACATAACTGTTCTGTTATGTACTCTCTGTGACTACTAAATGGATTCAGACATATAAAGTTGGTGAAGTACCTGTCAAATAAAAAAAGTGAAAGTAAAACACACTTAAAATAATATCCTCTGTTAACTCTCCATTTTTAAATGTGAAGCTTTACTCTTAATTATGAGTGATTAATAACATTTCTTATCTTCTATAGTGTTATATACATGTATCCTGGTCCATGCTAAAGAAACGCCTATACTTGGTTTACCTTCTTAGTCAAAAAAAACCTTCATCAGACCCTCTACTCACCTCATGGTGATTGGACTATAATATGTGACAGTGCTCCAAGTGGAGGATTTGAGGTAATGCTCCACAACATGCTGCACTTTCCATTGTTTATTTATCAGTCAGGCCTTGAGTTATGGTGCGCTTGCAGTGAGGAATTTTAGACCGGACTATGGTCGCTGCAGGCCCCCTGGCATACACTGTACACTGAGAGGGAATCATTTATATTCTACTCCAGAGGTAACAGAAGAACATGAGATTGGGAAACAGCTCAAACACCACTCTGCTTGTGAGGCTTAAGGCACAGAAAAGTCAAGCTATTTTTTTTGAGGGGGGTGGGGGGGGGCTGCAGAGCATATTCAAGCAAGTTCTGTTTTTCTCTTTTTTTTTCTTGAATAGTTTCGCCAAAAAATCTCCTAATACATATGCTGTTCTCAGTTATACTTCCATGGTCACACATTTCAACACTGAAACTATATGGCTCAGTGGAGGTGTGATGGAATGCTGGCTTTGGTGAAATTTTCAGCAGCAATGAAATCTGACCAGTGAAGCTACCGGTAAATGCTGTAGGTGTCCATGTTCTGACCTGTATTGAAAAAGCCTGGAGGGCGTTTTCAGCCGCTGAGATAATTGCAAATGTATCCTTTGGCAAAAACATCAGCAAACTTGCCCCCTCCCTCAATGTTTTTTCTCTCTTCTCTCCCTCCCTCCCTCGGTTGAGAATTAATAATTAAATGATTAAAAGGTCTCAACTGTACTGTATTGCTCACTGGTAGCACCCCTCCCTGCACCAGCCTTACACATGGGTAGACCTGCATGCTAGGAGTGCTCTAATGATTCTGGAGCTTGCCATTCGAGGGCCACCCATCCATCATAGTGGTAAGGCCAGCGGCTTTATTATAATACAGAGGACAGACGTGCTCTGAGGCTATGTGGGACACAATAGAGGTCTTTCAACAGACCTATAAATACATGATCTGTCAGAGTTGCTGTCCTGGGGGCGCTCTCAGCCAGGCTCTAGCCCTCCGGTCGGCCATCACTTATGCTAAGATATGCGCCAGCCCCGAGGCTAAGGCTAAGGCTCAGTTCATTTCAGCCCCTCATCAACCACCACATTCTACCTCCAGCCATGAGAATAAATAAGAACAAGATGAAAAAAAACGTGATTCATTATGATGGAGAGCAAAACCTTAACAAAACAAACAAATGGAGGAAGTGAAAACAAACAGTGATAGCCTACTATTGACTCTTTGGCAGCAGCATCTGAAAAGCTGTCTCTGAAATAACACGGGGGGTTGGGGGGGGTTGATCCAACAGCACACTTCAATATGAAGGAAAGGCTGACCATACAGGTTACGTGCTGAGACATTTATTTTGCTATCGCACTGGTATGGACAAGAAAATTCTGACAAACAACACTGCACCTGCGAGTATGTGAGTTTAGAGGAAGTAGAACGTCGCTGTCTCCCATCAGCTTTTCCTCCAGTATTATGTTTTTGAAAGTAAATTTTAAGTGAAATAAGCAGCTCCTCCTCCTCCTGCTGCTCCTCTCCTCACCTTATCTCAGGTGAGAATCTCCTTTCACTGTTGCCTCCGAGCCAAGATCAGCAATCTGGGAGTTGGGTGTGTTCTTTTGGAGATTAGTGTGGATGGAGGCTGTTGCATGTTAGAATAATAAACAGGTGAACACTTTAACTTTGCATAATTCTCTATCTCTGGGCCACCTTAATGTATTAAAATCATATTCTTCCTGGGGGCAGAAAACCAGCAGCAGATTATGTCCAGGGCACAGTGTGTGGAAACCCAATGACAAATCCCACCACTCGCACAACAATGATCACCTGGGAAGGAGGTTGCTATTTATCATGCTTTTCACCAAATCCTGGCATTTAATGGTGTGATTCTAGCTGTTTGAATTGTAAGTATTGCTAATGTGAATGGTGATGTGGTAATGCCATGTTTACACTGGGACTCATTCCGCTGTATCTACAAACAACACCTTACTCAAAACACATGTTCATGTGAGCCCCCCCCCCCCCCCCCCGCAGAGCTTCCTGTTCCCATCCAGAACATACCCACTCCACCAGCCCCCTCTTTGAGTACTCCAAGGGTTTTGACAGCCAAGCCAGGTAGGGGGTAGTGTTCATAATGGCTGGTGTTCTCAGCTTTAGAATTTAGTTGCCCCCCCCACACCCCACCCCATCCCTTCACACACAAATGCACACAACAACGCCCCCTGCACCAGTCTCATCCACCCCCCAGCGCTCCCACCCCAACTCACTCTTCTTCTTCTTCTACTTCTACTTCTTCTTCCCCCAGATCTCTCTTTGCCACAGCTGCTTCCTCCTGGCCTTGCCCCGAGCTTTCAGGAGGCTTCCCAGCTCCCTCTCCCTTCCCCTGCAGTCAAGAAGGAAAAGCAGGCAAAAGGAGGGAAATAAAACTTCAGGCACACCACGCAAGGCCATCTGGGTAATCTTGTTCAAAAGGCTTGAGGTAATAGCTGCAATTTACACAGGCAAAAAAAAAAAAAAAAAAAAAGAACAGACCTCATTTCCATACCTACCAGCCTCAAGGAGATGAAATTGAATAAACTAAGAATTAGAAAAGAATTACAGTAAAACCAATACGGAATATTCAACATTAGTTCATTTTGTCCTTGCAACACCCCCTCCTTGCACACACATCTTCTGGTTTCCTAAGAAAGAGAACAGTTGGGCTGACATGAAGGTGCCGTGGACAACTAACAGAAGAACACAAGCGTACACACTCCGATACACCAACACAGCTCCACTCAAATACACGTGCAGGCACACACAGCCGAGGGGAGAAACAATATTTGCGATGAAAGCAAATCAAACTGAAATCCAACATGTTAAAGTCAAGTTGATTAGTGTGGAAATGTAAAAGCATCTTCAACTGGCATATCCCACAGTCATAAAGATATGTTAATTTGCAACTTAATGGCTGAAAGCATAATTTTGCTTATATAAACCTTGAAACGTGCTGCATTTCTGAAATGCGCCTTAATTTAATGAAGTAAACACCACCACAAAACAATAAATGCCCCAATTAAAGAACAGGCATGAAGAGAAGTGTCTATTTCCCATTTTGCCCCTGCGGACATATGTACCCAAGCGTGTCTGTGCATTTACTCACACGCAAAACCATATGCATCGTGTGCAGCTCATAAACATCATGCCTTCACGTTTCACATTAGCATATGTGCTGTGTTGTTTAAGATGTAGGTTATCTGGTGTGAGATCCAGGCTACATGTTTATGGCGATATCACTGAGCACGCATGCATTTACGTGTGTGTGTGAGCGTCTGTTGGGGGGTAGGAGTGTGTGTGTTCGTGTGTGTGTGTGTGTGCGTGCGTGCTTGCTTGCCTCGGTACATGTGATTGTATGCAAGAGTACGTCTGTGATGGTATGGTGTTACTGTATAATTAGTACATAATGTAGTCAGGGTTACCATTCATAATCGCGTGCATGTTATTGGAACATATTGTGTGTTAAAGGCAGGATGTGCCATCCTCTATTCTTTCTTCCTTCTTTGCCTGCCCCTGTGTCTGTATGTCATCTGGCCTGCTTCGCACTCCTGGGGGGCATATCCCATCAGGCTCGCTGTGCTCCAATGTGTCCCGACAGACCTGATGTGATCTGAGTGGCTGACGGGTTTGTCCCTGCTGCCCGCTGTCTTTTCTCTTCCCTGCTTCACTCACACATGTGCCTAAGAAACACACAACTTGATGCAGACTGACTGGATTTTGCACCTCCTGTGGAAATCTTTCAATCAGTCCGTGTGTAATTATCTGCTGCATGTGCAGCCACCGAAATGTGTTCAGCATGTAGGGAGTCGTGCATGATACCTCACAACAATAATCTCCAGTTTGATCTTGAGTTTCAATTTTGCCACAGATAATTCAAGTGTGGAACATGGTTACGTGCCTCACTTCTACTTTTAGTATCCATTTGAATGAGTGCATAAATCTGAACGTTCAATTATGAAACCCCGCTGGAGAGAAACAATGCCCTCTTGGTTCAGTAGCCATCTTACACACACACACATACACACACACACACACACACACACACAGAAGCCTGGGGGGATGCAGAAAGAGTGGGGGTTGGATACCATGAGTCTAGGGCATCAAACTGGGGCTTAGAGACAGAGATATACCAACTGGAACCTTATACCTACAGGGTGTGTGTGTGTGTGTGTGTGTGTGTGTGTGTCTGCTCGTATCCTTGTGTTAACACAAACTCACACACATATGGAGGAAGTGAGTGTCATATTGAGGAAAGCAGAATGCTGCATAGGGGGAATACAGTTTGTGGAGGCTGTGTATGTGTATGTGTGTTTGAATATAATCTAATTGCTTACTAGTGGAGGACAAAATTGTTTCGCCTGTAGGTATAAGTATGGGTGGTGCTGATGAGAACTGGTCTGATATCTCAATCCACCAATCAGCTATGCAGGGCCACCCCACAGCTTACCTCTTAGAATCATGTCCTTCATGTACTAATACTGTCTATGTGAGCAGGACTTTTTTTTCTTATAAAATCAGGTTATTTGCTCTTAATTCTTTCATAAAATGGACAATGAAAATGAGGGTGGTTTAAAGTCTCCATTCAACAGCAACAGGGAGCATCAGGCCTTTAGCCTTTAATTAAAAAAAGATCAGGGGGATTTGTATTGATATTTTTCTATGCACTTTAGGCACAGAACTATAATGCCTCAAGTCCACAGTAATGTTTTTTTGATCAATGATTAACTACCTTAGTTGGAATCTTAGATCACCTTTAGGTGCTCCTCACAAGCTATTTTGTCTTGTGGCTAAAATGAGCCACAACATGGAGGAAATGGCTGCAGAAATGGCTCAGGGAGGACAGTGACGAAGCAATGTTATTATCCCGCTTGTGTCCATTCAAGCAGCACGACTCAAGTATTTGCTTGAACTCAAGGTGAAGGTCCGACGAGACAGGTGCTTTCTATCACTAAATTTGCTTTCAGTGACTATTGTAGAAATGATGGATGGCTCACTGTGGCGCTCAAACTTTTTCCACATGAATAATATTGCAGCTGTACTGTTCTAAGATGACACATAAAGTTGGCCATTTCTGACATGATGTTTTGACACTGTCAACTTGGGAAATTCTTCTTTCAAAAGCCCAAGGACATAGCCGCCATTTTAGGGGGAGGAGGGGGGGCAGACGCTGTCTGTGATCATTCTGACCGGCTCGCCGACAGGGGGGGAGGGCTTGCAGGAGGCCGGGCAGGTCAGGAGTCACTTGAGTCATGTGACAACCCCAGGGCTTTGTTGGGGAGTGACAGGGAGACCAAGAATCAGAGCTGTGGTGTAGCTGCAAGCCCACGGGTGAAAAGGAGGTCAGTGGCCACAGGAAGCAGTGCAAAAGTGCTCAGAGCTACTGTCCTTAATGAGAGCACATCCCCTGGGGTGTATATCCCAGCAGCCTAACTGCCACATGAAAAACTCCAATCTATATAGAGTGCTGCGGGCGCAAGAGAGCAGCCATTTTCATGGTCCATTCCCTAAGCCAGGAGCCATCTTGTGAGGTAAACAAACCCAAGTACAAAGATGTGCACCTTGGTACAGGGCCAGTGCTGTTCCATCATTCACACCGTGCTCTATGAGTCCTTGTCTTACCATTTGTTTGGTTTGAAAGATCTTGACTGCTCGAGTCTCAGTAGGGGCCTCCTACAAACCATTGTAAATTGATTTATTAATAAAGTTTGTATGCTGTTGAAAAACAGTGGCTAATAAAACAGTAGCCCTATAGGCTGAGTGGAAGAAATATATCTGAAAATAAACTTTGAGTAACTCATTAGATTAATAAAATTATAAGAATAATAACCCTGAGCACTGCCTGGGGAGGGAAATCTCATTAACAGGTTTTTCGATTCCACCTTTCAATACATTTGTTAAAAGTGCCAGAGAGTGTTCAATTATCACCCGCCCTCTCACCTCCAAGACACAGGGTGACAAGAAACCCCAGAGAAACCTGCAGGGCCAGGGAGGGGCCATGCACACAAGAACACACATACGCACACACATATATATGTGTGTATATATATATATATATATATATGTGTGTGTGTATATATATATATATATGTGTGTGTATGTATATGTATGTATATGTGTGTGTGTATATGTATATATATATATATATATATATATACACATATATAAAAAAACAAATATGCACAGGGTTTCACTTCATCCCCCCCTGAGTAATGGGCTTTCTGACCATTTGTTTAATACTGTCAACAAACAAGGCAAGAGCTGGAGGGCTACTCAGGCAACGCAATCCCACTCTTAAATGACTATGAGCCCATGAAACACACACTCTCAGGTCTGTACATGTCCAAGTGTTCGTACACAAAGAAGGGAGCTTTTGCCTATTGAGACTTTTAACAAAATATTTCTTATATTCTAAAGAAACTGCTTTCATCCAGCTGGCTTTCATAAGAGCAACCAAGAGCCCCACCTAAGTTTCTTTCTTTCATCTGTTTCCAATCTTCATATTGGCCTTTGGGCTACATCCTTGAGGCAGGAGGTTTGGAAGGCTATATTTGCTCTGGAACCATTTACTGTGCCCTCCTCCTTCTCGAGACATGGCAGAGCACCCGAGGGGGGGTGCAACTCGGCCCACCTGGAGTGCTGTGTCTCCACCTAACCCCCCCCTGGTGGTAGTCACCAACACTGTGCAGCATTAGTTTGTGCCTCGCAGGCCTCCAACTACAGCAACTGCTTGGAAAGACATCACAATCTGGAGATCAAGATTGAATAATGCCAGCTTCAAAACAGCAGTTTGTACGATGCAGAGCTGAGAGAATGGATTCAAAACATATGTGGCCAACTAAAAGCTTGACCACAGCTATGTTATGGCATAACATACATGGCGTTTACATGCTATACTTTTTTTTTTTAAAGCAGAGATGAGATGCTGGGTAAACAGAACGTTGAACTGTATGCTCAAAGTGCACACTGCACTATTTCCATGTTTATTTTTGGTACCAACTGGCTAACAGTTAGCTTCACTGCAGCAACACCTAGAGCTAACACCTCTTGCCAGCTAATATTCCTTAAAATAACCTCCAACATCCATGCAAAGAAGGCGTAAAATGGACTTGTGATCATAATAACTAAGACAGCTAAGTAGCTTCCTAATTAAAAAGTAAGACTTAAGTTGAGCTATATGTGGTTAGTCTGCCTGCAAGTGCCAACTTGTAGATATTTTGCACAGGCTAAAAAAACTATTTATGTTTTACCAGAAAAACAGAGCAATTTAAATTGTTTTTATTTTTTCTAAAATATATATTTTTCATTAAGAAAATGTGCAAATTGCTGGATATATCCCTTTTGTCAGTTTAAGCGATGTGCATTATGTGTGCAATGTATTTGTTTGACCCTGATAAAAGAGGGCTATTGTGGACTTCAGAATATGTGGTGTTTTTAAGGCCATGAGCCTCTAGAAAGGGCAGATCAACCATCTTGTTACTTGCAAACTAAATTAAAACCTCAAGGAAAAAGAGATACGAAGAAGAATGTGATTAAATAACACATTGTGGACACAGATGTATGGTAACAATTTGGTATATTTACACACAGTAAACATGAGTCTGTTCTTATGTAAAGAGGCAAGATGATTTGCAGATAGGTAAAAAATATATTTAAAAAAGACAGTATCTCCGCTGGAGGCAAGAGAGAAGTCATTTCTTTTTCAGCCCTCTAGCACCAAACCTGACGTCATTCATTTCCATTTCTCTGTTGCCTATGCCGCTGTTGAAACTGCAGTCTGTGTTTGCCTTGTTCCAGTTTATATCCAATGGATTGGCATTTAGTGTGACAGAGGAGAAAAGAATATGTGAAAAAAAAATCAATCCTTTGAAAATGGGTTTTCATCAGCTACAGTGTCTGATGTTGTGGTGAGGTAATGAACAAGGGCACACAGTGGCATTGATGCAAAGCACCAGAAACCAGGACCAGTCATTATCATCCAACTACAAAGCCGTGACGACAGTTTCTGACCTGCAGTGCCAGCCCAACCTGTGCCACCTATCAGCAAGAAAACTAATGGTGGTTTTTAAGCTGCAGATGTAGATGATGTGCACAATAGGCCTTTTTTTTTTTTTTTTTACTTATAGTAGAAAAAGCACAACTGTTACTAAAACAATACTGACGGCTCTGCTTTATTCAAGTGTCCCTGTAAGCCATGACAGTGGGTTCCCGTGCACAATACCAGGAGCAGCTAAATGGTATTGAGCACCATTAATTTTATTATTTACACCTGTGCTACTCCTACTGTGACATGTTGAAATGTCTTCCATGAGAAAGCTACAGGCAAAGAAAGTAAAACCTTCTGCAATTTTGATATTAATGCCGCCTACAGGCAATTAGGCCTAGATTGATTTTTCTGTCTTTTGTTTTTTTATATCTGCTGTTTGTGTGTGAGTATATGTGTGTGGGTGTTTGAGGTTAACATCTTGGCTCACTTGTCTGGAAAAGTTTAATGGTATGTGTCATAATGGGGGAAATAAATGAGAAATGACTTAAGAAACTCTTGAAAAGCTAGCATGTGGTGTTCTGTACCCTGACACTGAATTGTATTGTAGTTCTGTTTAAATATGGCGTATTCAAAGTATTTGAAGTACAATATTATATTTAGACCAATTATTTCATTTTAGCTAATAAGTGGAAAACCAAAGGCAATAGTTGCTATATAAAGATAAAGAAAAAAGTCAAAGGCTGTAACACTCAATGACTGTAGGTGGTGCAAGTGTTAAAAGCGTGTACATTTCTTTGCCTGTAGGTGGCGACATCACTGTGTCTACATGTAGGTCTCACCTGCTGTTGGTGGCGTAGGATGCCATGTGTAAAAGTGGCCTGACAATGACTGAACAGCTTCCTCTTGTGGAGATCCTGGAGCAAAGCTAAATGTGGGATGTGGGTTTGTGAGTCAGATAGATAAAATTCTAATCGTGTGATTCTCTAAACTTGTTTTTTTTTTTTTTTTTTTTCAAAGAGGAATGATTATCTGACAAACTACTGTTGCTGACACATTTATTCCATGTCTAAAGATAAGGATTTGGTTTACAGAATATAAGGTAAAAAAAAAAATCAAAAAGTAAACCGAAATGAGTACTGGTGCATTCATGATAGAATGTAGAGCAAAAAAAAACGCAGGCATACACATACACACACACACGCGCACAGTCAAAGTTTTAGTGCTTAGTTTTGATTCAGCTCTTCATTAGCCACAGGGCCCAACTCCAGTTAGCTCCAGTATTAGGCTCAATTAGAACAAGATCCAATTAGAGGGCTCCTTCCCCCTGGGGCAAGGAGAGGCAGGAAATGGAGACTGAGAAATGTATAAGTCGACAACATGCGGACACAGCCAACATAAACAAACTTACTTTGTTGATCTCTGCTGTTGCTATGCAGGAGTCCTCTGGGAGTTAAAGCCCTGCTAGTCTAAGCTATGAGATAAAACAAAATAAAAAAAAGCCCCGCAGCAAAACATGAACTCTGTGAACACAAGGGCTCCGACACCATGAAGGGAACGTCTGGGCCCAGAAAATGAAAAGCCCACAGGCGTTTTCCATTTACAGCTAAAAATCCAGCACTAGCTTCTAGCCAGGGTTAGTATCAGACTCTCAAAATGAACACTTACACTACGGGGGGAACAAATGAGTATCTTTCTATTGTCACTCTATTAAATCTGTCGGTTAATAGACATATACCTTACTACTGACAGAAATCAATAATGTACAATAAGATAAAGGACAGGAGAGAAAGAAAGAAGAAAGAAAGGTATAATTGGTGAAAGAAAGGGGGGAAAAAAAAGGAGAAAGACAGAGATCCAATTGTGTGATTCTCAGCTCAGTATTTGCTTCTATCTGTATGGTTAGAGGTGGTGATGGCGGCAATGTGCGAGCTGTTTGGGCTTGCCCTTGCCTCAGGCCTCCAGTGTTCCTCCCCCAGGCGGCGTGTGAGGGAAATGGTGTGTGGTGCGAGGGTAAACCTTGACCTGCCTGCCAGGAGGCTGCACACGGAATGAAATGAGCACAAACAAAGTGGGGGAGAGAGAGGAGGAGGAAGAGGAGGAGGAGGAGGGGAGGGGGGGGGTGTCAGGCAGCAGTGGAGGAGGTATATGGCTGTACTTGTGTCACCGCTACACCCCTTTGTGTTGTTGTCTGATCTGACTCTGAGTGGCAGGATACACATCGTACAACCGTGGAGGGACACACACACACACACACACACACACACACACTCGCTCATTTGGGAGTGCTCAGGTGTTGTGGGTGGAATCCTGGTATGTGGCGAAGATGGAAAGTGAAATGTTACATTTCCCTTCATGCTCTGCCAAGTTGTGTTTCAGGGAAAGATGGAAATCCCATTATGTCACATGCCTAACTTGGCCCCACAAACTCTGAAACTCGTTTGTGAAAATTGGGTTCAGATCTTAATGAGTTGCAAAGTGGCTCCGGTCTTATAAGTCTGCAGAGGATATATTTGTTGAAACATCAGTGAAAGTGTGGCTATGCATAAGCCCCGATTTAGAGTTACAAGCAACTTGCAGCCTGGCAACCTAAAGTTACTGCTCTGCTCTGTTCTTTCCTGTCATTTGATTCTGCAAACAGTAGGTGTTTGAAGAGATGAGAATTTGTTCATCGCTATCCGGGGAGAATTAAATAAATTTAAAAAGGTATAATCGCTGTAAACCAGTGTGTTGACAGAAGTGTGTACGCCATATCACCCTGCTTACCTGTGAAAAGCCCAGTGAAATCCATTACATACTTTAGAGACAACTCATGAATGGAATAATTAGCACAGCATGCTTTCCGCCCGGCTGGAAGTCTCTCTCGATAATGAACAAAGGAAAGGAAATTAGCTTTTGTCTCATAAAGTCACAACTTCAAAGATCCCTGCCATTGCATTAATACAGCCATAGCCTGCAGCAGCATGGAAGAGAATAAAATAAGCACTCTCACTCAGACCCCATTCCTATCAAGGTCTTTCTTAGGACAAATACCGCAAGCTTGGCTCTTATAGACCACACACACTGGACTGGATCAGTAGGAGAAATTAGGAGAGAAAAAGCTGTGCAAAGCCATCCAAGTAAAGTGGATCCTCACACAAAACATGGTTTACATTAGTAAAAAAAAAAAAAATCTCCAGGTGTAACACTATTTGAAAGTATCATTCCTCCGTGCAGCTGGATGTACACTTAATCACATCAGGTCAACACTTAGGCCCGGGGGTTCCCAGCTGTGGCCTGGGCGACCTGCGACGGCCGTCTCGCCTAACTGCTGTTGCAGTCAGCTGCCCCCAGCAGTGTGAGTGGTACACTGATCTGGTGCTGGGTCATCTGGCCTGGCACTACTACATTACAGCACATTAAAAAAAAAAAAAAGACCAAAACAGCCCAGTGTTTGTGGGGGGGAGCTGACACGATTGATGGTGACGGATACAGTTTAGGTCCACAAATTGAATCAATGTGAGGGGGTTTTCCAGATACTGTGGAGTGTAGAACGTATCCATGTGAAGTGAGAGCATTTAAAAAAAAGATATATATATATATATATATATATATATATAGTAGTCTTTCTTACTGTGTGCT
Source organism: Seriola aureovittata (assembly GCF_021018895.1). Lineage (NCBI taxonomy): Eukaryota > Metazoa > Chordata > Actinopteri > Carangiformes > Carangidae > Seriola > Seriola aureovittata. Next base: position 13,938,352 of record NC_079375.1, read on the forward strand.
TAACCTCCTCAACATCATCAATATTTTGTCCTAACAGTTGTTATTGTCGTTGTCTCAAAGCTAAAGGAAGCCGCACTGAAGACCAGGGCGAGGCAAGTATTGTCCAAGGCACTCTCTCTTCGCCTATCTGCTCCTTTATCTGCCAGGATCAGTTGTTAGTGCTGGCAGTTTTCCTCTACTGTCCTCTGGAGAGAGGTGGCTCTCAGCTGGAGAGAGGCGCCAGAGGCTATGCACTGTCTCCATTGTGTGGAGAGACACACGGAGGACTTGAGAGACTCAGTGCAGGTGCAGAGAGGAAGAGTGAGAGGGAACACACCTGAGGGGGTTGATTTTTTTTTTTTTTTTTTTTCTTCGCAAAAGTCAGGCTTGTTTTTTTTTTTTTTTTTTGAGGGGCCTTTTTAGTGCAGGGACATTTGTTGTCAGGAGGACAGATTTACTGGAGGTACACTATACTGGAGGGAGGGACGAGGCCCTCAGTTAGAATGCTTCCTCTTTAACTGCCAGAGACATTTGGTTACAGACGCAGACTGCCAGGATAAATAAAATTTTCAGCACTGAGGACAAATTGCAGGACAGTGCTATCACTGCCAAGCTACCGAAACAGTGTTATGAATTCAGTGATTCAAAGCAACACTTGGCTTGAACGTATAACGCGGTGGGACGAGGCGTGAGACCGGTCCATGTGTGAGGTCATACTCCTCACTTCAGTCGCAGGGTGGGTCTTTCCCGTACGGACAGGTCACAACAAGCTAAAGCTGATAACCTCACCTCAGAGTGGGAGGTTTCCTCGTGAAAGTGATCCTTTTGCTAACTGTTTGTTTAAAAGCTGACAGGCTACAAGAGTCTCTGTGACAGCATCTATTCATCTCAGGGTGACAGACGGAGAGAAATAGGGAACGAGGGAGGGCTAAAGAAACAGAGAGAGAGAGAGAGAGGGGAGGCGGATGAGGAAAGATGGTGAGAGAAAGCCCAGAAAAGAGTAAATGGGAGATTGGTGCGTTTTAACAATAGGCTAGATTTACCTTTAGCTTTGAAACATCTTCAGATCATCCTAGTAGCAATTTCAGAAATTCATCTGGCGAGTGACTGAATGAGTGCTGATGTTTTCATCACTTTGGTTTTAATTATATGTCTCATTCAGCACAGTCTTCCCTCTACTCGGCTAATTTAGATTGAGATCCTTCCAGGCTTTCCCCTATCTTTCATTTCCCTCCCCTCCTTCTCTCCTCTCTGCATCCCATCAGCCCCTTTGTAGAAAAAAAGAGGAAGGAAAAAAACCTTCATGTCTGTGACTTTCTTGCCCTCCAGCGTATGAAGCCCTCTTTTATTTTGATCATCGCAGCACAATGGATTCATGCCATTCTGGCAACTTTATTCAGTATCAGCCCAAATTTACATACTGCTTAACAAGTTTGTGCGTGACTGTTGATGCCTCTGATCAAAGTGCTTTTGGAAATCTTTCTCATCTGATTTTTTTCCCGTCCTTCATTTCAAATGCATGCTGCAGACAGGCATCTTTAACTCAGGGGCAAAGAAAGGTAACCTTAGTGCTGCACAAGCCCAAATGTCATCCAACAAGGAGGGCTCATGTCCTGGGGATAAAGATAATGTAATCTAAGCAGTATACAGTGTGTGACTGTGTGTCTTTGAGTGTGTGTGAGTGTGTGTATCCCTGTTTGCCTCAGTGTCTGTTGGAGGCTTGGTTTTGGGGGCGGAGGGAGACAGGGGATGACAAAAGTCAAAGCAGTCATGTGTCATTTTCGGTGCTGAAGGGCTGGGACCTGCCTCCAGGGCTGTCCTCTCTGTCAGACGCACTCAGATATCTGCGCTGAACTCTCTCGCTGTCTCTTTTTCTTTTGCTCTCTCCATCCTTCTCTCTGTCTTTATCTAATGCACGCGCATGTATGCAGCTGCTGCAACTAACGCAACAATTCGGTGCTTTTTAGAAGATAAAATAAGATTAAATAACAGAGGCATGAAACAGAGGATTTTAAACCATGAGCATCTGCTTTAGATACAAGACATGTGGTGACTCCCTTCATATTTCTAAATAACTGCAATTTGACCACATCTTCTACCACAGGAGAACGACTGGAAGGGGCATGATTTGCTCCATGATCAGTAATACATGTATCCCCCAACACTGTGAGAGTGCATTAGGACAAGTGGGGAGAATTTTTTTTTTCTGACAATGATCAGGTTGTAAATCAAGATATCAGAGGCCACACTACAAACCAATGGCCCATAAAATTCCCATGAGGATAGAAGAGGAGGCTGCACAGAAGATGTACTGTGGCAACCCATTGCAGGAGAAACAGTAGCCCCCATTTACAATAACACAGTACATGTGTAAATATACGTGGCTATCAGAGCAAACAACAGAATTGAAAACATTAAATAAATGGGAAAGAAAAATGGATTCAAAAATACAATGAAAAGAGGGTGTGGGTGGAAAGAGAGGAATCGTGGGAATGCAAGATTGCACCTCCCTCAGGCAATCGAATTATCCTATGGGCCGATGGTTCCTCCTTATGCGTCGGCTGACATTTTCCTGTAACCCCATCCCGAGTAATGCTATGTGATGTGTGTGACTGGCTTCTGCCACGGCCCTGAGAGGCCATGAAGCCCCAGGGCCATTTGCTTTTGGCCCGCAGCATCATGGGAATTATTTATTTTAGCTCTGTCTGCTCCTTTTTGCCTCTCCCTCTCAGTTTGCCCTCTCCTTCCTCATCTCTCTCCTGTTCTCCTCGTTTCTCTTTCTCTTTATCTGGCCCAGTGGTGTCTACTTTCAATTAGAGGAGGATGCACTTGTATTCTTCTGTGAGACAAAACCCCTGACAGGTGACTCTTGAGGGGTAACTCAAAACCATGCCTTTAGTCTCCTCACACAAACTGTTAGTATTCCAGCACCTTTCAGAAGGACACAAAGGTAAACGATAACTGAAGCTGATGGCGGTATCTGTTACTCAACTGTATATGTTGCTCTGTGTGATGATGATAAGAGTGGAGGGTGTGTTCAAGAAGAAAACAGTTGAAAATCAAGATCTGCTGTGTGTTGTGCATGTGTGCAAGAGAGAGAGGGGGAGAGAGGAAAGAGATTTAAGGACAGAAAAGATGAGATGTGTGATATGAGATAAAAGAATGATATTCAAAATGTATCCCTGGAGCTAGAAGTTAAAAGAGAACATTAAAAGAGAACATATTTTGATCGCTTATGGATATGTAAGCCAGCACACCAATATGCCCAAACTTTACTTCATACTGCAGAGCCCTAAAGGACATAAGCGGAGGCGGGCCGATCTGCTATACACAAACAGCGTATGTGTGTAACTGTTGACATGTGACAAGCAGAAAAGGGACAGTGTTGAGAACGTAGCCTTTTATGACCCAACACACTTTGACAGCTTGGCCATCGCTCGAGGACACAAGCAATGTTGCTTTTTCATCTGACAATTTTAAGCAAAACAACTCTCCCTCGATGGATTCAATTGTTCAGAGAGCCTTTGTGGCTGTGTGTTAAAGTACAGAGACAAAAACATGTCAGTAGCCCGTAGATTCTGCTTGCTGTTAGCTAGAGGAGTCACACTGTCAATCTGTAGGACAAAAAGTGAGATGAAAGTGTAAGTGATATGATGGCAACACTGCTTTTATGCAACACTGCACTCTGCTGGTGTAGGAGGTGATAACACCTTGAGTAATTCAGCAGCAGGAGTGAGACAGTCTTAACAGAGGACTAATGTAACCTTAGTTCCCTAAGGACGCAAGTGTCTGTGTGCTTCTACCCTTGAAGCAGTTGCCTTATTTGGACCTAAGGACATTCTGCACTGACAAATTTTAAACATCCCAGGAGGGGCATACTTTGAAATATGGCCACAGGGTGGCACATTAGAATGACAAAAATGTAGATCCTCAAAGTGAAATGTGCCTGTGACTTGGAAATCAGCTAGAGAGGAGAGTAATGGATATCGTTAGAAAAGGGTCAGACTATTGATGTTAGATACAACCAAATACATAAATCAGATGTGAACATGAGGAGTATTTTTTCCCAGTATTTTGTTCTATACTAACTACAACATGAGAGCACCCTTTGCCTTAAGTGCATGTGCATGACAGATCAAGAGAAAAAGAGATGCGGGCTCTGTTTAAAAAAATCTGTTGTGTGTTCACATTAATACAGTCTTTGCTATGCGTATGTGCAATTGGCCTGTGAGCTGTGTGTGTGTGTGTGCATACAAACAATGCACTCAGTCGACAGCCCGCAGCAGTGTGCATTCTTGCTTGGAGAGTACATGTCCTCGGGCCTCGTTCCTCCGCCGATGACCTCTGGTGAAGCCATTATTTTCTGCATTAATGATGAGCAGCAGCCAGTGATGAGAGAGATGGACTTTGTCCTGAGGCACAGTAGCGCTGATTATGGGCAACAACAATGCCAGCAAAAAAGAAAAAAGAAAAAAGAAATAAATAAAAGAAAGCAAGAAAAAGAAAACTCTTCCCACAAGCAGTTCAAAAGCAGCAGCACAGAATAAGCTGCTCTTGCTCTATTGACAAGATGGATCAGATAACCTATGTAGCCAGAGGATTACCCAGAATACTTTAAGAAAGGCTACCTATAACGTGTGTCTCTGCAACCAACAAACAGGTAACTGTGACAACATAATAATCTTACCTAACCCTGACCTGAAATACATTAGTGTGTGGCAATTAGTGTATGAATGAAAAGGGCTGACAGTGAGTCATGTAAACCCCATCGTTTATTGCCATCCTAGGATTTTGTGACATAATGTGTAGGATGTTATATTAAGAGGCTTAATTGATCCTCTGACATCAGCCTAAACACAGACCTGTAAGACTCACAAACAAGACAAATTGCAGACAAAGTGCAATTGCTCTAGTCAAGGCAGCCAGGGCACCCACTCAGGAAATCCTGGCTTGGGGAGATGACTCTAAATGAAGGACTTTACCATTCACCATTATGTCTTTGGTGAGAGTCAGAGGGAACCCCCGGGGCTCTTCAGCACAGCACGGCACAACTTTTCAAAGGGCTCCAGATTAAAGTCACTGAAAGTTCCCACTGGGGTCTGAGGCCAGGATCCCATTAAGCAGCCCTACCACACCGCCGGCCATAATTGTGTCGTTGAGAATTCAGAGCAGTGGTTGCTTGATAAGCGAATTTAGGGTGAAATAAAAAAGGAGAGGCAAAAAAGGGGTCTCGTTGGGCCACCATTAGACACTTCATTCGCTCATTGCTAATTTGTTTTAAATGACTGAGGGAGAGGTGAGCACTTTATAAAGCAATCTGAGCTACCTTTTTTTCCCCCGCAATTCCTGTCTGTGCCACAGAATGCTGATAAATGAAAAACATTGCCGTTTATAGCCACACACTACACTGCCGCTAGTGGTGTTTTAAACTGTACTTATCTTTATCGCACTTCTTGCTTTGCAGTAGGATAATCAATAAGTCCCTCTACTCTCATCTTGAGGAAACCGGTCAGTGCATCACTAGTAATGACAATTATTACTCAGTCCTCTGAGTAAACACAACAGATTGTTTACAACTACTTTTATAAATAACATAAAAACATGCTACAAACAAGTCAGGTTTTATTGAGTATTTAGTTTCATTGTGGATCTGAATGTTACAAATGGTTTCTTTCAACATTTGAGATTCATCACCATCAGAGCTGTTTGGTGAATGATATAAAAACATCCTGTAGGCATAGTATAAGGTCTAAACCATAACCTGAGATCTATGGATGTGCTTTTACATATTGGTCAAATCATTAGCTGGAAGTATAGGAACTAGTTATTCTTTGCAACTTGTACATCATCACTCAAATGTGTGCAAGACATCAAAAGATCTCAAATTATGATTCAGCTCTTTACAATGAAATAAATGAGAGTAAACCCTCTGACACATACTAATATCTGCAACCCAAATATGCTATTGTCATCCAAGTGCAATAAAGAAAAACTCTTAGTTAACTGCTTCAGGTTGATTTTTTCTGCTTTTTCTTCTCTGCCTCTTCTTCTTTCTCCTTCTCGATCTCAGCCACCAGGGTCTCAATTTCCTTGGATTCCAAAATCTGCAAACAGCCAAGAAAAGTAATTATTACCCTATAAATAAAAAGGTAGAACAAAATAAAAAGATAAATATAATTTGCAGCAAATCACCTTCAGTGGCTGATTCCGTCTGATAACAGCAAGTTCAATATTCTTTCCTCCTGACTGGACAACCTATGACAAAAAAAAATACTTTAATGTAACAAATCCCAGTGAATCAGCATATATTGACTACTGTAGCCTCCAACTCAAATCCATGTTGAGAAGCTGTGACACGTTTTGAGGGTATTTATGTGCAATTAAATCCAGCAAAGTAAATCCTGGACTTCTGTGGGTAATTCTGCAGTAATTTGTTGTAAGCATCGCTTAAAAATTTCCTTTTACATTGAGTGCAATTTCGATGGGAATTAATTTGAATAACACCTTACAAGGTATCACAGAATGTGACAACACATAAACAATTTTCGGTCTATTGAAATGAAGCATTTATTTTATTTGTGCAGAAGGCAAGTTCTGCTCAAAACAACAGGCAAAGTCACACATGGTAACGATTCTGGCGGATGACTTTATGGTTCACATCTGGCAGCAGGTGGTGCTCTTTGATAAAGGCAGGACTGGATTAAATTCACTATGGTAGGTGTAATTACATTGGAAGCGACAACTTCTCCATCTAATTTTTCACATTTACGTCCTGTCTATTTGTGACATCCTCTATATAAAAACGCCTTTAAAACATATGTATGGCAGTTGGGTAATCCTGTTGTAAAACAGCTTAGTAATTATTCAGTTTCAGTATATGTAGTTAACGACAAGGTGTGCAATTTCCAATATGTCAATGCAAACACTAAATCCGACCTTACCTCAAGCAAAGCTTTGATAGCCAACTTGATTGCCTCATTGTCCCCAGCAATGGCTTCGTCTGTGTAATTCTTCTCCAAGAACTCCCTCACAGTTTTTGCACTGCGGCCAATTGCGTTTGCCTGATTTTTTTCAAAAATAACAAAAAAAAAAAATCAATTAATGAATCAGTTTCATATTGATATGGTAGTTATTGGAAAGATGTGGCAAGAGAACAAAGTAATGTACAAAGAGCACACTCACTGACCTTCCAGGCATGGTAAGTTCCTGACGGGTCTGTCTGATACAGTCTGGGAGTTCCATCGTAGTCAAAGCCAACAATTAACGCAGAGATGCCGAATGGCCTGCGCCCATTGCTTTGAGTGTAGCGCTACAAATATGGCCAATATACAGACCAATGTTACTGGTTATTCTTAAAAATCTTTCTTAAAAATATATTAGCCAGCCAGAAACCAGAGAGTAGAGCACAAGAGCTGAAACTGATGTTCTTACCCACTGAATGTGAAATCTTAGAAGTTCCTTTGAGTAAATTAACAGCAAACAACAGATTAATTGTAAGAAGATTAAATACCTGTTTCAGTGTAGCTATGTAGCGTGTGATGTATTCCACTGTGACTGGGTCCTCAACAGTTAGCCTGTGGCTCTGGCACTCAACCCGAGCTCTGTTTATCACAATACGGGCATCTGCTGTCAGACCTTAAAATCATTGAAAGAAGTTAAATAGCTACACAACATGCAAATAAAATACAACATGAAATTCCAAGTAAAAAAAAAACTGCTATATAATGTTGATATCTGCAGTGATGTAGAGTAGTGTCACAACAAACTGAGCTGTTTCAAAATAATACGAGATGTGGTGCAATATTACATAATAAATATATTATTCAGTTATTGAATAAGATTGTATTGTTTGAGGTACCTGCAAATGCCATGCAGACATGCTCATCCAGGGCACATATCTTGCGGACAGTCCTTTCCTCCTGCAGCTTTGCTACAGATTTCTTCTCAACACCAAGGACAACAATGTCTTTACCTCTAATTCCCACCTGCACAGAATATAAATAATCAAAATTATTTCAATCCCATGGGCTAGCAATTGTTGATATGATATTTAGTAGTAAAGGGAGAATATCCAGAATTTCAAATCAACTGAGTTAACAGACTGACATCTAAAATCCAGAACAGGTCTTTTTACTTCATGTAAAAAGACTGTTTTCTTCAAGCAGGCTTGAGGAGCTTGAGGAAGAGTTGTAAGCCAATCGGTAACTTCAACACCAAATTGATCAATTGAACAGTGACACCACAGTATTCACATGCTCTGCTCTTAAAAGAATGTATTAAGAGTACTTTAATACAAAATTCCTTTAGGCTTAAAGTTTGAAAGAGGGTATTTTGATTGTTTCAATGCACATCAATCACATTCATTACCAACAGGTCAGATCATTACATCATATTTAATGAACAAAATTGGCTGGATTACTTCCAAAACAATTCATGTCAAGTTACACTTTTTCCACACACTTTAGGGGTTAAAGAGGTTAACTTAAATAACGCGATGTTCAACGAACTTCGATTGAATATGAAAGTCAGGTGTAATTCTACCTGAATTTAGTAATACAAAGGTTATCTATATTTTAGTGATCTGCAACTACAGTGATTTGGTGACTATATAAATAACTTAAAGATAGCTAACAGACCTTATTAATTAATAATCAATTAAGTACACTAATTTAGTGCACTTACGGTGCCACATAGTATCTGGGAATTAGCGTGTAAGCTAACATTGGACATAGTCCTGTGTGTTTACCACCTTCAATGTTTGAATTATAAATGTATTTCAATATGTTTACTACTTCCGGGGCAAAATACAACTTCGATAACCGCATGTAAAAGAAAAATTGTTTCTGGCGTTATCACACTGAAACTGAAACTATTGTGAGAGTGACACAGCGACAATATGCTCGCTAACAGCACCTTACTCTTTTCATTTCCAGTAGCTGATTAATATTTCATACATTACAAGTGGAAGTTGCAGACCAACAGTCTAACAAGGTCGTAAAAAATCACAACACATGAATATAATACATTGTGTGAAACACGAAGTTAGCTAAATACATTAGCAAATGAGTGCCTGCTACTCGCTATCTTAGCTAGTTAGCTAACTACCGCTTGCGGGCGTTAGCGTTAGCATTAGTTTAATTTTACCATTTTACGACTTACCGCGGTGGAACCTTTTTTTACAGCTTCTTGTGCATATTCCACTTGAAAGAGATGGCCATCGGGAGAAAAGACAGTAATAGCTCTGTCATATCTTGCCGCCATTGCACTGCAAGACAAGTACAATCACAAGGAAAGGGGGAGATTTCAACCAAATGATTCAGCTAGTTAGTATCAAACTGCTCAGTCTATGATGCTGCCGTGTGTTGAAAACTGCGCCTGCGCATGACCTCTGAACCTCGGGCGATACCAAAACCAGAGGAAAGTTGTAACTCTTTTTGTGAAAAATACTATGCATTTAATTTGTGCAAGTGCTCTGCGAAGGAAATATGTTTCCTTCGAAAGTTAAAGAACAAAAAAAAAACGTTTTATGTACTTGGTTCATTTAATTAAGCCTGGGCAATGTGGAATGATGGTGCAATGTGGGAGACTTTTAAAGACATAAAACTACGAATAGTAAACATTTTCTTGAGCCATTATTGCCTAAAACTGTCAACAATATTATAAATATTTTCTAAGATATATAGGTATATATATTAAAGCTCCGACTGTATTTCCCCTTTTCTTTGAGCAGTCCATTTCCCGTGGCCTTTCTGACTAGATCTAGACCGTTCCACTATATGAAAAATAGGGGGAATTGCATTTCAATTAAGTAAAAATGTAGGTGCTTTCAAGTATATTAATAAATGTGTGTTGAATATTAGAATGTATCTTCACTAAATTTAAACATCACGCATTCCCATGTGATCAAAATAAACAATACTAATAAACTATGTTTTAAAATGTGTTGTATCCCCCCAAAAATGGACCGCTGCATTACGAAATTGCATCCTATTCTGAACTGTTTGATCTGAGTTCTCCCGATTTGTTAAGTGTGTTAGCTACTATTGATTTTATGCTCTAGTTCACTTTCATTTTATAGAATATCACCATGTCGGTGGCGTTTGCACCTCACAGGCAGCGTGGGAAGGGTGATATAACACCCGCTGGAATACAAAAGGTAATTCATCTTTTTTAGCGCGTCGCAGAATGGAGGCTGTAGAATCAGACGCTGCTAGCCTTTGAGCTAATCAATGTAGCTGTGCCCATCCAAGTCCAACTGTGAATAGATCGGGAACAATGTTGCAGGGTCAAAGCGCGGTGAATATGAACCTCTGTGGAGTCAGGACGCCATGTGTAGACAATAGGTCTTAGGTCGACTTACCGGACTAACGCAGAATTTAATTTCAAATGAATGGAGGCCTGCGTTTTTGTTAGCTGGGGACAGCTAGCTAGCAAGACGCGTCTTTTGTTAGCTAGAAACGCACACTCATATTTAACAAAAACGCCCCCCATCCTGCCCGTTCTTTGCAAATTACGGCAGATTAACTATCAGAAAGCAAACCACACCACATTACGCAGTCTCATTCATTTTAAATGATGTGTTCTCACACATAACACAAACGTGATATAAATCTGCATTTACTTTTGCAGCTACTTGACGAAAACAACCAGCTGATCCAGTGTATAATGGACTTCCAGAGTAAAGGCAAAACCGCAGAGTGTTCACAGTAAGTTATGAAATTTCCGTCCTGCCTACACGTTACAGTAATTTTAAAGCTCACATTGTCTCAAAACCTGTAATGAGAACTCTCCACCTGCCCAGGTATCAACAGATGCTGCACAGAAATTTAGTGTACCTTGCCACGATAGCAGACTCCAATCAGAACATGCAGTCTCTCCTCCCTGCTGTGAGTATTGGTTCTTACTGATTGTTTTGAGTGAGTGAAATGTAAATAACAGTGTGACTTCTCTGCCTCATATGGAAGTTAATGTTGAGTGCTTGTATTGGAACATGTCACTTGGGGATTAGTTAAGGTGAACAGTCTAAGCCAATAAAAAAAAAATAGAGATGTTGAACAAACAGATCGACGTAATATTACATCAAATAATAACTTGTTATTTTGGACATTCGAATAGACAGCCTGACATGTTAATTTTAGGTGTGTCACTTTCCACATTAAATATTACAGTCTGAAAGATTTCATGGCAAATGTGTAATATCCTGTTTTGGTTATTTCAAAGATCATCCAGTTAAGAGTTTCTTGTGACAGCTTTCTGAAATACGTACAGAATTTTTTGGAGCTTCACCCATACTAAAGGTGAAAAGTCTCTACATCTCTGATCTTTTTCTTTTGCAAGTCCCACAACTTATTTAAACACTATATGAATTGAGTTTTTCATGCACTGTAATAGTAGTAATAATAGTAATAATAGTAAATATTTTGGGTTGCTTAGACAACTAAATTAGACCTCCAATCATATATCATATCATGTCATGTCATATGTAAAGCTCCAATAGCCCAGATTGGACTTAATATCAATTAGGTAGTAATAGTATGTGCTCAGTTTGTTCCACCTTCCATCATCTCTTTAACACCTTTTGTAGTCCTTAATGGTCACTAGCTGTGACTTAATTGATTGTACTTTATTCAGTGATTATGTTACAACGTACTACATGACTATTTATTTTCCCTTATTTAAATATGCATCTTTTGAAATTTTGGTCATCCTGCTTATTTTTCTTGAGGTTTCTCCTTTGAGTGGCACAGGCTCAGATGTGTTTCTAGCCAGCTGATGTGTATTTTTGTGTGTGTGCTGTGCGCCTGCAGCCGCCCACTCAAAACATGCCTATGGGCCCTGGTGGAATGAACCAAAGTGGACCCCCTCCTCAGCCTCCTCACGGCCACAACATGCCCTCTGAGGGTATGGTCAGTGGTGGCCCTCCAGCCCCACACATGCAGAACCAGATGAATGGACAGATGCCTGGTAAGTGACCCCCCCTCCAAACATCCCTCCCTCGTCTTTCTCTCTCTTCTCTCTCCCCTTCTTCTCCCTCAGTCCCTGTCTCACTTGGGTTGCCTAGCAACAGCACAGAACCGTGAGGGAGGTCGCTCTGCTGAAGGATGATGTCACCCATTTGCCAGCTCTGGTGGTCTTGGACTTGTACTCCATTTGATTATGCTTATGCTCTCCTCCTTAATTATCATGGTTTGCTTTAATGTAGGCTTTGTTTGGTTTTTGTTTGCATATTTAAATATTTTATTATTTTATTGTTCTACAATGCATAGAGATAGCTTCTTTTTTTTTTTTTTTTTTTACTAAGGCACTGATTGCTTTACCACCAAATTATCGTAATTTGTAAAAGTGTAGGGCACTTTGTAGAAACCAGAAAACACATTAGTGATCACTTAAGCTGTACCATGCAATGCCATTCTGTTTTTGGTTTAAACCTCACAACAGAGAATACACATTCTGGTTGACAGTATTATGGTATTACTTGTATTCTGTGCCAGTTTGGAATAATTTTGTACCTTCTTCACAATAAAAGAGTTGCCATCTTTCAAAGTTTTTTTCCATCATAACTTCCCACTTTTTGAATATTGCAAGAGAGGAATAGATTAAAAGAAGATGCAAACACAAATGAACTGATTAGAAAGAGGTGCAGGCAATTAGTTAGAGTTAATTACGTTTACCAAATAATTATGTTTTTTTTTTTCCAAAGTCAGTCATAAATCATCTCTGCCATTATTTTCCAGGGCCAAATCACATGCCGATGCAAGGTCCCGGTCCAGGCCCCAACCAGCCCCCAAACATGCCCAGTGGCTCAATGAATATGCCCCCCAGCAGCCATGGCTCGATGGGTGGTTACAATCACACCGTCCCGGCCTCCCAGGGCATGCCAGCTCAGAGCCAAATGAACATGACCCAAGGCCAACCCATGGGAAACTATGGGCCTCGGCCAAACATGAACATGCAGCCCAATCAAGGTAAAACAGCTCATTTGTTAATTTCCACTTGGTTGTATTGATTTCCAATGCTTTCTCACCTGCCTCGCTAGTGTGTACTGCACATCATTCACGTGCATTTGATAAACGTTGTATGGGTTTTCTCTCTAGTATCGTTTGAGAGTTAACTCTTTTGTTGGTGTACTACAGGCCCCATGATGCACCAGCAGCCTCCCTCCCAGCAGTATAACATGCCTCCTGGTGGTGGTGGACAGCACTACCAAGGACAACAGAACCCAATGGGCATGATGGGCCAGGTCAACCAAGGGAACCATGTCATGGGGCAGAGGCCAATGCCACCATACAGACCTCCACAGCAAGGTATACCCCTCAGAGTGTGTCTGTTAAGTGTGCAAGTTGTGAGTGTTGGTTTTTCTTCTCCCTAACCCTCCCTCCTGCATTTCTTACTATTGTTCCTCTCAATTTCCTTTATTTCCACTTCTGTAGCCCACAGACATCTTGATGACTAAAGATGTGACCTAAAGCCTCCAATCATAAAATTAGCCAAGTGACCAAAAGAAAGCTTTCTAACAAGAACTAGCGGCAAGGACTCCATCCTCTCTGCTCTTCCCCTCACACAACCGATCCAACAACACCTTGAATCTACTTGTGTGTATGTTGTGTGTATGTGTATGTAGGACCCCCTCAGCAGTACCCAGGGCAGGAAGACTACTATGGGGACCAGTACAGTCACGCAGGACAGGGAGCCTCAGAAGGTAGGAGATCCCTCCAGTCGCTTGGAGAAACCCAACAAAAAATGAACCCAGGAGTTGTGTTAAAACACAAATGATGCAAAGAGACTGCGACAAAGGCAAAATTTCAGTTTCTTCATTATTTTCTGGGAAATCAAAGTGACTTTGGGCTCTAACAAAGGAAAAATGGTATGTGGTATTTGATTTTGAAGAAACATCCACATACCAGGGTGCACCGTATTCCTAAGGGTGCTGCAGTCCGTGGATAAGTTAGCACCCAGTCTTGTAATGACATCCCCCAGTTGTGGTTGGTGCTCTACCTGTGGTGTGAAAGAAAAGTCAGGGGCAGAGTCTTGTGTGAGTCTTAATAGTTAAAGCTGTACCAACAAAAGGTAACATGCTCACCCTTTAGATTGGCACATGTGATGCCTTTTATATCAGGTGGCATTTTTAGAGAAATATCCAATTAGTGTGTTCAAGTGCTTCTCAATGTGCCAGTTTCCACTGAAATGAAGCAGATGGCCTTTATTTGTTAATATACAGATTTTGTGTAGACAAAATAAGGGACCTGTGTGATTTGTAGAAGAGCAGCGCTAGTGCCTTAAAAATCACCAAAATTTTTTTTTCAGAAATGCTACCACTGCATTATGCTCTAAATTTAACAGTGGACATACTGCCAGTTTTCTCCATCTGGTGTGTTTCAGGGTGATATAATTACGTATTATAACAGAGTAGCAACACTGAAAGATTACAGATTCATATTCAACAACTTCTTTTCTTTCTTTGTCCAATTAACATTTACTTTTTTGTTGTTTTTGTTTTTCCCCTCTACTGACTACACTGTTTTCCTTTTGACCTTTCAAACACAAGTGTTTTCCTTTTTTGAAATGAAGAAAATCCAGCCATTCTGGGAAAAAAAACCCACAGCTGTCTCAGAAACTGCTGTTACCAAGACGCTGCAGTATATTGTGCATCTCTGGACTCTTCAATAATATGATCAATTTCATCTTATCCCTCTGATATTTTCTGAAGTACTTCAAATGCCAAGCAATACTTGAATACGTTTATTGTGTTAAGTTAGCTCTATGTTTCCACGTTGAGCTGATGTAGGTCATAATGATTACAGTTTGCAGCCACCATATCCCGATCAAGACAATGGTAGGCCTTATGTGAATCCCTCACAACACTGGTGTCACAGAAAGGATCTTTATAACTTCATCTAATGTGTGTGCTAATGACAATGCTGCCGTAGTTTTGTTTATTTATTTATTTTTAATATATTTAGATTATTTAGGTTAGGATGCCTTTTTGCTACTGTTTGATTTTTGAAAAGTATACACCAGTGTTTCCTCTACATTCATTTAGCAGTGGCGGCCCGCCACTGCTAAATCATAGCCGCCACGCCTTCAAATTTCTTTTATTTTTTTTATTTTTTTATTTTTATTTTTTTATTGTCGCAAATGCACCACCGCCACATCTCTCCACCTTCACAGCACAGCCTGTGTGATGATGAGCGCAACAGCGGGGGGAGGGGAGGGAGTGGGGTGGTTGGGGGATCCTATTGGAGTTAATTACTCGCGAGAGCGCGGCCTTGAAAGTGACGTCACGTCAGGCACCAGGTCAGAGTCAGAAGTGTAGTCGTGAGGAATAAGGCAGCGAATTACCGGAGAAAAGGTAGACTTATTAGCCAACTCAGTGACGCTAACTTGGGTAAACTAATTGATAGCATTAAGCTAATATCTACACGTCATTATGTATTAACTGCTGACTGCATTTTCAGATGAGCTTGTTCAGATACTTCTCTAAGAAGAGAAAGACAACAGATGAAGAAGACGCTAGTCAGGTAGCATCATAAGCCTTTTACTGACTCGTAAATGATGATGGTTAGGTAAAAAATAGTATTTTAATGTTCACACTTGTAATCAGATGTGATGTGAGTGTAAATTATATAACGCTGTTAGCGTTACGTTACTCACACTTACCCCCCCACCCCCCCCTTTGCCACTGACTCTACACCCCCCACCCCCCGGATAGCATGCCCCCACTGCTGAAAAAAATCCTAGAGGAAACACTGTACACTATAGAGAAGTAGCTAAAAACTAAATATCTAAATGCTCAATATTTTACCAACTTAGACTTTATACATTACCTGATACTTCAAGTGTTGCTAGACACTGACTGGGACTTAAAGCAGTCAAAGCTTACTGACATATGAAAATCAAGTTTCCTTTCTTCACATTTACTTGAATGTCGTTAATGTCAATCACTTACTGTTAGATAGTATTGGATACTAAATACTATTATATTTTTGTATTTAATCTTTTTTTTCTTCTTCTTTTTTTTTTGATGGCTGTGTATGCCAGCCAATGTACAATTAGAGGTGCATCTTAAGAGAGCCATCCAAAATTGATGGAAAATTCATCTCTTAAGTAATGGCATAGAAACAATCTTTATTCAGTGACTACCTGCCTGCTTTGCTGTTGTCAACATGTTGCTCACATTGCCTGTTGTTCACCCCTGAAGGTAATGCCCAGTATGGCCAGCAGCAGGAAGCATACCAGCAAGGCCCTCCCCAGCAGCAGGGCTACCCTCCTCAACAGCAGTACCCGGGTCAACAGGGCTACCCACCACAGCAGCAGGGCTACGGTGAGTTACCTACGGGCACATATTTTTCCTGTAGGAGGCAGTATCGGCTCTCTTGGGCTATCTTCTTTACTGCTGAATAATAATTCTTCCTCAGTGAGTTGGTGGTAACTGCCCCTTGGAAATATAACTGTACCAAATGCATGTCAAGAAGACAGCAAGAGCAAAGATTTAAAGGACCGCCTTAATGAATGGTTCAGAGCTTGGTGGAAGAGAAATTTAATCAGTAATGGTGTTTGGCACCACATTAGCATTTCTCCTGGTGCCTCAGTTTGATATGACACACTGTTCTGAGGGAATGCGAGGGGAGCTTTGGCTGATGGGTGCAAACACTGGGCAAAGTGTGTCAACTGCCAGCCGAATGTTTTGGAACTCCTTGCATTTTAGCACTTTGGATAAATAGCTAAGCAATCTGTTAATAAATGATTGTAACTTTTTTTAATGGTTTTGTTGAAACATTTTGAGACAGTTAGCTGTCACCACACTCATGACAGAAGGCAAGCTACTAATTGTAGTAAACACTGACTGAAAAATTCTCAGAGGCCAATGTTTCTTAATTCACTCATTGCTATTCCCGACTTCTAACTTTGGGTATTTACTCTAAGGTCAAGGCTTAGAGATTTAACCATTTAACCACAATTAATAAAGTCTAGAACGTCAAGAAAATGTTTGACTTGCATTTTAAGTATTGGTGTTCTTACAGCTCTTTAGGCTTTCTTTCCTCATCCCATGTTTCACTGGAACTTTTCATCACTCACCCTGTGTCTGAGCCAGAGCTCATGTTAGTAATGAGCTAGCAGAGAGGCAGAGGCTGTGAGGTGAGATCCATCTGGCACACACACATGGTTTCTCTCGCAGACCCCCACAAGGTTATGCTCAACAGTATAAGGCATTATGAGCGACTAACGATGCTGCATGGGCCTCATTTGACTCTAGCCCCTGTCAAGCTTTGCTCGGTCCTTCACAGCGCCTGCATAGATAGTTACAGTGTATGGGGGCTGATGAAGTGAATTATTTTTTTTCTCCATTTTTTTAATGAAGCCTGCTCCTCTAATGAAGACCAACAGACTCTCCTTGATGTCTCCTTGCATTAGGGAACCATTGCCTGGCTCCAACCTGACTCACTCATTCTCATTCATTACTGAGTCAGGCATTGTGGAGGCAGCCTAAACAAATGGGTCTGACATATCCACATCCTCTCTTTGTCATCCATCAGCTTTTTTTATTGCAGCCCATTAGTGATAGTAAACTAACAGGGATTCCCAGGAGTTCTCAGAGTAACAAGTAGAAAACAGAGACAGTTAATGAGCAAAACTTGGGCCATTTTTACACTTGATTCCTTTGTTTGACTCTAAAGTTCAGTTGTCCCACCTCTTTCCAAGCAGGTGACAAGACCTGCAAAAAAAAAAAATTCACAATATAACATGCATTCATGAATAATCGCCCTGCTACAGTACAGATTGTGTCATAACTACATGCAAACCCGTCCATATTTAAACCGGAACTGATCATTTGGGTGGGTTAAGGTGTAAGGTAAGTATATTTTTGGGTCCACATTACCAAACTATTAGACAAACCGGATTAAATCCTGGATTCAAAAGAAATGCCCAGTGTGAGCAATACCCACTTGGTTCCAGAGACAAAACATGCTGATGATAACGACATATTAGAAACAGCTTACTTTTTGTTGACTGTGCTCAACAGCATTTTAAAATGTTGTTGGGTTTACTCAAGGCTGTCAAGCATAGATAATGTTACATTTAGTTCTCAATGTTTGTCATAGGTCCCTCCCAAAGTGCCCCAGGACAGTATCCCAACTATCCTCAGGGGCAGGGACAGCAGTATGGGGGCTATCGCCCTCCTCAACCTGGACCCCCACAGGGCCAGCAGCAACGCCCTTACGGTTATGACCAGGTGAGTATACCCACAACACTGGACAGTCACAGAGACTTGTCTATACAGCGGTCTTAGTTTGTCCCTTATTATGTTTATTGCAAGATGTAGTTTTATATTTTGTGAAGTTTTCAGTGAGACCAGAGATGAATGTGAGTGAAGTTAGAAACATAAGTTTAAGAGGTAACATGTTGTGCATGCTGTCATCATATTGCGGGTTAATTCTGTTCTTCCCAAAAAGAGTGTATGTGTTACAAATGTCTTTCGCTTGTTAACCTGAGTCTTAGTAACATATCCTGGCTAATGTGGTATGCCATTCCAGTGAAATATGTGGGCTTTAAGAGGATTCTTCCTTAAACTTGATGCAGACTGCTCTAGTGTTTAAAGGGAGATCTATTTGTTGCCCTGTATTTCCTGTGGTCTTATGTGGGGACCACAGCTACACTTTGATATCTTTATCTTTGAATATTCAGGGGCACATGAGGAAATAAAGACCCAGGGATTTGAACCCCTGACTAGCTCTGTAAGAAGCAAAGGTAATGGTTGCTGTGAAGACCTCAACGTCCAATCTAGACGTTTGACCACCTAGCCTTAATTTGCATTTGTTATGTTTCTTCTGTCTCTTTTGTCTCTATCCTTCTTCCATCTTTCTCCTTTTCTTTAAGTTTTTTTTCTTTGCTTTCTTTCTTTTTTTTTTCTCTTTTTGATTTGTTATTAACCAGGGGTCGAATTGTAAGTCATGAGGTCCAGAAACACAGCATGCTTAATCTGCAGTGGGACAGCCAAAAGCTTACCTGCTTGAGCTGTTTTCCTTAATCTCTGCAATTTACTACACTGGTTTTGATGACTTTTTTGCTTATGATAAAACTCTGAAATATATTTGAATTAAAGATGTGATGTATATCAGACTGTCAAATAATTCCAAATTTGTTTCCATTGTATTTTCCATTAATGCCAAACACATACTTCGACCCCTGTTTAGATATGCATCAATTACTACTGTTCTTACACTGAATTTGTCTCACTTGAAACTAGTGTCCACTATTTGATATGGAACATTGTCCTCAGCCATGCTGCTGCTGAAACCTGAGGTATCAAGTTAGAATTTAGAGCTCACAAGTTGTGAGGCCATGCTGCCACCTGCTGGTCAATACCAGCAAATGCAGCCATAAATCATGGTTTGCAGTAAGATATGGTTGAAACCACAGATGTTTGTTTGCACCCTATTGAGATCTGTGAATATAAGCTTTTACGTTGTGCTTTTGAGAAGGTGAGTAACATGTGTCTGTCACATTTCTCTCCACAGGGCCAGTATGGAAATTACCAGCAATGAGAGATGGTCACAGCAACCCACACAGCTCTGCTCTGATCTCTGTCTGAGTTTTGACCTCTGGTCATCCGCTCAGCAGACTTTAATGATGGTTGCAGCTCACTGAGATTCTCTCTCAGACACGAACATACAACACTCAAAAATACAAGATACGTTTCCCCGTCTCTTTAGGCTCTTATCCTTGCCTGTAAAATGTATTCTGTTTATCATGTACATTGACTCGATAATGTCAAAGTCCACGACTCACCCTCTGGTCCAGTATGTCTCAAAGCAGCAATGCCTTAAAAATGGAACTGCCTTATCCTTCAGCATTGCAGATTGTGAAACGAGCTAACAAAATTTTGGATATCAGAGATGATTTAAATGTACAGTTTCAATCTACTGTGGTGCATTGTTTCTCTATCATTCAGCTCCCTGTTCATAAGAAGCAATAATGCCAGCAGTAGGGAAATGTGTGGGGGCTTAGAGATGAAATGATGCACCAGACAAACTTCCCGCTAGGCCATGGTACATGTCTTGATGTATGTGATGATGTAAAAATATATTTTATGCTTTTTAGACCAAGCTAACTTTGTATAAGACATTGGAAACTAGTACTAAAGCTGTGTTGTTTATTTCATAAAGTGTATGTGTCAATGTTTTTTTTATGATCTTAAATGATGATCCCATCCAGCACATTTTGTTTCGTTTTTTGATTTCTTTGGTTGTGTTGAATTGTGTAACTATTGATTTGGATCTGCTACTTCAGTGACACGGACACTGCTCAAATTCTTTGTGGAAAAATGAAAACTTAATTGACATGCAGAGAAAATCTTTCAAGGATAAATGCCAACAGCAGACCTGGAATTAGAAGATGTTTAATGTCTGAAATCATGTAACAGTTGCTATAGTCTGTGTTGAGCTGTGTTTTTAAGTCAGTGAAAAATATATATCAAATTTGGTTCATGAACAGATTACCTGACAGAATAATGGCCGTCGTTCTTCATTTAACATGTGCTCAAAGAGGTGATATGTAGCAGAAGCCACTGCGAACTGTAAGATAATGCTCTCTGGAGCCTTTTTTTTCTATACAAGCACCTCAATCTTGTCCATTGACTGCAAAGTGGTGAATGGGAAAGATGAAACTCGGTATAATAAATATTTCTGACAAGTAGTTTGTTTTGTTAGTCTTGACAATGCTGGAAACCCTTCTCCCCTTTGAATAAATGTCTAAGTTGATGTCATTCAAATAGTGTTGTGTGTGAATAATAAAGATTGTTACTGTCAAATATGTAACATAAGATGTGAAAATAATGTTCTGAAATGGATTCCTTAATTTCACAGTAAAGACTGGTTGTGCAGTTTTATATCACTGGCTTGATATCTGTTTTATGGTGCATACTTTATTGATCCCATATGTACAGCAACATAAAGAAGAGGAAATCCAAGTCCTCTGGTATTGTTTATATATGGCTGTTTTAATATTTTGCATTCTGCACCCCATCCAAGTGGTGGTCACATTTGTGTCATGGCAATGTATAACTGTACATTATAATAAATTGGAAGAAGCTTTAATATATTTTGACTTGTGTTATTTGTAGCATTTGACCTTATATTGAGATGCTGTTAATATAAAAGTACAAGACCATTCATCCAGACGACTACATAAACAAGATGTGCACTATTGGTGCCGTCATAATGTGACAGTATGATATAATTGTTTTGTCTTCATTTGCTATCTGGTAGTCAGTTTCCAACTGATAATGACCCTGCCCAGCTCAGCAGCATGCCTGCTTTGTCCAGATGCATCCAGAGAGGTCCAGAGCACATTTACACCCAAAATTACCTTCCGTGTCCCTCTTTCCCCTTCTGCTCCCTCCAGAGAGGGAGAGGGACTACCTGTCACATTGGGGGGAGTGATACAGATGGTACGCCAGATGTGTGGCCGAAGCACGTGATGGGAGAGCGGTGCTGGTGTTAAGAGGGCCACAGACTGTTTGGGTTGCCTTGGTGCCAGTGAGGAGTGTTTTTGTGTGTGTAAGTGCGGGTGAGTGCAGCAGAAGCGCTTTAAGAAAAGAAGGAGTTGTGAACTTTTTGAGTGTGCCTATGTATAAAATTTGTGCATGCTCGTGTGTGCATTTGTGTACACTGCTCGAGTTTAGTGGCATCTCCTAGTCACCCCACCATCCTGCTGCTCCACAGCTGGCTGCCCCACCCTTCCCAGCTGCCACTGGGGCTCCCCCTGGCCCCTCTGCTTGGCAGAGCTGGCGTTTTGGGCGCTCCCCCACCAGTCCTCCCTGGCAGCTGCTGCCCTCAGCTGTGCTCTCGCAGACGGTATCGGGGTCGGACAAAGTCACTCCTCCTGTGACTGTGTCTGGGGCCGTTGGGGGAGGATGAAGAGGTGGCAAGGAGACTCTTACCTCCTATGGAAGATCTCCTTTTAAACGCTCATGAATTTAAATTGATGGGCACATCAAGGAGTTCTGGTGGAGTATAAATACATATGTGGTAGTTTATTAATGATTAACTTATGTAATTCAATATTACAAAAGTGTAGTCTCACAAAAAAAGATATCTTTGGCTGTGTAGTTCTAAATGAGTTATCAAGAAAGCCTAGAGGAGAGCATTACTCCATGCATGTACTATGATGGTAAGGCAAATAGTGTGAAAAAGTGGCAGGATGATTATCTTGTTCAATATTTTGATAATTATAATTCAGGGCACCTTTCAGAGGAGGCTCCTAAGCACTGAGGGGAAAATGACATTGTGATCATAGCTGGCAGGCAAGATGTGATCTCTCTCTCTTTCTTTCTCTATCTCTCTTTCTCACTAACTCTCCCTTTCACTCTCTCATACCCACACTCTCAGTGTGACAGAAAGTCTATGGGGAGGTATAAGAGGTAGTTATGGGGGGAATGCAGCAGCCTCCACAGTTTAATTGGAGATGTGTCACACTAAATAAATGGTGCAAAAACAAGCGCTGACTGGAGGCTTGAGGGAGGGGCCCTGGGGATGCAGCCTGTTTTATTGGGCAGGAGCTTTGCACCGCTCCAGGGTGAAACGGGGCTATGCACTGCTGAGATACCCTCCAACCACCAAACCACCAGCCCTTCCAAAGACTACTGTGGAGGAAAAGACAAAGGCATTCGTTTCACCCCGCAGAAAAGCATCTTATTGGTGCCGATGAGAAGGTGTCGGTGAACTTGGTCGGTGACCTGGTTGTTCCTCCTCAAGTAAAGGGCATATCATCGTCCTCATCTGCTATTTCAATTTCTGCACGCTGGCGAACAAATCCATAATTGTAAAACCTTGAGTAAGTGCTGTCTGCCTCACTTGCTCCTAGATCTTATGTATGTCAATTTATGTTTTGAGAAGACGCCAGCCAGCAGCCTCCAGCCAATCCCATTTTCCTGTGTAATCCATACATGACCTCCAAGTTACCAGGAGAATGTGTTTTCCAATATTCTATCAATGTTGATATAACTGTTGTCTCGCTTTACTTATGCAGTATCTGTGTGTGTGTGTGTGTGTGTGTGTGTGTATGCATGCACCTTAGATTCCAGAGTTCATGGCACGAGTTTTGATTTACCTCTACAGTGTGCTGCAGTAATTGGATGTGACACCATTCTCTCTGCTCTCCCTGGGGGGGATATAACAGGAATCTGACTATTATGGCCCCAGTCATGAATATGTCACGACAGCTGCAAACAAAGGCCTGTGATTTGGATAAGACTCCTCTGTATGTTGTCTCCACACTGATATATGAGATAAATGCTTCAAAGGTAAATGAGTTTTCTGTAAAGCAATTTGCTGTGTTTACAAAGAGTGATTAATTGCCATTGTTTGGAAAAAAACTATGATAGAGATGATGCTCAATATTACATGTTCATCGTTATGCCTCCCAGATATATACTTGCCTCCCAGATATTTGTGAAAGCTATTATATCTAGTTTCAAAACAACTGAAAGATATTTTTTGGACCTGACATACACAAACAGGGTGATCCCCTAGAAAGACATTGTTTTGCATGCACCTGACGTGCAGTGCTTTGTTTAAATCCCATCGTTTGTTGAGGGTTTAGCCATCAAATCAAATTGAGTGTGCTGTTTTGTATGTGTTCTAGCCTCATAAAAGTAGTCTCTGGGTGAAATAGCAGGTATGCTGATATCAGTATTCCCACAGCCTGCATAATTGCTGTAATTTGCTTTCCCTTTGGGTAATCTGTAAACATGGCTGTTTTGATGTTTTTGGCATCCTCCATTGGCTGAGCTCTCTACTCCTCCAGTGGAGCCCCCATCCCAGCCCAGGGTGACACAAATAGATCCTTCCCCAGAAGGCGCACGTAGTTCCACACGGGCACAATCAATACAGCCCAGTCGTCACTGGAACTGTGGCGGTATTAAAAGCACCCCGTGAGCTGGTTCTCACCACGGCGGTGTTTTAGGGAAATAAAGCTATTGATCCTCCAGGGCCTCTGGCAGAGCATTAACCTGGGCCCACAAATTAGAACGTGCTCATCTGGACACATCTGCCTGCAATGTTCTCAAAAAGCCAGTCCCAGGGAGAGAAAAGGAGGGATGCGAGGCCTGCTGCTTCCAATGATGAGTAGAGCGCTACTTGACGCCCATGTCAGAGCGGGGGAGGCATCTGGATGCCCAGGACTTCCATTAGAGGCCCAGGATGGTGGCATCGGTCGATGTGGTAAGGTTTGGTTGGGGGTACTCCATCTCAGATCAGTGTGGTTCCTTCCCCCTGATGTAGAGAAAGAGAGGGGGCTGACCCACAGTAAACCTGAGCTCCTGACTGGAAGGACAATGAGGGAAAGGGCTGCTTGTTCCAGCAATGTCAAAGACGCTGCCTCTTTGCCTCTTTTGTGCAATTTCCAGAATTTTCTATCATATTACACAGACATTCAGAAGAACTATCCACATTTCATTTTCAGAACATTCTAAAGCGCAAAGCAAACAGTAAATATTCACTGATTTATCCCCTTATTTGAAATATTATATACCACAACTCTTGGATTTAGCATTTAACAGTAAGCTGCAATTTCTTATATTTTGATTACATTTTTATTTGTCTAAAAATCTAGAACTAACCATCACTCTATGGACTCCATGAGGCTATATGAGCCACTGATTCAAATGTGCCACTTGCTGGGGTGTCATACATTTCAGTAATTATATTTGACAAGGAGAGCAGAGTCTGGATACACAGAGAGAGAGACACAAAAACAGTTATGTGCATCTACATGCACAAACATAGTATGAAAGGTAAAGGTCTACTGGCTGTTTATCCATCATTTTAACCATGTGTCTCTGAATGCAACCCACCTGTATGATAGGTGACCCCAATCTGATCCCTTCACCTTTTCTCTCTTCCGTAACACTAAACGTCATTTAAGTGTGAATTCTGTTTCACCTCTAGATAACATTTAAATGTCCTACAGGAGAGCTATTCTGTGCAGACATGTTTAAAACTATGTAAAAAAAAAATCCGCTATGATTAATATTTTGTTTATCATGGTTTTCCCACATAAAAACTAATGGGGCTGTAAGCACAGGCACACCTACGCTTACTTCCTGATTGAAAAATGGATCAGGCCTTATGCCCCGCCCACCACCGCTGCTTGCGCTACGTCGACAGGTGAAACAAAGTTGCGTATAAATTTGATTCAAGGAGGAAATGTGGAGAGAGACAGCCACATGTTTGAGCCTCAGTCAGACCCAGACTCAGGAGTTTTTCAGGAGGTTATTGTGCACCAAAATCGACTAGAAGACGTATCAGAACGGTAAGTGTTGTTAATTGGTCATGTTGTTTGTTAGCTTGTTAGCTTGTTAGCTTGCAGTGGCTGATACAGTGTTAGTGGCTGTGCTTATGCTAACTTCTGCTCTCTGTACTGATAAGGTTTTGGTGATTGCTGAAGGAGCAGCGCGAATCAAGATGGTAACTGTTAGGGGAAACATCGGAGAGTACGGGTACATGTTTAAACCTCATTCAGACCAAGACTCAGATTAGAGGCTGTCCTGCACCAAAATTGGCAACTAGGAGACATATCAGAACAGTTAGCATCTTTTATTTGTTTATGCTGTTTGTTAGCTTGCAACTGGCAGTGGCTAACACAGTGTTAATGGTTGTGGTAATGCAAACTCTTGCTCTCTGTACTGACAAGGTTTCGGGTTTATTTTGCCCGCCCCTCGTCCCCTAAAGTCGACGGGATTGGTTCCTTAGTTATATGACATATGAAACCCTGGCTGTTTGAATCATAGACTGTATTATGAGACTGTCACTGGTCTATGGCAGTTCCAAGGTGGAAATGAGCAGGTAGCCTATGGCGTTGACTGCTTATTTCGTATTGTATAAAAATGATCATATGAACATGTTAAGAAAACTTGGTTTTAATTGGAGGGGGTCTTTAGGAAAGATTTACATGATTAGTGTTTACTGATCAAGAGAATCCATGTGTCTCTTTTAACAACACATCCACCAGCTATGCTCAAACAGACAGACGCTTTGGAAACTTTCCCTTTTTTTCTCAGCCTGCCCTAACAGTGGGAAGCTTGGAAGTTCTCTGCCCCAGTTCTCCATGTCCTTGAGAGTTGTGCCTTCGGGCCGGGGCTGGTGGGGTCCCGCGGAGCACAATGTGTGCTTCTCACTCAGGCTCCCGCTGTACTCCGCCGCCCCTGCATGGCTCTGGAGAGTTGCCAAGCTCTGAGGGGTTGTCCGTGCGAGTGGGGGAGCATGCACGTTACCACAGAACCACTACATACACCTCACTTCCTTTCCCCATGACAGTCGACCGGATATAAATCACTTTCCTGGATTGGCCGACTACAGTGGGCTGCTTGGGAAGACGTTGTTATGGATAATCAGACTAATTGCAATAAACAGTGTGAAGCGATGTGCAAATGACTGAGGATCTTGTTGTTTCACATTCGGCTTTTGCAAAGGTTAAACCATAGGGTAGACTGTACGATGCCAACTTAGTGAAGTCAACAAAAGCCTGTGTGGTTGCATGAAATATGAAAAAAATTGAATTCTTCTTGGTAATGTTTTGTTCAACATTATTTTACTTTACGACTGAATTAACATCACAAGAAAAGGCAATTATAGAAGGTGGTCATAATTTGTAGCTGTATATGTTTGACAAATCTCTTTATATTTTATTCAGTACATATGCATTGTTTTTTTTTTTTCTTTTTTTGTAATTAATATGGATATTGGCCGAGAGCAAAGATAAAGATCCATTTTCTAATATTTTGTCCTTGGATTGTGCACTCGGGGAATTCACTCCCCTTTTTCTCTTTCCTTTCCCGGGCTAAGGCATGGGGAATTGGTGGGATGAGAGGCTATTCCCTAAATAGCCCATGGCAAGAGGTATCCTGATTAGCATGCTGCCTGCTCTCTGGCAGCGGTCCTCCAGGCCACCAGCGCTATCACTTACGTGCTGTTTGTATTTGTAGTTGATAGTGTGTGCTGTTATAATTGGAATGAGCTCAGGAACCTCGTTTGCTTTTGATCCGCTGCCAGCCACTCAGAGTGCTACTGGGCCACAGCTCTCACCTCAACACTCCCAGTGGATTATGGGAAACTGCAACGCTTATGTTCTAAAAAGCGCCTGACAGCATCTCACTCAAGGTCGAACAATACAATGGTAAGTGTGGGGAGTAGAACAAAAAAAAAAAAAAGATTGAGGAAAAAGTTGAACAGATATATTTGATGTAACACTGGGTATTGAGTCAGGAACTGGGAAAATGGTATTTTCAGACTTGAGAAAGCAAGTGGCAAATATCAAAGTAACTATTTGATTGTTTGGAGGAGTTTCAATAACACACAAGGATATGTGGAATTACAACTCGCAGAAGACCTTATAGTGCAAATCTGCATTTCTGTGAACAACCAGCTGATGTAGAGATGTAGCTGTTGATATACAGGGGAAATCTTTGCAGTCAAACATAAACACAACACAGTCCTTTTTCACAACAGTCATTTTTGACGTGTCATGGAATGAAAAGCACTAATAATGTTAGTGATTTCAGTCCTGGTTGATATGGAGACACCTCTGGTTACTGGTGGGAACAGCAAATTGATTTTAATGTACAGCAAACACTCATTGAGCAGCTGGTTTGTAAGACATACAACAGCTTAAAGACCAACCACACAAATTCACTTTGTTTTGATAAAGAATTCAGTCAAAAATTGGGCTTTTCCCATCCTGCTATGAGCAACCACGGTGGTACAAGTAGATTTCCACACAAAAGCAATGGGGTCTGAGGTGTACAACTGTCGAGAAATGACAAAAATAACCATGTCTTGTTTTGTAAACTCACTCTTGATGAACTATTGTCAGTGCCAACATCAGAGACAAATAAATTGCATTTCCTGTGGCTGCTTCACAATAAAAGGCAAACCATGTTTCACTAGTTGAATGCTTTTAACGTGAAGCGGGAACAAGGAGGAAATATTCTAATTGGATTAGCAGTAATTTAACAGAGCTGGTACAGCTGTGGAAGACTGAACAGCAACATCAAGGCTGATATTAATGAGATAAAATTACAAACAGTATGACACCGGATTACATGTGACATAGTTTCCTGTGAATCCCCTGTGTGGTAATTTGAATCCAGCACAGGAACGGTGGAATCCTCCACTAAAAATGAAAACTACTATAATGAGAGGTAATTACAGAATGTAAATACACAGAATGATTATCGCTGAAAATGCCTACCATAAAAATGTCAAAAATTGGCTTTGATTTCATGAAAATCTTATTATTACAACGTTCGCGTTAGGCCGTGACAGTACGACAGTGAGGCAGCATGCACGATACCAGAACCCTGACACTGACACTGAAACAGTTGTGTAATTCAGCCATCATTAGTTTGATCATTTAAACCTGTGCTTGTGCTACTGTGACATGTTCAGATTTCTTCAGTGGAAAGATCTATTACAGCTCAAGTCCCAATTCTGTCTTTTACTGATGGCCTATAACTTATCATGAAACACTAAACGCATCATAATTCTGTGATGACTCAACAGGCATGACCCAAGTTCACTCTCCACAGTATTACTCATCTGGACCTCACCATCAACTATAATGTCAAATGTAAAGAAGAACTCTGTAATGATCTATGCCTCTGGTTCATTTCCTTTTGCTCCATGACATTTCTACAGTTTGATCTGCCTGCTCAGCACTTTTCTGGAGTGGACCAACTCCTGAGACTTATGGGAGTTTGACACTCCCTTGCTGCCAAATGCCAGCAGGCCAATGAAAAAAGATATCTGAAACTCCTAAGTGCAATATTTAATCAAGCGCTGGGTTACATTTGCTGTTTGATTAGGTAAGAGAATTCCACCTCCCAGAGTCTGTGATTGCTTTGAAAATATTTGGCCGAAAAATTAATACTCCTCTTTGAACTGTGTGTTCTCAGCACTAATATCCCAGCCCCAGTAACAGTTTATAATTGTCACTGTTACATTTGTATTCTGTGATAGATGGCACCAAATTACTATTTTTCTCTTCTTAGATTATTCATTTTTATCAATATTATTATCATTTTTATTGATGTCGCTGTTTTTTTATTATTGTTATTGTTGTCCTTTTCATTATTACCAATGTTTTTTGACCATAAGTCCATCTTGCCACATCATAGTCACCCAGGACTGCGGAGGGTCACCTGAGAATAATCCTGATGAGCTTGTTCCAGGAGGGCATTACCACTGGTTAAGTACAAACACCTGCTAAAATATTGGCAATTAGGACATAATTAGCTGCTAATGTATTTCTAATCCGAAGCGGGCCATAGATTTGTCTTTTTTTGCGTAGACTCCTTTTTTTAATGTTCTCAGTTGTTATTGTTTTCCTCAGGTATTTGTATCCCGAGAACATTGACTAAGTGCCCTAGTTCATCATATGCAAATGGCTTATTAATTACACATGCATTATGCCCGTATTCAGAAGACATCAAAGGGCCTGCGAGTCTTCAGATGGTCCCCCTCTGTACCACACTCAGGTTACAAATGCCTGCGTGTGCACTTTCCTGCATGCTTTTTCAGGCAGAATAACTACATCCTCAATTAAAAATTTTCACAGGAACTGCTCTCTTCTTGCCTCCTAATATTTGAGAAAGACCTCCGGTGGTCTGCGGTTGTTTGGTAACCGCAAATTGCAGATAATCATTTGAGCCTAGATTACATAGCATTATTAGAAAGCAGTGAGACAGTGAGAGTATCTTTGTAGCAAAGCCAAACCAATATTTGCTTTACTAAATGAGAAATGTCTATAGTCGAGTGTGGCCTCTCTAAGTTGTTCCAAATCTTGCCATTGATCAGCTCCTTGATCAGCATAATAGCGATTTGGTATCACTGCTTCAGCGTGAGCGTCAGACATTTCTGTTCTGTGTGTCTGCGTGTTTGTTCTGTCTATTCCTCCCTGGTGAATTCTCTGTTAACAACCCATAGAGCAGGTGTCAGAGTGTGATTTATACAACCTATAATGCCTCACATTGATTAGCAATAGAGCTGTAATGGGATGCAAGCTCTCAAACTCAGATTGCAATGAAAAAAAAAAAACACATTGCATACTACACCTTGGTAGTGCTGTTCTATATCAATATGCATCCTACTTTTGCATGAGAATCAGCAAGGCAACCTGTCCAATGAGATGGCGTAGAGGGAGTTGGTGTGTGCAATCACTGTAACCCTGGGCAGTCCTCTTATCAGTCTCTGGTGGGCTGCTCTGACTGGGTGCTGCTAGCATAATTAGCACAGCACTCACTTTGATGATAAAATGGGTAATAGAGCATTCCTTCCCTCCCCTGCCTACCTGATTTTACCATCATTTATTGATCCAATTAAAATAATTCAGCTGTTAATGGTGTAGTTTTTGTTATGGAAAGGAGGTTTTGATTAAAGATACTTAAGAAGATGACGTGTGTGTAAGTGTGTCTGCTGATCCAAATCCAAAGGTGGATTTCTTGTATCTGTTGTATTGATGCTATTAGAGCTTAAATGTTTAGACTTAAAGCTTAAAATGAATGTCTTCTGAAGCAGCTCCTGAGCTGATGTAACATATTCTAACCACCCAAAGCAGCTTAAAAAATGTCATTGAAGATACTGCAGTAATAGAGAAGTGCTGTGGATTACTGATACTGATGCAGAGCAATTTTTCCTACTGGTGTACAGGAGCATATAGTGTACATCAAAGCCACCAGGTGGGGCTGATTCTTTCACAAATGACTCCCATTTTTGGTACTTTTGTTTAGAATCACAGCAGAACATGCGTAAGTAAAGTTTTATTCTATGGCACCTCCAAAACTATCATTTCTCATTAGGAGACCAAACTGTTTGTGGTTGTCCTCATTACTAAAAAGGTAGAGCTCTACCCCCAAAGGTAACTTCATCAACACCAGAGACAAATCTATCTTAGGTGCTCTATTTATATTTCTGACTCACTGCCACAAAGATTTATTCTGCACTCCTGTCAATCCATCTCTCTAATGGGCAATGGCATCCTTTTTAGTTTAGACGGCTGGTGTGTGTGGGTGTGTGTGTGTGTGTGGTGTGTGTGTGTGTGTGTGTGAGTGTGTGTTGTGTACATTCTTTAGCACCAGGAAAAAAAAAACAAGTACCTCGAAGTCACAGAGCCCCGTCTCATCTCTAAAGAGACTCATCTTTAGATAGAGAGCTCAGATGTCATGTAATTAAGATGATAAAAAAAAAGCCCATTTGCACTTCCATGGGTTATTTATGTGGACTAATGATGCTCAGATCAACTATAAGATGTCTGCTAGTTATGGGGTTAATCTCCTCATTCTCGCAAAAGCCGCTAAGATAAACATCTTTACACAGAAATGGGCTCATGAAAATCCCCAGAGAACTGGATCCCAACTTCATAGGAAAGTTTGAAGGACCAAAAATAAAACTGCTGTGCACACTAGCGTGGTCATTTCTGCAAAATCTTGAAACGAAGCAAAGCAACCCAAGCGATTCTAGTAAAAATAAGTATTGGAATGTATAAATTAATAAATACATCATATATTCCAAATGATATATTAACATCACAAAAAAAATACAAATGTAAAATGATAAATATTTAAAGTATTCAATCATACATTATTCAGGCCTACAGAATGCAGTCAAAATATAGGCTGGTTATAACACTGATATTTTAGTGTAACAAATTAAAGAATAAACACAAATCTACTTGATCTGTTTTTACAGAGTATAGTAGCATTTGCTTTGTATCACAATAGCTGTGGAAAATATGAAAAGCAGACTTTCTATTTGTAATTGCGCTTCATGTATATTTTTGTTTTGTTTTTTGTTACCGTGTTTTCCAGGGCTTCATCAGCACAAGACGTCAGATAACTGTATATTACTTTCAGAGGATCTTGCTCACTGAAACCAAAAAGTTTTCATCCAAGATGTGAAGATATCATAAGTTGTTTGTTGTAATTGTGGGTCACTGTTATTAACTCTAAATTAAAATCTTTAATGACTTCTGAGCTTGTCAAAATTGATGAATTCATGAAAAGGAGCCTGGGGTTCACCTGGGTGTATGGGTGGTAGAGGTCCTGCTAATACACGGGATGTGTAAATGCCATGCCTTCTGATGACTTTATCATGAATGCTCTGATCATTACATTGTCATTAGTTAGCAGACATGGTTGCACCTCGTTAATGCACACAAACAATCTGAGGAGCAGCGGATAATGTTGTGTGGTGGTGGTGTTTAATGAGGGTCCGCATTTGCATAGTGGCCTCCACCCCCACTTGCATTCCCACCCAACTCTCATTTATAAAAATAAATCACATTAGAACATCACCAGTTAATAAACTCGACTCCGGCCCACATCCCACATCCCAGTGATAGCCAAGTCTCAGTGCAGGAAATACACAAAGCAGTCTCTCAGGATTAGAGAAAACCTATTATAGAAAATTCTCATATGGCACTGGAACAGCCTTCATATTAACACTGTGCTGCTGAAGTAAATTATGCCAGTTGTTGTGTGTGCTACAATCAAATAATCTATCAAGGAATCTCCTTTGGAAGTTGGAGAAAATGTTGAAAGTCAGCCTATCAAATAATGCAACCACTTAGAAAAGTCAGATTTAATTACACATCCTATCACTGAAAATAGAAGTAAAATACGAGTGTGTTTGATTTTGAAGTAGTTTGTAATCTTGATTGCACATAATTGTACAGGATACCACCTGAGGCGAGCTAGTTTCACTGCTATTTCTGCATTATTGAAAAGCTTTGATTTTGTGACGAAAAGATTGTGCTTTGATTATGAAACAAATGCAATTAATAGCAGCGTTTTTGCATTTTGAAGTCGAATAGCTGAGCCTGTTTAATATGCTTCCCTGATGCCATGCAGTGCTGACTGTGAACACCACCGCCCAAACTAGAGAGGTCAAGAGCTACAACCTTGTAAGAGTGCTTTGTCTTGTGTCGGTGTGTCTGTCCAAGTGTGCACACGTTTGTGCCCCCAAGTCAAAACCCGCTAAATAAACAGTGTGTTTCCTGATGCCTAACGGTGTGCACAGCCCATGCACTGCTGATGTCAATCCACACAGGACTACCAGTGGCCCCACTTCGCTCACTTACTTACTCTTTGGCTCACTCCATCCTTCCTTCATGCTCAAATTGACACTTGGTGCAGAGGCAGGCAGACAGGGGGCCTCTCCGCCCTGCGCCTCCAGAGATGTGGCCCAGCTGTCAGCCGTCTAATCCAGTCCAACCTCCCCCTGAGCCAGGCAGGAACTCCAGGCTGTTCCCCCTCATCCTCACGCCTAGAGGCACAGCAAACAACTCAAACCTCGTCAACACTACACACAGCGGGACGGGAGGGGAGCACTTTGCTAGTCAAATCAGTCTTGCCCATTCTTCATAAATCAAGCACAACCATGTGACGGCACCCTCCGAAAGCCATGTGATTGTGAAGGAAAGACAACAGGTTGCTGACATTGTGTTGGCATTATGCAGGAATCTACCGCATCATATAGAAAACCACTGTGAGGAATTTGGGATTTTGTGATATTTAATGATGCTATGTTGTTTGTAGCGTGGCATTGTTACTATGTACACAATGGTACAGACCATATTGGCCAGTTAGGTGCAGTAGTACAGGCATGAATGAGACACTATCCAATACGCTGCTGTCTTTCACAGATACAGTAATTTGACCGGACTTTGTAACCATGTGTCAATGTAAATATATAATATCATATAATAGACAATTTGATAATTCATAAAAACAGCATTCCAAAAATCTGGATATAAGTTTGTGTGATTTGTGAGCGCTTGTGGCAGAGTCGTGGGCATGTGTGTTTTCAGGAGTATGTCTGTACCTTTCGTGTGGCTCCCCATGGCATTCCCAATATCAGTATTCCTGTAGATGTGTTTGATGTGTTTGAAGCCACGTAGCATACCTTGGAACATGACAGTAAACATGGCAGAGGCTCTCCCTCAGTGGAGCAGTGATGCACGTCACCCCTCAGAAGTGTGTGACGGGTGTACAAACCAAACCCACCGGGCCACGTCGTCTCCTGGGATTATCCCTTACTACGCTGTCTCCCTGACTGGCTGCATGTTGCTCAACGCTACTCCGTTCAGAATAATTCCAGCCTCAGCCTGGAAAACAAAAGAGCACACTCAAAAGGGAGACAAACATAGAGGAGAAATGCAAAACATGGACTAGTGACAAGTTATGGAACCCACTTAACGGGTTATCTGACCCAGCAGCAGCAGATGTCATGATATATCCTGTTCTAATGTTTTCCCTGTGTTTCATCCCTGGAAAATCACTAGTGTATGTTTCCTGCGTGCATCCCTGGGGAAATTAAGAGGCACACTATGTATCTCGGGAGGATTCCCCCAAGAATGAGAATAAAGCAGGCTGCATGAAAGAGTAGTGTTGGTGTGAGGGAGCTATTGGTCTGGCAAAGAGATTGCCAACACATCAAAATAGCATGGGTGTTGAACAAGACAGAAACTTGCACCATTTACACCTGCCACAGAGAGAGAGAGAGAGCGCGAGTGCCATCCTGACATGGAAAATTTTCATAGCACCGCACATACCGCATGATGTGAAGTGCAAGAGTTGACGCCTCATGTCAGACTGAATTTCATGAAGTGACATGTACAACATGTTCACATGACAGAGGTGCTTTGAATGTTGTTTTTTTTTTTTTTTTTTCTTTTAGCGGTTGGTAAGATAAGTCATTTGTATACAGCAGCAGTTTATAATGTCACACAGGCAAAGCTTTGAAAAGAGGATCCGTATGATCTGGGACAGAGAAAAAAAAAAAAGGAGTGCATCAACAGTTTGACAAAATAGTCAGTCGTCTAAAATATCCTCAAGCTTTGCTCACTGTATCTGATGCTGAATATCAACAGTACCAAGAGTGATGTTAGAACATAATGAGACTTTATTACTCACAGTAGTGGAAAATTGTCTCTGGTCTCACCAAGGACATCCTGTAACAGCAGACATACGGCTCTGATTTGTCAACATTCACTCGCAGCTTTAAAACACTAGAAGACCTGCTTTTAAGATGTAAATCTAAATGATTCCATCTAAATATTCATAAAGCAAGAATATATCTATGATCTAGAGACCAAGAGGTACAGTTAAAAAGCTCCAGTGGACTTTTAGTTAAAGTGCAAATGAAATTTAACTGCATGTTGTTCTCTGCTACAGCATTTACATTATATCTGCTCTGTAAATCAAAAGAAAACCGGAAACCAAAAAGGAGATATTTATGTTTTGTATTTTCTTTTTTTTTGGTTTCATGATTGTGCCCCTTTTTCTTTACTGGCAATGAATGAAACTACTGTAACAGCCCGACAGCAGCCTGCTCCACAAGAGCTCTACAGAGTTTGAACAACCACCCACACTAGCTTTCCTGCTAAAGTCTCATCCTTATCCATCTTACAAACACGGACACTCATCTTGCTCAAACATTCACCGGGGAAAAGTGCACTGCTAACATC
The DNA here is from genome assembly GCF_021018895.1 of Seriola aureovittata. Lineage (NCBI taxonomy): Eukaryota > Metazoa > Chordata > Actinopteri > Carangiformes > Carangidae > Seriola > Seriola aureovittata. The sequence goes on from NC_079375.1 coordinate 13,973,851, forward strand.
AGTTTGCAGGCTAGATGGCTAAGCTGCTCCGCTGCAGCACATTAAACAGCACATACAGTTTACCAGCAAATGTCCCTTTGGTTCCTTTTGTAATGCTGGTGTGGCCACGTCAGAGCCAGTATTTAATATTCTAATATTTCTCCAAAAACTTTTTTGTAACTTTTAATAATGATAAAAAAATTACAATAAACCTAACACTAACATTATATTTTCACAACAAAAAGGATGAATAAATTCATTTCAGATGGATTATTTTACTTTTTCCTCAGCCATGGATGAACTTACATTATACAAAAGAAATCTCATGGAGCTGTAGCTCAAGTCCATACTGCATACTGACGTATACAGTCTGTAATTTATACTAATCTTATAATATAGTGTTTTTAAAGTTAGTATACCAGAAATAAACATAACTAAATAAACAAAAATATAGATAACTATTTTACAGGAAATGACACAATATTCTGATCTAATTACTGAACAAAAAGATGTTGTGTTTTTTTTTTCCAATAATAATAATTTTTTGTGTATGTGGTTTCTAGTGTCTTCCTGTAGCTGTTTCACCACCATCCACATCTACTTCTCATTTTTTCCAGCTGTGAGTAGCTCCTCTATTTCCTTCATGCATTGCATTGTGGGAGAACGGTGTCCATCAACAGCACACTCAAAAAATCAAGGGGTTTATAGAGTGTATACTGAATGTTAAGAGCATATTTTATTTTGTCACATACTCTATACTCATACCATACTACTCATACTATTTCCAAGGCAACTTTTAAACTTTTTCATTCTATATTAACAGGATCACCAGGATAAAAAGTGAAAGCAAGACAGGGAGACATGAAGGGATGGAGAAGTGGTGTTGGATGAGGAGGAGGAGGAGGCGGAGGAGGGCAGTTCATTGAGGTCAGGATGACAGTAAAAGAACAGATGAGATAGGGCGGCTGAGAAGCATTTTGTAGGTGGGATGTTGTCGGAGTGGGGTGGGTGAAGGGTGGAGGGGAGTAGAGACAGAGAGAGAGGGGTGGGGTGGGGTGGGGGTTGGGGGTGGGGGGTGGGGGGTGGGGGGTGGAAACTAGGCCAGTGTCCAGACTCAGAGCACCAAAGGCCCCGCGTCCCTGGATGCCCCGTGTCAGCCCTCTGACAGGAGAGATGGGACTTTAACACAGAGTTTTTCACCACCAGACGCTCCCCCCACGTCTCCTCTGAAGAATACCCCTCCTCCTCGACGCGCTCACCAGTCAGAGTTTGAGGAGAGAAATGCACTCGTTACAATAAGGAGGGCACATGGCATGGGACCTGAGGCTTTGAGTGCCGCCTCCTCCACACTCTCAGTAGAATTAGGCTCTTTCCTGCAAGTACTGTGAATTTCCAAAGTTGACGTGGAGTAAATAGAATTTTTGAGGCAGGTTCACCCTGCTTAGCTGCATGACCATACAATCTGTTTATCTGCTTGTTGGTATTATAAAAAATAACAAGCTTATTGAACATGAATGCATGACTCTCTGATAGCCGAATTTGAATATTCCTCCTCATCCCTGCAGTCTATTGAGCTCTCTCCTACCCCACAGATAAAACAGACTTATTGTCAGGCTTAATCAGGTGGTCTGTTACCTTGGCAATTAAAGCCTTGTTAGAGATATAAAACCTTGAGACTCAAATGGAGAGTCCCTGGCGAGTCAAACCACTGAGCAAATCCTTAAACCAAACAACCTTCCAGTGGGAACACTTCTTCTCTGAGGATAGATGTTTAATTATCTCTGCTTGTTTGGGGGGGGGAAAGGAAGGTAAAACCGTTTCACTCCCTCTTGTTTGTCTTAAAAGCTCATGAGTATTTATTGGAATTAATTTAAGAGGCAATCAGTGCGTTATGTTTGATTGTCACAATGTATTGACCTTAGACAGTGAATATTAAAAACGATTTGTGTCAGGGATAACAAAACCACATAATGAAAGTGAAACAAAATACACAGATTAAAGTGTTCACATTTTTTTTCTTTCTTTTTTTAGAACAAAAAATAGAGAAACACATTTTCAGGAATATTAAACAGATTTAGTGTTGTTAATTTACTATAATGAATTAATTTTCAAAATATTGCTGCCGTGTGATCCATTCATCATTTATTCCCAATTGATGCAAAACACCTATTTCAATGTTAGCTCTCCTAAACTAGGCCAACTATTTTCCCAAATGAATATTCTTTTGTTGAAAATAATACTACATATTTGGGGAAATTTGATGTGATAATTTATCATTATTTAATGATCTCCCTCAGACAGTACATCACACATGGTGCAGTCAGCCACAACAGCTGTGCAGGATCTTGATGGGCTAATTCTCCAAGACTCGACTTCACTGCGTGTCGAGTCTCACATGACCCTTCTGACCTCTCCTTTGGTGTCCTCTCTCTTTCACCTCTGAAGGGCCATTTCTGTTCTGTTCCCCGTCTTGTTTCCTTTTCATCTCGCCTTTTTGTCTGTTTCTCCTTACCTCTCTGACATGCTCCTCTAAATGGGCCTGGCATGCATCCCACTGTCTAACGAAGGTGTGTGTGTGTGTGTGTGCGTGTGTGTGTGGGCGGTGTTTAGGGAGGTGAAACCTTCTCTGGGACACACTAATCAGCTCCAAACCAAGGCCTGGGCAGGGAGGCACTGGACAGGTGAGTGGAACCAGTTGCTTACACCCCCTGGCTGATACTTAGTGTGAGGGTCAAATCAGCTCCATCCTTTACGCACTAGTCACTCTTTCATCCTGGTGTCCCCAATCACCTGGCTTCCATCCCTGGTCGCTGGGCCCTTCCTGGGTCTCTCTGAGGAAGGAAATAGTGAGCAGCTGCTCTACCAAGGGAGCATCCTGAACGCACCTTCTGCCGGGCCCTGTGTGTGTTAACCTTTTCTTTTAATTAACACCGTCCCAACTCCCAACTCCCACCACCGTGGTCCGGAGAGAGGTTCTCGGGGCTTATGCAACTGTCAGGGAAGTGGGGGAGTCATCGGGGAACAAGAAAGGTGGTGGGCAGGTGGGAGTGATGAAGGTGAGAAGGGTGAGGAGGAGGAGGAGGAGGAGGAGGAGGTGGGATGAATAATGCGTACATGGCCTGGGAGTGAGGGGTTCTTCTAATCCTTCGGAGCCTTCTTTATCCGCATGCCTTCACACAACTACAACGCAGCAGTCCTCCTACACAGCTGCCTGTTTTCCAGGGACAATCCCGACGTAAATTGGACAGGCTGATGAGAAGATGGCTGCTCTTAATTTGCACTACAGCTCATTACGCTGCACGAGAGCCAAAGAACCTTTCATTTGTGCTGCTCTAGTCATTGGCTACGCAATTGTAGATATTTGTAAAAACTCACAGAGGCCTAATCAGTGGGTTACATTTAGAGCGGTGTATGTTTGTGTTTGTTCTCCTGGTTACATGAGCTATATAATCTATTTTCAAGGGGTTTAATCCTCATTATATGCAGAAGCAGTCGCCACATTTCTTTTGCCATGTTTCTGAGTAAAGACGTACGTTTATTTAAAAAAAGAAAAATGCTCTACTAATTCAGAGAACCACTGAACCTGGTAATCAGACAATGGTACCACACTGAGGTGAGTCTGGCTTACTGTGTAAAATGTTCTGAATGATAAGGGGCTCTGTAGCACAGTTACATACTGCAGCTTAGTGAACTACCAGCGTATAGAGAGGTGAGTAGGCTTGATCTCATCTTAAAGTGAGGATCTCCTAATGAGAGAGTGGTAATGAGCAAGGAAAAAAAAAATCACTCTCATTTCAGTTAAAAAAAAAAATAAAAAAATGTGTTGAAAGGTTTTGCTCTCTCTTCCTTTCATCTTGTGTGGTAGTGCCAAGTGGAAAATGTCCATCCTTCACCGGGAGATTTTAATGTCCGTCTTGGCTCATGGAAGTGCCCCCAGGGGATCCTCTTTCTTGGCATGTTCATAGTGGTCACCATTTGCTGGAGACGGGCTGTGGAGGTCAAAGCCATTTGAGAAGGACATAAAACCCCTAGAATGATTTTTGATCACACTATGAAACCGTCCCATTGTGGTTAAATGGTGTTCTTCATGCCAGTAACATCTTTGTGGAGGTTATTGTCATGACGTGCAATTTAAAGTTGGTCCAAGAGAATAAATCTACAATCCATAGGTGAATATTACATGAATGCAGCCAACTGGTGAGTGAGCGTAGATGTTTTAATCCGTCTAGGAATTTTATCATGCTACCAATCAGCTAGCCGATGATGTGAAATGGCTTTCAGTGCAGGATCCAGTGGCACAGGTGATGATGTTGTCACTAAAGCATTGACAACACCCTACAGCTCGGGTCGTGATGTTGCAAGTGAAGGCAACGTGAGTCTAACATCTTGTGACCGCAGTTTCATGATGGAGTAAGTAAGGGGAAAACTGCCAGGACCTTCTCCTCATGAAGACCCAGAGCAAGGGCACTGTCTCCCCAGCCCCATAGATCAGCCAGCCCTGAATGTCAAACCGCACAGCAGCCGCTGCAGTGCCAGGAGTCCCCCTCTCGCTCCCTCTCTGGCCCGTGATCTGCTGTCTGGTGACACCACTGTGCTAATGACCTGGTTTGGGAGTTGCTCCGTGGGGCTCCTTGGCTTGGGAAGATGGAAGTTGTGGATATCCAGCTGGAAGGTCACTGTTGACGAGGACCACTCACTCCACATTCCCTCTACTTTGTTGACATCCTTCAGTTTGAACGGCTGAGAGAAGAGGCCTGTCACTGACCGTCCTTTTGAAGCGGGCGTGCATTTACTTACTAGCATATCAGGAATATTCTTATAACAAAATCAAATTTTGATGTGAACTACATACATGTGATTGTTTTTTGCTCCCGTGTTTAATTGCTCAACAATTTGGATAACAGTGAAGTTGGAAAGCAGCACTCACGCCTTGCTTGCCAACTCTGAAGCCTTCTGATTGTTAGCTCCCCATGTTGTTTTTGTTCTTTTTTTAATCAGTTTACTGTGAGAATATGCCTCAGTGCTCAGAGAGGGCAATGTTTTCAGTCACTCGCTTGCTTGACTTTTTTTTTTTTCTTCTTCTCAGCCTCAGGAGTTTGGCTTGTTGGAGCAGAGTGTAAAGTCCCCGGGGAACGCTCCTCTGGTGATGGGGGCACTGTCTCGACCTCACTCATGCCTGGTGTGGGTGGCATCCAACTAGGGAGACACACAATGGAGAGCAAGACTGAAGATGGTGATGCTTCTGGTGGACTCTCCCAGGACCGAGCCTTATTCTCAGGGTCATGCATTCCAGCAATCTCTGTAATTATAAGCAAGTAAGAAAAAAGTTGAATCTTCTGCCTTTCTCAAAATGAACGTGCCCCACTCCTCAAGGGAAACATTCACATCTCTGAGTTCTAGTAGCTGGATGGGTTTTAATGAGGCAAGTCAAGTGTGTGTGTGTGTGTGTGTGTATATGGTGTACATGCATGTCTGTGTATCTGCCCTCTTCTAACGAGCGTAATTGACCGACTGTGCTTTTAAGCCGTCGTTTTTCACCATTTGTGAGAGTATTCTACTAAATAGCCTTCAGTGATTATTAGTTCTACAGGAGACACTTCATTGGGATTAAAACTTTGTCTGAGTTTTAAAGTTCAGTTTCAACTTGGTTTTTTTTTTGTGTTTTTTGACATTGTGCTGTTGGAGCCAAATGGACAGAGGGTGAGGAGGCCACAGGTCAAGAAGAGCTGCTGAAGGATCCCACCACCCAAGGGCCACAGATTCCACTGGGGAATATTTCACCCCGCGGAGAAGCAGAGTGAAATATCTGATGCTGCGGCACGCACACATGCTGTGGCGTCTCGATGTCTAACTAAAAGCTATGGGTGGTGAAAAAAATCTCCACAGAACTGCTCAGTTTTACTACAAATACTGTGGTAAGAAGCTCGGGTGATCTGAAAACAGACTGTGCCTTTCTGTGTTTCATGGCATTCCAATGGCTTGTAGTCTGAATGCAGCATTTCTGAAGGGCAACACATGAACACAAATAAATCAATAACTTAATTTTGAAGTATCATATTGACACATGCTGAACAGAAATTTCCTTGCATTGTTTTTCTGACAAACATGTCACATTTTTTTTATTTATCTTTGTTTGATCCCCCCGCTCAGAGGTGAGACTTGAAACAAAAACATTTTTGTTGGTTTTCATTGTGCCTATTTGCTCCCAAAAAATTTATATTTGATTCTCCTTTCCATATTTATAAGGTTATCCCTGAGGGACGCAAGCTGTGTCAGACAGTTTTTGGAGCATCATGAGCAACCTTCCTCACATGAGGTTTCTTCCACTTGAAGACAAAAAAAAAACAAAAAACAACAACTTCTGAGCAAGAGTGTACTGTAACTTAGAGACTGAACAGTGCAAGCACAGAGTCAAGTCAAGCCTTTTCCCAGTTACTTTGTCACTAATGAAAGTAGCAAAGAGCCCTGGAGGACTGAAGAGCACTGTTTGTTTGTGTTTGAGAGAGCATTCGAAAGGTACGGGGGGGGGGGGCAAGGTGGTAAAACTTTGGGAGAGCCGCTTGACAGAGCACTGAGACAGAGAGAGAGAGGGGGGAACTTTGGAGCATTGTTAAGATTGAAGTTTTAAAGCAGCTGAGACCTCCTGACAGACTCCAAGCACCTACAAATAGATGTTTCATATGTGTGTGTTTACCAGTTTTACTGTAGTTTGGGAGGGCTTTGAATTTACCAAAGCACATCACGTCAATCTATGTCATACTCTGTTTTATTGATCTTTTGCACTCATTTTATGGCAGCTTGTGGGTGGGGAAATTATTTGAAAAGCAATGGGTGTGGATTAAATTACATAGATACAAATTGAGCAAACAGCCTTGACATCATATGTAGGTCATATGTCCCCACTTATTATGTTCAATTCTCACATCTACCACTGATTCGGGACAAGAGATGCAAAATAACAAAGCTTTTTTTTTTTTTAGATAAGAGTCAGGTAATGGCTGTCAACTAATCTGTAGCTCTGCATTTTCTATTACATTTAGATTACTTTGTGCTAGGTGATTACCTTAGATGTCTGTAACAGTATATGGCCTCATTATGAACTCCAAAGTAAAAGGTGGGAATACCCTATAGAATAAGTGCAGCCTTATTATGTACTCACATCATTAACTTTTATAGCTATAGTTAACTTTTATAGTGAATTTTCTTTAACAAAGTTAGATTCCGCCACAGTAAAGGCTATCAAAGGTTGTTGTTAATTTTCTTCTTCCACACCAGCCCGTGTTTGGGAGTTGCCCTATCGACTGCTTCCCTCCTTCCCTATAGGTCTGCAGTGAAAAAACTCGGTTTTCCTCTCAAATCTGTCTCTGTGAAAGCGTCAGAATAGAAATGCATCAAAAGTGGAAAAAACAGTTGTGTGACTGTGATTTTTTTTTTTAGATGAGGGGGGGCCCTGGCAGAGGCTACCTCCAGGCTGCGGAGGGGAGGGGGGGAGTGCAGAGTGAGAAGCCCACTGCAGGACTCCTCTCTGGATCTTATTTTCACATAGCAGGGGTAGTATGGGGGCCAGGACATCCACATGCAGGTGAGGGTGTATACCCATGCACTGTTGTGAACATTTTGATGAGGACAGACAGACAGACAGACAGAAGAGATTGTGTGATGTTTTTACAAAATAAGAGACATTCCAATTAAATAAGTTCAAAGTTTGCAGGCTGAAATTAATCTTGCAAAGATCCATTGTAATACTGAACTATACCTGTAATGAAAACTATAAAACATAAAATAATAAAAAAAAAAGGAAAGAAAACGAATTGCACAAGAATAATATTAAAGGATAGAGGCTATATTCTTTTGACATAACCAGAATATTATTTTAAACCTTAGAAAATATATATCTATTTATTCAAATAATTACTATAGGAATAACTCCTGTGATTGATTGTACATCTAAAAAAAATAACAACCTCTAATCTATAAATGAACTGATCATCTCAAAATTCTGTGTGCCATTCCATGTCATATATGTCAACAGCCACACTGAAAATGTCTCTCTGCTTAACCATTTCTACCAGAAGGGGGACCAGTCCGTCTGCCGTAGACGGAGAGTGGCCGACGGCGAGCTGAGGCAGAGGAGACGCCAGGGTGAGCAAGCCGACTTTGGGTTTAGAGTTCGACTCCGGATCCGGGGACCAGCAGATCCAGCAATCCGCATCTTGCCGTGATCCCTAGGATTTTAATCATGCCTCTCTGTCTGTGTGTGAGTGCAGGCAGGCTGACAATGATTTCCTCAGTGATTACGTACAGAGCGAGTCCCTGCGGGGTAGGGGCCCCCTCTGGAGCCATCCTGATGGCTTTGGGGGCCTTGCTTCCATTTTCCATTATTATGTGGACTACCGGAGCGACAGCGCAGTCCAAGACCTTGCAGGTTTGTGATGAGGAGGGAGCTTCCATCTTCTCTCTGCTTCTTCATCCTCTTTTAAGAACAATTTAGACGTAGACTTAGATCAGATTCCGAACCTAATTCATGATTAGCTGACTGGAGTGAGAAAAGGAAGAGTCTATAATAGTTTTGATGCTGTTAGGTGGATATGAAGTGAAAAGTGTAATTATCATTTTTCCGCCTTTTTTTTGGTTTTGTTGCATTTTTTTCTGCACTCTCACAGGAGGCGTTTTGCTGATGTCTTTCTCACGCGGATGCATTTGAGATGAGAGGCGAAAAGCAAATATTCCGCTTTTATTTCTAAACGAACATCATGCCTGCACGCGTGTGTGTTTTCCCGGAGAATGGAAGCGCATGACGGGATTACTATATCCTCACACTTTTCCCGATACCCAGCTCAACTACTAAATAGTGTCGCCTATATACCGATCGGGCTAATTGGATTTTATAACATCCACCTACTCATCACAAAATAACAGCAAAAAACTCGTGTTGAGACCGCGCGGCAAAGGGGCTAAGTTGCATCTTTCTGTAATGGTAAAAAGGCAGCCGCGATTTTGGCCAGTGGAATTTAGAGAGACTACACCTTTAGACTATCCCGTTTTACACAAATTATCAGACAGAAACTGAGCAACTTCAGCGTTTTCTATAGGATGTCGCGCCGCAAGCAAGCTAAGCCAAGATCACTGAAAGGTAAGTGATAAGCCTATGTTTGCTGGCTCTCAGAACATTTTTATTTTTAAGGGTGATGACAAGTCTAGACGAGCATGAACTGAACTTATCGCTCACTGAAATGTAACTGTCTTCCCTCTTCTTCTTCTTCCTTTTTTTTTTAACGCATTTGGAAGTGTTCTTCCTCTTTTATGTTTGCGCATGAAATCGGCTGCTCATATAGCTTATAGCCCACGTACTTGGCATCGGGGGGATGGGGGAGGTGGGGGGGTTGGTCGCTTTCAGTTCAGACTGTATTGTAATGATAGTTAAAGTGCAAGGGCAGGGCATGGATCATTCAGAGAGCAACAGTGCAGCGCGACGCCGGCAAACATCTGGATGTGTTAAAGACGCTCCTGGTCGGAACTTAAGCCGTCTGATGGAATGGGGTGCAGAGTCACGTGACAGCCCCCCTCCACCCCCCCACCCCCTCGTCTGAGAAACTAAGGAGGAAACATTTCGTATGTTGGGGAAAGGGAGGGCTGTGATGTGTGTGTGTGTGTGCGTGTGTGTGTGTGTGGGTGTATACAACAGTTAAACGTGAAATTAGAGGTGGGATAAGTGTTGAGTGCTAATTGGACATGTTCATTAATAAGTTGTAAACATCTGGATTTATCAGTCATCAGCTCAAAGCAACAGAGTAGTGTTTATATTTCATTAAAAAGAATATATCTTAGCACAGCATGAAAAGTATATAATGTAGAGTAGATGTATATGATTTTTGTTTTTCTTTATTTTGTTTCCGTTTCATCTCTTTTTTTTTTTTCTTTTTTTTTTAAACAGTTGGACTGGTGGTAATTTGAGCGTGTATTTGTGTCTGAGTGTACATGTACATGTGTGAGCGGGTGAGAGAGGGAGGGGGGGGAAATAGAGACAGAATGAGAGAGAGAGAGAGAGAGAGAGCGAGCACACGCACACTTACACACACTTATTCATGCACTACTTTTCTCTGTAGCCTTTTGGTGGGGGAGCTGCTGGGTTATGGAGGTTGAGCTCCAGTTCATCTGGCAGGCATTGTATTTTGCTCAGCAAATAATTGTCCACAATTTCACATTCCCAGCTTGTGGTCTGTGGACCCCCTTTCTCTCTACCCCTTTCGTTCTCGGAAGTCTTCATCTCAAAGGAAGATTACATGGTCTGCGGTAGTACATTCATGCAGCCACCATTTTAAATCAATACCCAGGAGAGGGTGGAAATGTGAGTGCATGCACATCTTAAAAATTGTCACATTCTGTTTCCAGACCTGCACTGCTCTATTCACAGTAAACAGCTCTATACATAGATTTCCTATTTTCTCAGAGCAGATTGGCATTGACTTTTTTCTTTTTTTTTTGTTAGTTAGTGTGACATTTGTTATTCTCAAAAGACACATCACTTATATATAATCGTCTCCTGCCAGCATGCCTACATGCTACAAGTGTGTGTGTGTGTGTGTGTGTGTGAGAGAGAGTGTGTGTGTGTGCATTCAGGAGAACATCTGTTAAGATTTGTGTACATCTATGTGTGCGACAGAGAGGGATAGAGAGTGAGCATATCAGTATGCAAATGAAGTCAGAGTGATGACATTGTTTGTTTTGTTATTGTCTCTAAAATTTAAATTGGAAAAATGTAGCGCACAAAACATCCCGACTTTTATGTCTTCATTCCGACTGCTTCAGCGGAGCAGAAATGCAGATACGTCATAGATATTTCCCTGTTTTGGATCAGACCCAAGGAAGGCCAGGCAGATGTTATTTATTGTTCTTTGTCTATCTGTTTCCTCAGGGACACAGATACACTTATACAGATGTCCACAATAACTTTCCTTGTCATTTTTTTTTTTTAAATAGTTCCTTGACACTGCGTTCTTCACTCTTGTTTGTAGAAGACAGCAATTGTCATTTTCTTTGTAGACTTTTTAAAACATTATTTAAAACTAAAAGTGACATCTCTAAATTTGCATTTTTCTTCATGTCTTCATGTGCATGTTTGTGTGTGTGTGTGTGAGCCTGTGTCTGCGTGCACTGTTATGCACTGTATGTTTTCGCGAACAGAATGGGGTTACAGAGTTCAGGTTTCACTTTTATAGGTTGTCTTCTGCTGACTTGAAGCAGTGGTCAGTGTGGACGGTGCTGTTTTTTTGTTTTTTTTTGTTTTTTTTTGTGCACAGAAAGAACACTTTGTTCTGCGGAAGGAAAAATAAATAGAAGTGCCGATGGAACATAGAGGGAAGGTAGAACGGGGCATCATGTGCGGCGTGTGAGGAACCGGTATGGATAGTATGGACGTGGAGTGTGTGTGTGTGTGTGTGTGTGTGTGTGTGTGTGTGTGTGTGTGTGTGTGTGTGTGTGTGTGTGTGTGTGTGTGTGTGTGTGTGTGTGTGTGTGTGTGTGTGTGTGTGTGTAGAGATGAGAAAATAATGCTGTGACAGTTGGCACTCTTTTTTTTTTCCCCCCCTTGTGTATCCTAACACGCACACACACATACATATACACACTCGCACACGCGCGCACACACACACACGCACGCACACGCACGCACACACACACACACACCTCCTCAGTCTTGGCTGCTTGTGGGAGTCAGAGGTTATGTTTTTGGTCCCATCGAGGAAAAGGGCAACATTACAAGTCCCGTTTCAATTAAGTCTGAGAGACAGATCCGGCTACGTTATTGCTTCGGGGAATAAATGGCACAGGACAAGACCATACATCATTCGCTTATATGCAAACACTTCACCCCAGCCACTGACATTTACTCAATCCGGAGCCTTCTACATTTCTCAACTGTAGGCACATTGTAATTTTGTTTTGATGTGCAGAGGCTTTGGGTCAGCACATTGCCTCAGTCAGTGGTGAGCAGCGAGGAAGGAGAATCTCACTCCAAATCCTGCATGTAGCGTGTGATGACTGCCACGTTGCCTGTCCTACAGCACTTCCTGAATAATGTGAGGCTGGGTTGATATTTTCATTTGGAGCACAAATGACACTCTCAAGCTTCAGTCCTGATGTGTTTATTGGCTGAAGTGGAAGTTTCCAGGTCTGTCATCTGCATATATAAATATATTTTCTGCGTCATTTACTTCAAGTACAGCGGTTGTCATGAAATCATTGCTGTGTCATGTATACCTTAAATATTTGATGTTTTTGCGGAGCTGAAATTTGTCGCCATGTGAGTGTGCTCTGGAGTTTGGCTTTGCTATACATGAAAGGAAATATTATATTTACACTTTAAATATAAACCTCACAGATCATTTATGAAAACTGGGAAGGGCATATTAAAAACAGAGTTAATATAATAAGTCTGTTTTAAGTTAAAATTCCTCTGCTCAGACACACACAGATTAGACTTGAAGTACGTTTTTATTTTCCTCTGAATAAAACTGCAACTGAAATTTGACCTGTCAAGGAAAACTAAAACAGACATGTTTTTATTTAAATCCACATTTGTCATATTTTGAAGCTTTTTCTTTTTGGAGAAAAGAAACTTGACCATGTCCGTTATGCCCTCAGATGCATAACCACTCCCCCTTTCAGTCCTGCCTTGTGTAGGTAAAAAAAAAAAAGGTGATGGCACCTTTAAGCTTGAGTGTTTTTGTGAGGAAAAAACTACTCAAAAACTCATTCAGCTCTTTATTTCAAACACACACTCTATTCAGAATGTTTAATGCTAAATGTAATAAAGGCGTCTGCTTAATTTGAACAATTTAAAATGCACAAATGTGCTATTCCTCTCTATTTTTTCTCCCCTATTAAAACGTCTACTAACAGTTGCGTCATTCCTAGTTTATAGTTAGCTGCAGTATTCCAGTCTGTTCACAATTAATGATCTGTGGCATAACACCCATTAACACTTTTCTAATGTGACACAAAAATATGGTTAGTATTATCATTAAGGAAATTATGATGGAGCCGTAGAAAAATCCCATTAGCACGGCTGTCAGTGCTCTTGACATGCGGCTCAGTGTGTTGGACTGGGTGTCGCGGGAGCTGGCCGATATCTCTTCTTATTCCATGGCATGTGTCTCTCTTGTTGTCATGGATTGTCTGCCACATGGAGAAAGAGTTCTGATTCAGAGACAATGATTGATTCCCACCACTGCTGCAAATGAAATTATACATCGCTGGGTTTATTTGCATCTGTCTTGTTCGCCTGTATAAATAGCACTTATATATATATATTTTTTGAAAGCTAAATTTGCAATAATTGCATAATGGGATTATTGATTTGTGATGTTTTTTTTTATTTTTTTATATTGCTACTAGTGGAGTGCAATTTTTTTTATAATAGGTGCTCTTATGATTTGCTTACAGTACGTGGCAATATATGAAGTATTACAAATATTATGCAATGTGATTAACATGCTCCTCTATTGCAAATTATTTATGACACTAATCACCAGTTCAAATAATGCTCATTAAGAAAGTTATTCATGTGCAGTGTGTGTCCTCCTCCCTCCCTTCCCATCCCTAATTGAGGAGGGTTGACCTCTTGACCCGAGCTAAATTGAGTTGTAGTCCCTGTGGCGAGCGTCTCCTTCCCGGTCAGTCAGGGCGGATTACACAGCCATTGTGTTCGGCACTGTATCGTCCAAGCTGGCTGTAACCAAGCAGATGAGTCACGCATATCCAAGAACACACTCAGGGCTTTTTTTTTTTTATGTATGAGAAGTGCTGCGAGATACCCATACAGACAAGCGCGCACACACACACACACACACAGACACACACACATACACACAAATACGTGGCCAAACCTCTTTTAAAAGAGCAAAAGATGTACAGTATATACACACACGATTGTGTGCGTACTGTCTACACACACTCCACTCTATTCTCTTACACAGCAGGAATTCATTTGATGGATTAGGAAAGGTCCAAGCTGCTGAGTTTGTCATGTTTTGCTTATTCATGTCTATTAAATCATTAGTTTTTTTGCGGCTGTGATATTTCGTTGTCTGTGCATGTGGTGACCAATCTGTTTCATAAATTTTGTTTTGTTTAGTACAATTTGGTTTTTTTCTATGTGTTTTGTTTTTGCTTCTTGTTTGCGCTCTCGTATCTGTAGTCAATTAATTCATCCTGAAAAAGGAAATGTCCCGTCTTGGGGATTGTCACTCACATTATAATGACAGTTACTACGTTCATTTTTGTGTGTGGCCAGTGTGTTAATTAGTGTGGCCTTTAATGCTGTGCCACTTGTTGTGGGATTATGTTTTTTTTTTTTCCTGCTCCGTGTTTTGAAAAATCAAAGGAGCAGTGCTGAAAAGGTCCCAAGTGTGTTTGGTATTGTATCAACAAAACGTAGCAGCATGATTACAGTTTGTCACCGACTGAATGATACACTGTACCTTGTCAAACATTAATTAACTGATAGCAGTGACGCATTAATAACAGTGCGGACTGAGTTGTGTTCAGTTGAAGTTATAGTCATTATGGGGCGATCATGAGCCTGAGAGTATATTAATTAAAACTGTCCCGCTATTTGTATTTGTACTGTGTTATGATTGTTGATCAAATGTCCAGCTAGTATGAAGCATCACAGGAGTGTGCCCTTACCTGACAGCTCACCCTCTATGATCACTCTTAGCTAGCTATTAATTATCTGGGAGACAGGTGCAAATGAGAAAAGAATTTGCACCGTGATGGAGGTTGTTTACTTTAAATGACAAAACTTTTAATAAGTTCACAGTGGTGACAAATCATCACAAACTGCCGTTATGTTTAAGTTCTTATGGCATTGTAAAATAGAATTTTCTGCCTGAACTCCCTCATCTCACCAACAGGGATGGTAATCAAAACAAAAACTCCAGCTCCCACCACCAATCTCTGATAGAACCATGGGGGATTTATTAGGACCCCCTATCCCTAGCCCATTTAAATGATCCTAGATGCAAGGCGCTCAACAGTGCTGGAGAAACTCATTAAACTCTCAGGGCGTCAGTCACTAAGGCCTCCTTTAACAGGACAAGGTTTCTGTGTTGGCTGACGCAGTCCTCTTTGGTGGCTCTGAGGGATATACCTCCATGGTGTCCAACTATGTCTGTTCCATCACTTTTAATTGATTTAGCTAATTAATTACCAGACCCATGACCATTCGTTTAGCATATTTCTTCAGTACATCACTTATAATTGTTACTAAGGGAAATATTTCTGATCAGATATTAATACTTGAATGAATATTGACATTTCTTTACAAAGGTTTTTTTTTTTTCTCTTTTTTTTTTTTTTGGAAGGAATTCCTCAGGAATTCAGTTTTGGCTGGACAAGGCCTGACGGTAAAACATAGTTGCTCCGTCGCTTGCCGTCTTCATAAGAAACAGCTCAACACTTTCCTCTTCATTTTTCACTGAGGTTTGACACCCTGCTTGACACTGACTCGTGCTCCCCTGAGGGATAGGCTTCTGCCACCATAGGATCTTGCCTTAATTATGCAAAGTACAGGATATTTTGTGTGATTTTAAAAGTGCGCCAGTTTCTGCTTTGGCAGTCACTGCCACACTCCCCTACTGGGAGGTCCTGTCAGACTCCCCCTTCCTCTTTGCCCAGGAAAATGAAAGGCTAGAAAGAAAAGACACAATGGAGAATGCATTTCAACTGCAGGGGTGGAACGCAGAGGCGTAAGAAGTCCTCAGTGAGACCCTCATTTTACATGGAACAGGTGGGAGACTCTTTTGTTCTCTTCCCGCTGTTAAAATCCATTTCATTTCTTGTCCTTGACATGCCACAAGGAATTCTCACCAGTTCCAAAAAGGCTCCAATGTAAGAGGTTCTTACCTTTTACTAAACAGAAGTCATGTTTTTCAAGGCTAGTGCTGTTGTAAAAAAAGTCAAAAGTGGACCTAATGAGCAGATCTGAGTGCTGATCAAGCCGTCACCACGTCCGCCATCCTGTTAAAGAGCAAAAGCACTTTGCAGCTGTTATGACACACAGCGTGAATATATATCTTATAAATCTTGTAATTTTCTTCTTTGCATTTAAGTTCGGATCACAGCTTTCGGAAGATACATATCTATCCTTGCGTCTACAAATCTTCTTTTAGATACCCGTCTCTTTTCACTAACCAAGGTACTATACAAGCTTCTTACTAATGCAGTCATCAAGGTGTTTTTCACTTGGTCACTGTTGATGTCGGGAGGACGTTTCATGGGAGACGTTCATAATTCATCACGTCATTACCCAGTCCAATATGTTATTTACGTGGGTGGCTGTTTGCCTTGTTGCCAAACCTCATACATATGAAAGGCTTGCGTGGATTCCCAAACCACAGGTTGAGCTGTCGAAAGCTGTTGAAATCTCCTGGAGTTTCCATACAGAAAATCTCAATAGTAAATAATAAAAAAGAAGGAAATCTCAATGTGTCTAACTTGTTTTTCACTGTTAACTGTTTCTTTCCCTCTTTTTCTCTCCCCCCCCCTCCCCAACCCCCCTTCTCTTTTTCTGGCAGTAGAAGACAATGTGACAGAGGACCAGCACAGTCCCGGGCAGACTGCCATTCCAAGCGGTAATGCTCCATTTCATATTTCATCATTTTCGGCTGGAAAGTGGATCATGTGTCTGTTTCTGTGTGTGTGTGTGTGTCTGTGTGTGCGTGTGTGTGTGTGTGTCTGTCTGTGTGTGTCTGTCTGTGTGTGTGTGTGCGCGTGTGTGTGCGCACGCGTGCCTGTAAAATCTTTGTTGGGTTCCGAGTGATAGAAAGTATGTGTTTCCTGTTTTTGAGGTTTTCGTACTGTAAACTGCATGGTTTGCATGTGTTTTTCGAAGCGAGGGGGCCGCACTCTTGTTTATGTGTTTGTGTGCATGCATACAGTACATGCAGGTGTGCTTATAGCTGTCCTTGTGTTCCTGTGTGTTCCTGATGTTTTTTTAGACTCTTTGTTTCCCAACCTTCTGTATGATGTAGAATAGAGCTACCCAGATGAATGTGTCCTGTCTCCACGTGTGCCATTCACACTGGCCCTCCAGGAACAGAGCGGTAATTCAGGTCAGGCTAGCAGAAAGCCCCCTATGAATGAAGCCTGCTCCTGATGCACCACACTGTATATTTTCATTTCATTTGTCTCTGGTAAAGGTTAAGTCTCAGGTGTGGTTATTTTAAACCCGATATGGATGGTTTTGCCCAGCAGGCTGGGGACCCTGGCTACTCCTAGGCTGCCACATTAGTCCAGCATTTACCCACAGCTTTCTGAGTTCTCCTGTGTGAAATACAGGGGCTGCATGCGCCACTACAATAGATCCCAGCTTTTTCCTCCGCTGCTCATGACTGCCATACAATTGATCAGAAAACTTTTTACATGTTTGCTCATCCCTGGAAAAAGAAGAGCAACACCTATCTGCCGCTGTGTTAATGTGTATTGATAGGTATTGGTGGGTGGTTCTGTGGAAAGAAACTGCCTCCTTAGCCCATCTAACCCCAGCTCAAGGGATGAAGGACTGGGCATAAGAGGCAGACTTGCCTCAGAGACCTCCTGTCATCCAGAGCCAAAGCAGAGCTAATGAGTGTGCCTGATTACAACGACCCCCTCAGACACACGAATCTCCCCTCTCCCCATCCCTCCACCATCTCTATCTCCAGAGTGAGGGGAGACAGCCGCCACATGATCGATGTCTGCCTGTGGAGAAATCAGGAGGGCGCACAAATTAATTTCTCACTTTCCTCATTTGACTTCGTCTGACTGATTTATTTTTTAACCCCCTCTCAGGATGCAGCTTGACGAACGGTCAATGAGAAAAGAGTTGTTTGTGGCGGTAAACTTTTAAGATGGTGTGAGATTTCTCTTGCTGTTTGCCAATTTGTCACCTCCAACTTTATTTATTTATTTATTTTTTAAATGCTTCATCACCGCTTGTGTGTCACATGGTCTTTACCGTGACAGCAGTAATCCATCCTTATGGTTAAACCACTGCTCAAACAAGCCCTCTTTTTCCGACGTCAAATTGAAAAGCAGTGGAAAAGCTTACCTGCTTTTCATGCATTTGCCACTTTGACGGACACAGCCACAATTGCCATTAGGCTCCTGACAAGCTAAGGGCTTAATCAGACATGGTGTCAAGATCTGGCTCATAAGTCGACCCCCAGTCGAGCTCTTCTGTGACTCTGCAAGCGTTCTGCAGGCCCCTGCATCCTGTTTCTCATTCATGTTTGATATGAAGCAAAGGCAAAGGAGAAATGCTAACAAAAGAGGCCTTCTACAAGATAGACAGTATTATGCATAGTATAGAAGGGCAGGAACAGTGTGATATCTGAGATTTAATGAGGCAGTGCGCTTTTTTACCCAGAGAGTGTCGAGCAGGCTTAAGATCTGCAGCTTGGCTTTACCACTGCGCTGCCTGTGTGTAATTATAACCACATGCCCTGTGCTTTTTCTTCTCTCTTATATATACATCCCTTTCTTTTTTTCTTTCTCTCTTTTTTTTTTTTTTTTTTTTTTTTGCTCTTGGCTATGTCAGATAGAGGCTGTTTTTTTGGAAGAGGGTGTCAGCTCTGTCAAAGTGGAGTGGACTGAGGCAAATGGAAGTGCTATAGAGATCTGAAGGGGCGTCTGAGTGGCAAGGTGCCGTAGTGTAGAGTAGTGTAGCGTAGTGGTGCGGCGTACGAGACTCTGGCTCTGGCTGAGGTTGAGGCTGCCCACAGATCAATGTACTGCAGGGCTCACTACAGCAGGAAGAGGAAAGGACTCTTTCACTCTACCACTTCAGAAAATCATATTCTCTATTATTCATTTCCTTTGATGTTTTACTGCACTAATGGCATAGCAAGGCGCTCCGTTCAATATTATCACTCCCAGTGAGAGAGCGAGTGAGACAGGGCGAGAGAGAGAAAGAGAGCATTTGGTATGTTCAAATGCTGTTTCTCATTCAACCGCTTTGATTTCCATTCTTCTTTGTAAGCTCATATCTTTTTTTTTTTTTGGTGCAGAGATTTTAATGGCGGATGATGGCGTCTGTATACCTGTGATTATATGTGCTGCTTCCTTCATGTATCGCTCTCTGTGTTGTCTTCATTGTTTGTTCTTCTTAGTCCTCCTGTAACTGTTTGGCACCTTCTCTTTCTCTCTCTGTGCTACTCTTATTTTTATCTCAGCATGCATCATAAAATTTTCATAAATATACTGCATGTTTTTTTTGTAACATGTAACAAGGTGGGAAATATTTTATTGTCAGCGCATCCACTTTGAGCTTGTAATGTGTTTAGCATTTTAAGAGAGACGGCTTTTGACAAACACCTCTGCTAATCTGCTTTCAAATATCAAATGCATCAAAATGTTAAACAGCAATTAGTCCTTAATATGAATCTGGGGGACTTGAAGCAGATAAATCAAATTGCATGTCTCGACCATATGAACACAGACCCCCCCCCACCTCCCCTCCTGCCATCACCACCAATGCAAATTCTTGACAATCGCTAACAATCTGGCAAGTGTCAAGCTCACAGCCTCGTCGTCGGATCATGACGTTCTTTAATGATGGGGGATCAGTGGATGTGACGGTCTAAGTGGAGAGCCCCAAATCCCATCCACACAGAGGAGGATACACTCGGAGGCACATGTGGCATTAGAATGTAGTGTGACCTATATATGGCGGGTGCTCTGCAAAAGTTTTAGATTTTTAAATAATGAGGTGCCGGCAACCGTGTGAAGGTTATTCAATCTTAATGTCCTCCTATTTCTGACAGCCTCCCTCACTCTGATAAAGGAGCGTGCTCACCTTTGATCAGGCCCGCCAACATGTGTCGACAGAAGCTGCTCGCTGGTTAAAATAAATTCTTAATTCGAACTTGGGGGTGGGTGGTTGTAGGGTGGGCTGCCAGGGAGGGGGCATCATAGGATCAGGGAATGATGATCTCTGGGAATGATGGGGAAATGAGGAGATGGGTGAGCTGGTAATAATGTTTTCGACACCAAGGTCTTTCATTGCACAAAGAAAGACTCAGGCGAAAAAACCCTGATGGAGCTAGACGTACTGTATCTACAGGCAAGTAAGAGCGTAGCCCTCAGTGATTTCGTACTGTTGCAGCTCAGTGTTTTGGGGCTGGATTTGAATGAATTTCAGTTTAAAACACTGACATCCATCACATGTTGCGTTTTTAAAAAATTGCTTGGTACCCAACAACAACTTTTCTGTGTCTCTTTTCCTTGTTCTAGGCATTTAATATTTTATTTAATCTTTGAGCTTAGGGTTAGACGTAAAATCTCCAGTGAGGTTAAAGGCAGGGTTCATGGTGAAAGTTAACTTTCTAGATGATAATTATTATAGAGTTCATGCTTTCGCAGCTCGGCCAGATTCACCACTTTACATCTTCATCATCCCCCCCCCCTTTGAGTATTCCTGCACAGTCATACCCTTCCTCCTCTCCCTGTGGTCAGTGTCTCCACCTGTCTCAGTGTGTGGGCCAGACAGTGGGGGACAAGTGGTGTAGGCTTCCCTGCTAGGGACCGCGGGTCCCTGGTGGGGCTAATGGAGCAGAGAATAGAATATCAATTAAAAGGTTATAAATATTTAAGAGCAGAAATATTCAATAATATAAGGGTGGGGGGTCCAGGGGACTCCTCAACTTACAAGATGAAAGTTGTGGCATGATAAATGTCACTAGACACCATAAGAGACAAGAGTGCGTATGATGGATGGACTGGAATTCACAGACAGATATTACATGGCTCTAAAGATGTCAATCACCATTCAGATTTCCACATTTTATTAGTGTAGCACTAATTCACTTTTAACGCTGTAAAGACCGCAAAATTTATCCTTAAAAATCTTCCAGTCAGATCTTCATTATATTCCCCTCATGAATAATTTCTCAGTCTCAGCTACGATCGTCTTACTTCGAGCTGACCTTATCAGAATATGGATCAGCGGTCAATGTAGTTTCCCTCTTGTCCTTACCTCCTACACTAATATTGTCGAGCTGATTAACAAAATTAGAAAGGGTTTTCGGCGTGATGAAAAACTCTCAATATGCCGCAAATCTTCCCCTTCGTATTCCACATGTGATTGTCAGCCTTTCCAAGCATGGTGGTATTGATCTGCTGTCCAGCCTGTAGAGACTGGTAGAAGAGGATGTCCTGATCTGATGGATTACTGTATGAGGCCCAGAGGCACAGGAACCTCAGTATTGACATGGCTCTTTAATCCCAGGGTTGTACGTGACCTTGCCGTGTCAAGACCACCCCCCCTCACTCACGCTTCCCCAACAACCCTCCCATCCAAACATGTAGCAGTTTACACTTCCAACGCTGCATCACAGTGGAGCACCAGAGGTCACCCAGCTCGACCCAGAGCAATGACCCAGCTTGGATTCACTTGGATGCTGGAAGTTACAGCTGAAGCTTGTCACTCAAAACATGAGAAAACAAGGGAGTGGAAATCAAACTCACACATGCATGAAGCTCTTTGGGTTTTAAGCGCATAAATTTTCCAGTTGCTCCGAATTGTTCTTTCATTTGGTCGTTATCGTAGATCTATTACCCGTGAAGCTTTGAGAGAATATCAACTTAATATGAAAAACAGCATAAAGTGCATCTGCATTCTGCACTGAGGAATTTAGTTTTTATATCAGAAAAATAAAATGCTTAAATGTAGCCATCATTTGTTTCCCTGACAGGACCGAGTTGTAATATTAGAGAAATTAATGATTCATAAAGGCCGTCGGAAAAAAATATCAAAGTCTTAACCTCCTCCACAGGCACCCAGTAAAAAAAGACATGAAGTGTTCACATTTCGGTACATATTGTGAATTCTGTGTCTGTGTGTGTGGATGAATCATAAGTCTATATTGTGTGGCTTTTGGCCTCCGTCAGAAGTGTTTCCCCCAGAGCAAGAAAGGCCTGCATCTGTGAGGATTGGGTTGGGATTTTCATTTTCTTGAAACACCTTCTGTTCTGTTCTGCATGGTCCCACTGGGGACCACAGTGCTGATATTTTTAGAGGGCATGTTCCGAGAGCCTCAGTCGCCAAGAGGGAAGGACAATGGAGGGTGTGATGTTACATCAATACTTGGCGCAAGTGGGGGAAAGGAAAAATCCTGGGTGGCCTTGATGAGTTCTGGAACGCCTTTCCTCAAGGAATTTCACAGTTTAAGAGCACCCTACAGAAGGAGGACTTAAAATGGCCGCCAATGTGTATATACACACACGCACGCACACGCACGCACACACACACACACACACACACACACACACACACACACACACACACACACACACACAGTACATATATACAGTGTGTATATATATTTATTTATGTATATATACACCCACACCGGCACACATCAGTGCCACACACTCCTTGTCCTCAGGCACTGTTAACTGTGTGCTAGGTGCAAAAAAAAAAACATGCTTCCTCCTAACGTCCCCCTCCGGAGTTTCAGGACAAACTGAAGAACACTTGCATCAGTGGGACTTAAAATGGCTGCCGGTGAAAGTGCAAGGGCTCTTCTCCCCCTACAAAGCCTTAACCAGGGTGACATGATTGTTTGATTGTAAGTATGGCTTTTTAATCAGTCTTATTGTGAAGTGTAATGGTCACAGCGGGGGAGAAAGAGGGCTGCAGGCCATGTTGCCAATTTATAAGATGCTGTTGCAAGCCAGATTGGGTTTACTGTGCTTCTGAATGAAGATATTTATGGTGAGCTGTGAGTGAACAATGCAAGATTTGATTTGTTATTGGAGTATTTTAGAATCACTTGGAGAACTTCAGGTTCGACTGCTATTTCGAAAGATGATTCCTAGCCCTGGTTCAGGGTAGTCAGTCGCCCACCCCTGGCACTGCTGCAGCACAAAGCCAACAAGAGACAAAACTGCAGATGGATTGAAGAATATTGATGTGCGCGACCCGCGGCTGCCTGCGAGCAAGGCTGAATAATTTAGGGAAGTGTGTGTCGTGACGACAGCCCAACACACACCAATCTCACTTTTGTGTGTCTTACTGTGCTACGCTCCATACATCCACAGTTCTGGCTTAGATGTCTGGATAATATGGCAAGGTCTGTCTCCTTTTGATAGACGCTGACTGATGCACTTCAGCACGCACTGGCGGAATTTCATATTTCTTTGGTCCAGCCAAAACTGCAATCCAGGATTTATTGACTACACATATTCCCATCAGTCTAGTTTCATATACTGAAGTTTTGCTTGGGTGAAGCAGGGCAAACACAACGTAAAACCATTTCTAATAACAGAGCCGCGTGTGTGTGTGTGTGTGTATGTGTGTGTATGTGTGTGTATGTGTGTGTATGTGTGTGTATGTGTGTGTATGTGTGTGTATGTGTGTGTATGTGTGTGTATGTGTGTGTGTGTGTGTGTGTGTGTGTGTGTGTGTATGTTAGATTTGTGTGTGAGAGCATTGTGCCACCCTGTCTGTGTGTGCCTGTATATCTCTCACCTTCACCTGCCCAACAGTTCTGTTATGGCACGAGTGGTTGAGTTACAGGGGCGCAAATTGAACCTGCATTTTTATTACAGCTTTTATTATTGTTTTTATTAAATCCAGAGTCTAGAAATCCATTTTATTGTCACCCAGAGGAAGCTGTAGTA
Source organism: Seriola aureovittata (assembly GCF_021018895.1). Classification (NCBI taxonomy): domain Eukaryota; kingdom Metazoa; phylum Chordata; class Actinopteri; order Carangiformes; family Carangidae; genus Seriola; species Seriola aureovittata. Next base: position 13,997,494 of record NC_079375.1, read on the forward strand.
CTTCACTGTGTGGGTCACCCCTCTGACTATGTGGTGCTGTCATTTCCTGTGGCTCGGCAGATCCAGAGTGCGCCCTCGAGAGGGCGGCGGAGGATGGTGAGACTGGGCGTCTGAGGAAGAGGCTGCTCTCTCCAGAGGAAGGAGAAGAGGGAGAGGAGGAGGACGAGGAGCCTGCACTGCACAGCTGCGACAGCTGCCGGCAGGTGTTCGAGTCGCTGAGCGATCTCACCGAACACAAGATTAATCAATGCCAGCTGACAGGTAAACAACGTTCAGCCCACCGAGCCTCCCCTCCACTCTGCCACTCAGCTCTTCTCCCACTCCCACTCTCACTCTATGCCTTCACCAGAGAATATGCCACACTATGTGTGTTAGTACACTGAGCCGAGGGGAGCACAACAGCAGACTACCACTTTCCTTGGTAGATATCCAACAACACACACACACAGGCCTCACACACATATCACATTATTTATATGTGCTGTACATCAATATCCACAGACGTGACATACAAATAGGCCTCCATGTGTCCTCATAATAGATCACTGTAGGCTACAGTATATGTATTTATAGTATGTGCATTGTGTCCTTCCCTGTTTCAGTTTAACATTTTATACAGTGCTATACTAATTCTAACATTTCACTTGAGCTGCTACGAAGTCCCACAGTAACCAGACCACCAACTGCAAACAGATCCTTGCTCCAGGAAAGTCCCTCAGCTGGTCCCAGTGCTAGCTAGCTCCAGTAGTAATACCTAGTGGGACTGAAAGAGAAGGATGCCATTGGCAGACTGTGTCATTGACCTGTTGATGGATGAATAGAGCTATAAATATCCTGACAAGGTGGCAGACAGAACTAATGATGTGAACTGAAGGTTTCCATGTGCTTCTCCTGGACTTGCTGTCCTCCTTTACACGTCCTGATGGGCCCGCATTGAGAAACACCATCTGACACACATTTCCCAATGTTTGGGCACAGAGCTTGTCTCTTCCGATTTTCGCTCAGTAACAGAATATGAACAGGCTAAAATGTAATGATCCCGTTTCTGATGTAGCACAGAAGCTTCTGTTTATCATTTCAAAGCAAATTCAAAGCGCTGTGCAAGAGAAAGTTAGTGTAGTCTCTGTTTACATTCAAGCACAGTTTGATTTCATATTTTGCAACCCACAATCAGCAAACCACAAATTATAGGGTCGATATCCCATGAGTTTTACAAAGATTTTCCATTAACTGTAAGATGGTCTCACAGTCTTGTGTATGTTTGTGTGTGCGCGCGTGTGTGTGTACATAAAGTGTGCGCATGAGAATGCTATCATGCCTCCATTGGTGTTAATTTAAGCAGAGATGCATGCATGTTCATTGTAGGAGTGATTTCATATGTGCAGGCGTGCTTGTTTACTTGTATGTGTGCCTCGGGTGCGCTCATGTGTGTGCAAATTTAAAAAAAAAAAAAAAAAAAAAAAAAAGTGATGCTCATTCGACTAAAGGTGTGAAAATCAATGTACTGTTCACTTTCACATGACTGTCATCCAAAAAAATGCATTCATTGGCTTTGAGGGAAACTAAGTCCAGAACCTCCTATCACCCTTTTTTTTTTTTTTTTAATATAACACCCAATTCCATCAAGCCAAGACAGTCTGTTTGGGGAACCTTGGAAATAAAAACAGAAAGGGCATTATTTAAGACATAGGGGGGCGTGCAGTAACACTGTTTGAATTAAAATTCTCTTTTAATTATACTTATTTCATAGTGTTATATTCAGGAAATGTCAGTAATGTTAAAAGAGTTGTGTATTTGAGCCAGGGACAGGCCTTTTATGTTCAGCATCGTTGTAATGTGGTCATGACTGACTCAGCCATATTTTTCCTATAATTAAGCCTGGCTTTTATAAATGTCAATCTTACGGACAAATAACTCTTAATTGCTCAATGATGAAAAAAAACACACTTTGGATAAGAGCCCCCGTGGAAACCAAACAAAAGAATCTAATTGCCATTAGGGTATTGTGATTGTGCAGAAACACTCTATTAGTATTCAAACACAGTGGGAGAAAAGAAACTTCTAGATGGCATACTAAGTACTTTGAATGTGTGTGTGTGTTTGCATGTGTATGTGTGTGTGTGTGTGTGTGTGTGTGTGTGTGTGTGTGTGTGTGTGTGCGTGCGTGCGTGTGTATGTGTGTTTGTGTGTTTGTGTATTCTCTGGAATATGGGAGGAGATTTCCTATGTGGCATTATGTAGACATCCATGACCAATTAATCTGCCTTACATCAAGTCTCTACTCACAGATGGATCCTTTATTAGAACCATTTTCTAATCAACCACCAGCACCTGCTAAACCCTCCATTTTTACAATTTCAAATGTTTTATTTTTGGTAAACAAATTGCAGAGCTTGACTGGAACCAATCCACATATGGAGATTTGCTTGCTGCTTCCTAACAGAACTCAGCTCGGCTTTTTCCCCCAGCTGACAACCCATAAGCTTATACAGTGTCTTACCAGAACCAGATATGCCCACATACACCCCACCACCTCACATGTTTATTATGGGCCTCATTATACTATGTACCCATGTTCTACAGTAAAGCACGAGTTTCACAACAGGAGTGAGACAAAACAGACTAGATAAAGTCTAAACAGGTTCTAGCAGCATGTCGACCACGCCCGATGCACAGAGAGAAAGAGAAAGATGTTACATGTCACTGCGATCAATGGCGGCCATTGTCTCCCCCCCGTCTGGCAGAGGTGTAACACCTTTCCATGCACTTAAGCCGTGACCACTGCAGTGCGCTAAGGGAGCGCATGGGTATGGATTGCCTCGTGTCCCCGATGCGATCGGTGCTATTGATCGCGCTAATGCTGGACTGCGGAGGAAGGCGAGAGCCTGAGAAAGGGAGCAAGGGAGAAGGAGGGAGATGGGGAGAGAGAAAAAGAGAGAGTGCTGCAGGAATGCATCCCTAGGGAGCCCGTCTTGGGCTGGGGCAGGGCTTCAGGAATGCTCCCCAGGAGATCCCAGTGAAGGCTAGGGCAGGGCTGGAAGAATGCTTCTCTAGAGAGTTGAGAGTGGAGGCTGGCTGGGGCAGGGCTACAGGAATGTTCCCCCAGAGCACCCCTTTAACTCTGGGGCAGAAGTGGAAGGGCTCCGCGGGGGGAGAGCTCTCCCCCGTCCCCCCTCCGGCTCCAGGATGGCTGCGGATCAGGTTTCCGTGTGGGGATCAGCATCCTGCCGACAGGGCTTTAGGCTGCCCTGGGGAGGAGACAGGAGGCTGGAGGCACTGCTATTCCATAGGCCTTTCCAAAAACACTTCACAAATGCTTTGTCTCACTGTCTCACTGTATTGTCTGTACACCCTTGTATTGTTACTAATCCTTCATGGAGAAAGAGAAACGGTGTCTGTAGTTTGACTTTTGTTCATAGTTGGCACAATACACGCTCATACTGCTAGATATGAGATTGCACTGGTAGGCAAGGAAACATGCCTTCAGACCTCCTCGCCAAAGAAATACCTTGCCCCTCAGCTCATTTCCACTTGTGTTTACTAGCTAGCCCACACTGTAAATAAAAATAACACCTCTAGCTCAAAATTTAATTCAAAAGATTGCCTTTTCCCAAAGCTTTTCACTGTCACTTCTCCAATTCCGTCTCTCTGAAGGTATTTGAATAGCCTAGTGCACACATGGGCTGTGAGCCTGGTGGCCATTCTTTCATTACGGGTCCAGCTCCCTTGAGCAACACCTTTTCTTGTGTCCTTCACTAGAGGAGGGGCATGGCTGCTCCCCCCAGAGAGATCCGTGCCCTGCTATTTTAACCCTCTGTGAGATGACCTTTTTAATAAGTGTCTTTCTCTGTTTTCCTGCCGGCCACTGTGCGAGCAAACAGAGCATGTCTTCTGCTTCCCTCAGATAAAGGAATCAATCAGAGAGGGTGCAACAGAGAAAGAGAGAGAGATAACTGGGCCATATATGGATTTATATTATGTAGATTTCCCCTTTCTTCTTCCCTGTAGACATTGCAAAATGCACTCAGCTTCAATAAAATACATTTCAGATTTATGAGAAAAATACAAATGAAATACTAATACTCAGTGAAAAACAATAAGATCCTCCCCAACAATCCAGAGGACCGGTAATGGGATAGAAATAGTTTTCGACAAATTTCTAATATGAAGCCTGTCTTTGCAAGGGGTAGCCAGACAAATTTTTTAAACCCTCTGACATACTGTATGTTTTCTCCCTCTTCCATCCCTAACCACGACATGTTTGTTTGAAGTGTTTGAATTCATTTACATCAAGTCTTTGGGTCAGCAGCATGGAAACATTCAGTAATACCCTCAACTATGAACAGGCTCCTGGCAGTCCGTGTTTTCTACTAACTGTTTCCAAAAGGCTCCTATTGGTTGTACTCTTTTTTTTTTTTTTTTTTTTTGGGGTTTTTTTTTTTTTTTTTTTTTCAACTAACTTTGTGTATTGATCCAACAGCTGCTTTGTGGCTGCCAAGAAGAATGTGCCAAACTGCAAAGAATTTATTTGCTTCAAAAGGGCTCACATAAGAGGAAAGCGACATGAGCAAGACCTGATTAGCCGAACTCTGAGCCACTGCCGTTCATCAGAAATTCTGCTGTGTTTTTGCCCGAGCGTCTTGCGACATCCTGGTACAAAGAGCAGCACACTGATTACAAGGCTTTGAAAAGAGGAGAGGCGGTCAGGGGAGAATAGCTACTTCTGGCACAACGCAGCCACTGAAAAGAGACCTCATGCTAGAGTGAGCTCTCAGAATTGGGCTTGAGTCTTTCCTGTGTGTATGTGTTTGTGTGGGGGGCATGTTCTGTGTGAGTGTCTATTGGAGAAAGAAATAGGTAGGAAGAGAGAGAGAGAGGGAGGGAGAGAAAGAAAGGGAGTATTAAAGTAGATGTTTGACTCCACGGCATAGCATCCCTGTGCATTTCCTCTCTGTGCGACAGTGCCAGTAACGTTAACAGGAGTGTCATTAGGAATTCAAAGCATATGCCCTCGTGAGGACGCCCTCTTTCTCTCTCCCCTGTGCTTCACACCGCACACATTATGCACTGTATAAAGTATTTATTGGTCTTTGTAAGACGAGGGCTGCATTTTCTACAGAGAAACAATCAAAATAAGAATAGAGGAGCCTTCATTTTATGCTTGTGTGTGTGTGTGTGTGTGTGTGTGTGTGCGTGTGTGTGTGTGTGCGTGTGTGTGTGCGTGCGTTGGTGTGTGTGTGTGTGTGTGTGTGTGTGTGTGTGTGTGTGTGTGTGTGCGCGTTGGTGTTTGCGTTGAAGGTAGAAATGACTAGCCAGCACTGCAACTCCTTGCCTCCCTTACACTCACATCCCCCATCTATCTTAACACACTCTGTCTCTCATGTATTTGCTTGCTCAATCAGTCATCCGCTTAGGCATGCAAACACACACACACAAGTATTAACGCGCACGCGCGCACACATGCTCCCTCGCAGCACCTGCGTGCTTGCACTTTGCATTTTAGACGACACATAATTCATCGCCCAAGAGGCTGAACACATGCTGTGACTTTATCCAGTTGACCTCTTTCTTAAGTAGGTAGCCACAATAGCAGGGATGACATGTGGACAAAACAGAGATAATCTCATGTACTCACCCAGAACTACACGCACTGAGTGAAAACACTATATCAACGACACTGTTATTTCCCCCTCCACTTTGTAGCATCCCTTTGAAACTACTGACTTCAGTTGTGTGACAAAGACCTGGCCATGGAGCGGTTGTCTCGGTTTCTCTTGCTCTCTTCATCTCTCCCTGGCCCTGGCTCTGCCTGCTCTTTGTTCACTCTCTTCCTCAGCCTGCAAGTCTTTTTCAGCGGCACAAGCAGAAGAATGGCACATTAAATCTTAATAGGACTGCGTCTGGCCGTGTTGAATTGCAGAGCGTGTTAAGCCGGCGCTTTCCTCCCCCTTGGCACACGCTCGTGGAAGTGGAAAACAATTGAATAAAAGAAACCGCTCCCTCCCTCTGTAGCACAAGTGACTTCGGCTGATCTGCTGAAGCTGTGAGACTGAACTGACTCCGGCTCACAAATGGCTTAAGCCCTTACTGAGAAACTGTAGCATAAATTACATTAGTCCATTTCCAAATGCAAAGACATACATGGAAGGTAGACACAGGGTTTACCTGACCACCCACAGTGAAGCTGAACAGTTGGAAAACACAGTCATAACACTGACTATGTACGAGATATCACTCACGACATACTCCCTCTTTCAATATATCCTGTTGGCTGAGACAAATAAAACGGAGTAGAAGAGAACAGAACTAGCCAGGAGAGATGAGTGAAATATGAAGACATGGGAAGGACAGAGGAAGAAGAGGGAAGTTTAGAGGGAGAAATTGATACGAAGGGGGAAGTGCAGAGAGACACAGTCAAGGTAGAGAAGAGCCACTCTTAGCAGCAGCAGAGATGTGAGTCCAGGCCTGCTTTGTAAGGCAGTCAGAGGTGGTAATTAGCCAGTGATGAGTTGACTGGTTGTGTGTCCAGTGCACGGCACTGCTGGGTGGGGCTGTGGGAGGTAGATAAGGCCAGCAGTGGGCTTATCTCTGAGAAGGACAGGCACCAGGCCTGCCAGGCAAATCCACCCACAGACCAGCCGCATTTTATTAACAACATCATTAATGCCAGACAGGTTATGTGCGGTGGCTCGGAAGAGAGACAGGAAAAAGTAAAAAACAAATAAAGTCTCAATTCCTGCTTGGCTGGCCGGTCTAAAGTACATAGGCATCGGTTGACGTGTTTTGAAAGCAAGGAGCTTGTGGAGATGTTTACCAGGTAGGCAGCCAACGGAAGGGCACGGAGAGCGAGCTTGGATCTTACCTCTGGGTTTTGCTCACTCTCCTCTGGGTCCCCAGAATTCAAATGATTTTCTTTTTTCTCTTTCAAACGTGGGACTGCTCACCAGAATAATGATGAGGCAGATACAGAGAAACATAACTAGGCACAAAGAAAAGGCAAAAATGTATTTTAAAAACTTTATGGACATTTTCTCAGCTTGGTTTTCTAACAAATGCTGTGAAATGTAGAAGTTTTTTTTCTTCTCTTCTCTCAGTCGCATAGTCCAGTCAGGTGTGCAATGTTTTAGTTTATTTGAACCATTTTCATTTAAAGAATAATATTAATGATAAAATACAAATGCTGTTACCCTTAAAAAGGTTTTTTTTTTTTTTGTGTACTTTTTTTTGCAACAATCTTATTTCCTTTGATCAGATGGCACCTTAACAGGTGTCTGGTGTGTGGCGGATGAGCATTCACTCGCTCTGGCTTGATTTTTTATAAACAATCGTGTGAAGTGCGTAACATGAACAAACACTTGGTTTGTAATTAACACTCTGTATTAGCATATCAAATGCCAGAGAGCTTTTCTGTGGCATGTTTCTCAACTATAATTTACACCAGCAGTCGACAGGATGTAACATGGCTTTGAGACAAAGACAAGTTCACCAATCAACATACACCTCATTCGCAGACACCTAAAAGAAACATCTACAGGCTTTAAATCATGTTAATACTCCCTACTGAAAAGGTCATAGGATTTTGCTTATGTCTGCATGGAAATGTACTGAACATTGATCCCCATAGGGCTTTTTCCTTAGATGGCCTTTGCCAAACTCACCAGTAATGGGAGGAAGGGAAGGAGGGAGATGGAGGGCGGTGGAAAGAGTGACCAGTCCGACAGGTTTATGTCTCCCTGCAGGCTGAGCTCTGGTGGAGTGGGCCCACAGGAAGGAGAGGAGCCAGCTGTGACGGCATCCTGCTAGCCGCTGTGGTTTAGGAACTTTGGGGTTACACTATCACCGACTCAACATTTCCCCCCTCTCCTCTACCCCTCCCAGGGGTTGTTTTTGTTGGCCAGGGGGTAGTGTTTGGGTGGGGGCTGCTATGGGGCTCTGTGGAACAGCCACTCCTATACTTCAGGATATGAGGAGTTCAACCACCCACAAGGACAGGGATTCTCAAATATCATGTGAAGTAACACATTTGTTCCTCAGTACTAATTGCCATTTTCGGACTGGAAGGTGGGTTCATAAATTTAGTTTTATGGGCAGGATGGGTGTCGTTTGAGGTCTCCAAGGCCACCAGCTGGACTGTGCTTTGGTAGAGGGAACAGCGCGTGTTGGTACAGAACACAATGGTTTTGACAGTAAAGCCACGCTACCAGGTAATACGGGGATGTCCTCTTAATGTTAAGAGCAGTGGGCGATGGGGGGTCCAGCACTGCTGAGAATGTAAAGGTCATCTAATCTATTCCACCTCCAACTTGCCCGGCTGATCAATCATCCTGGAGGAGTCGATCGATTTGATCAGAGAGCCTCTCCTAAGAGATGGCCTCCCAACAAGTAGCCAGGATTCTGCGGAAGGCTGCAGAGCGTGCCAGCTTGATACATGTCTCTGCGATAGACCAAGACATTAAAATCCCTGATTAAATAGTAACTCGCCACCTGTGGTAGCCATTCTCTAAATAAGCCACTGATTTAAAACAGCAAAGAACATCTACTGTTACTATCACTTCATCGTGTTATCAGGCTCACTCTAAATGCAATGCATGTACTTTAAAATCAGATCAACAAAATCCTGAAGGACTGACTGACAGCCAAGAGAGATTGGGCTGTAGTAAACAGAGTGGTAATCTTTATATTAGGACATTATGTGCCCCCCAGTCAAAGCATGATGCATCCTTCTCATCATGAACTTGGTTTGTAGAACATACCCCACAAACAAAGTCAACAGACAAAACCATCGTGTGATTGGATTTTAATCCAATTGCATTATTATTCAGGCCTCCCATTGGCCATTCATTACTCTCACATGGAGCCTGTGTGGGTTGTTATCACCCAATCAGGCTCAAGACTGTATTCTGGAGAGCATGCTTTCGTTTGCATCCTTTAAACCCTGTGAGCCCTCCCTCTCTCCGGGCCCGCCAACGGAATACCTAATTCCAAAGTAAACTGATTGCTCTCTCCAACAAGATTACGCTGTGATGATGTTAGCCAAATGAGACCGCTATTCGGATGCAACCAGGGCTGGCAAGGATGCTTTCCGCAAGATGACTGATCAGCATGTTAAGAGAAACGAGTTTGGAAAAAAAAAAAAAAAAAAAAAGGGAGGAGAAAACGAGGGATAGAAATCAAAAGAGTGTGAGAGAGTTGTGCGCGTGGGGGTAAGCAGAAATGTAATTTGCTTCTCACCTCAGGCGACTGGGCTCTGAGGCCAGTAAATATGCAAACAAGCTGAGCCTGGCCATCAATATGAAGACCCTAGATGATTACTAATCTCCACCGCAGAAGTAGATTGAGGTCTGTACAGCAGCGCCATGCAACATGAGGAAAAAACAGAGGGAGGTTACAGTCCAAACTAGATCTCCATATTGGCCCCCAACAGAGTTATGGGTATATTTGACCTTCAGTTTGAGAAGTAATAAGCTATTTATGATGCATACAAATCAGCAAGACAGCAGCATTAACGTGTCTTAAACGCATATTGCAAACATTTTGAAATGATCCATTAATCTTTCATCATATTCTGAATATAATTCGGGAACTACTGCCGTAACTTCTCGGTAACTTTGAACCTTGTTCTCAACTCGCCCAGGTCTTTTCATCATGGAGAACTCCTTGTCTGATATGAGCTCTTAGACGTGAGGCACAGTAGTTTACCAGCCCATTGTCATTCCCCATCCGTAATCCGGGATAAAAAAAACCTATGGGACATGGACCAGGCTGGAGTCATTAGGTGTGTGCGTGGCTTACCCAGACAGCCAGATAAACCAGATGCCTCGGGATGGCCAGGGGTCATCTCTCTGTGAGAACACGTTGTTGATGTCCTTGTTTCTCTCTCTAGCTCTTCTTCGCCCACACTCCTTCTCTCGCCCCTCGTCATCATTCCTCTCTTTCTTTCCATTCTCTTCCGTTGATTGCTGTGCACAGTCATCACAAACACAGAGGTCCGTGTTGGAGCTTAGCAGTCGAAGAACCTGTCAGCTGAAGGGAAGAAGGAAAGACAAACAGGGGAGTAGTCTGTGGCCTTAGGTTGAATGCCTGAGGGTGTACTACGTGTGGAGGATAGTTAGTGCAGAAGGACGCTCCGCAGTCTGCAGGTGAATCCTCTCATTTTGGGAGACTTAATGCATTTGAATCATCACCTCTAGGGGGTAGTGTTATGACTTTCTGTTTCAGAAGGAACCTTGATATAAAATGCAGCAAAAGTTGTGTCTTTTTTATTTTTTTATTTCTAAATACAGCAGGAGGGCCATGTAAGAGGAATATATATTCTAAGAATGTCTTCCCAGTCTTAAACATAATTGACTATTCCTTGTATTTTAGAGTGTGTTTCCAGCATTGAGCTTTACCCTCTGCAGCGAGTGCACAAGGCTTGAGGATGTTTACCTGGCATGGTGCCTGTTGTAGCTGCCCTCCTGTTGTGGAAAAGCAGGTCAGGCTATAGCTTTGTGTTTGTTTGTTTGTGCGTGTGAGCATTTTTGGGGGTGTGTATGAGTGTGTATGTGTTTCTGTATGTATATGTGTGTGGTATGTGTATGGGGAGGAGGGGGAGATCAGTAGGATGGAAAGGGTCAGAGAGCACATTAAATTCAGCCAGGAAAAAAAATGCAGGATGTATCTCCAATGTAAGCATTTATTTTTCAGGAGCAGATAGGATGTGCGGATATGGGGGTTGGTGGGTAACTGGACTCTCAGTCCAACTGAACCATCCATCTGCTCAGCTATCAATCTTCCCCCTCTCTATCCCTCTGTTCATTTACTCATCCATCCATTTATCCATCCTCGCCCATGGCCAAAGGGCCATGTCTCTTTGTGGCCCTGATAATCTGGACCAATTTCCTCTGCAATTTATTTCCCAGCCAACCACCCACCTGGTCAAGCAGCATCAGGCTTCTCAAGGTAGAGCCACTCATCCCAGCAAGCCCCTTCGCACCAATCACATCCTGTTTTTTTTCCTCCTCAAGCCTCAGATCTTTTGTCTTTTGTGTTTTGAAGTTTCATTTCAGGATTGGAGTAATGCCACCTTTCTTCCCTCTCTAACTGTACGCTCTGACACCACTCGGCAGCCGTTGTTTACCCCCGATGTCCTAACCCTTCTCCGTCTTTTTGTTCTATTATCGTCTTCCATTTCTATCCATAGCTCTCTCTGCTGCCTCCCCTCTTTCTTTCTCTTTCTTTCTCTCTCCCTCCCTCCCTCCCTCCCTCCATCCTGTCATGGCTCCTCAGTATTCTGCTGCTGTCTTGTGTGGAGTGATTTTGCCCAGACACGTCTGGCTCTGGGTAAAGTGCGGTCCCCAGAGAGCGCGCTCTGCAGCCCCCAGGTCGCCGGCACCATGAATACATTATGATCCCCATTTCCATCCTGTTGCCACGGCAGCACTTTTAGAGCCGCAGGGCGATTAAGACGTGTGCTGTCGATACCCTGATAGGAGCAGAAGTTGGATCTGGAAGCTGGCCTTTGATCAGATTCCATCCTCCTGCCTGCTATTGGTGGCTTCAGCACAGGAAGACAAAGGGGTCTTGTGGGCTTTTTATTGGTTTGACAAGCTCACCTGCTGTACATAAGCATACCATGCATCCATCCTCAAGCTCTTTTTCCCACCTCTCTGCTTTATCTCAGTCTTTCCTGCCTGAAACCATTTCCCTCCCTTATTCTCACTTCCGTTGCTCCTCCCAATCGCTGCAGTTCAGCTAAGGCAGCATTATACGCAGTCTCTCTCTGCTCTCTGATATTCTGCTTTCCTCACAAAGGAAGCAACTCCCTTACCTTTTATTGTTTCCTTTTTTTCTTTGGGGGATGATGTATAAAACATGGTGCCTCAGGTAGAGGATGTTGGGTAGGAAGCCATGTCCCCCTAAATGGCCAGCCGTGTGCATGCGCCTAACACTTCACTGAGCAATCTGTCAACATGTCAGCAACACATGTTTTGTAAAAAGCCTCTGGTGGGAGCCAGGGGAAAAAAGGCACTCCTGCCAGACCAGAGAGGAAATGCTTTTTTCTCCTCTATGCAGTGGATTTTCTATTGCTGGTGCTCAGTCCCACGGGCCCCCCACCATCACCCTCCCCTCCCCCCCACACATACACCCGTTGTCTGCACTTCAGAAATTTGAACTGGGGACCCTCGAGGGGGTTTACTGGGAGGGTGGGGGTAGGCTGCGAGGGAGGGGCTCCCTCTTTTTCAGAGCGTATGAAATTGTGAAGGTATATTGTGGCAGGTCCCCAAGCGGTCTTTTCTAATACCTGAGTTTCTGGCGAAGCTGGAAATTACCAGCGGCTCCCCCGAGGGACGGCTTTATCCACACCAGGAAGGGGAGCAGAACTCAGTGGGGAGGTTACTTAATGCATGGCTGAAATAAAAGAATTTCTGAGAGACAGAGGCTGAAAAGCTAGCTTTTTTCTCCCCCCCCCCCCGTTCCCTCTCCCTCTCTCTTTTCCTCCCCAGTAGTATAGTTTACTACTCTCTGCCTTCTCTTGAAGGGTTCTAGTTTAATAAACTTTCAGAGGATCCTGCTGGTGCAGACAGCTAGACAAATACCCTTGTGTGTTCTCTTTTGTCAGAGATACAGCTTTTTGTTATGTTCTTGCAAATTTGATTTCTCCCTCTGTCTTTCGTTTTCTCTGCCGCCCTCTGTCTCTCTCCCTTTCTGCATTTGTCTTCATCTCCCCCGTCCTCCTCTCGCTTTCTGTCTCGCTCTTCGATGCACATGCACACACACTACACAGACACACACAAAGTCAAACTCTGTCTCTTGTGGTTGAGTTTATTGTTTGGTCTGTCTCTTCGTTCTCCCCCTCTGTGCTCCCTTTTGTTTTCTGTATGTTTTGTTGTATTGTGCAGAGAGACTGAGATGCAGATAGAATGCAGACAGTTTGCCCTGGGTGAAGAGAGCGCACAAGCACCCTTGGTGTCTGTTTAACAAAACACATTCATCTATTTACACATGACCAAATGTATAAAACTCTACTTTTTAAGCACAAGGTATGAGGTGTTTTTCATCAAAGAGATTTAATGCATAATGTTTTGGGGGTAATTTACTCATCTCTCTGTATGGCCTTATTTTCTGCTTACTATATGCCAGGATGCCCTTTTCCTTGGTAATCAGCACCTGTATCTAAAGTCCATGGATCATTAATCTTGCCTTGTTCATAACCTAAAAAAAAAAACAACATAAAAATCTCATCCTGTGTATGAAACGCCTCTCTCTCCGTTTCTTTCTTCCTCTCTCTTCCTCCCCCTCTACTGTTGGTAAATAATTCAACCTTTTCCCTGTAACAAGTGCTGGCCTTAATAGGGAGCAGTACCTGTAGTTGGGATAAACAAGGCAGCCGGCCTCACCAGTGAAACAGAGGGATTTGGGCTTCATGAGGGCAGAGGAATAAGTCGTTTCCTTCTGAAAGGCAGAGTAGACTGGCTGACATTAATTAAACCCTATAGGATAAAGGTTATCTGAGGCCTAGCAAAGCAGAGACCGTGCATACATGCGGGATGTTACGTCTGCCGAATCCTAATCAAGACTTCTTGTTAAAGCGACATGTGTGGGCTCAGGCATGTGTAATACGTCTGGTATGTTTGCACTATTACGTTCCAAATTCTGCGCGTTCCAGGGTGCTATTGATGAAATTGGTGACTACATTTCAGAAGAAATGCAATAACCTCTTTGGCCCTCCATCTTCAGTTGCAGATACAGGCTGATAACCCAAGCGAATAGTTCTCAAAATACATGTCCAACGCTTTAGCTACCACCTCTGCTACGTTTTCAGTGTTTGACACATTCCTAAAGAAAGACTGAGGGAATTTTTTTTTAGCGAGTTCCATGTTTAGAAGACATTGTTTTGCCCACCACGCTCTGTGGTGGGAGGTGTGCCTCCTCACCAGAGATCCTCCCATGGTGCACCTGTGACTGAGTCACCTGACCCGAGCTTCAGCATGGCGCTCGGGTGCCATGGCTCATGTTTTACAAATTACCCAGGGGGCCGTGCACCACCTCTGTGCCCATATTTCCTCCCTGCTGTATGCATAGAGCGTGGGATTATATTCCCCAACGCCAACTCCTCCCTCAGACAATGAACAGCCGCAGAGATGACAGTCACCTCACTAACCCAAGAACGCCAAGGAAAATACAAATTAAGGAAGGGAGAAAGCAGTGCTCTGACCTAGTGGCTTCTTCTGTTTGTGCTGGATGTATGCTAGTTAAAGAAAAAACAGCATGGATCCTGTTACCAGGCGGGTAGGGCTCTATGTGTTATGTGTGTGTCATCACGACTCCAATGGTAATCTTAGAACATCTCTTTCTCTCACTCTCTTCCTGACTCGTCAACTTATTTGCATGCCAAATTTAATTAAAGGTCACCTTACTGGTAATATTCTCTTGATATTTAAAGTAGCCAAGTAAGATCTCATTGTGTGCCGTTTCTATATTCGTGGTACAGTAACACTGGCTCTTCCACAGCGATAACATAATAGTAATGGCCGCTCCTTTCATATAGCGATAAAAGCTGATGTCCTCTCGTCTACAACAGTGCAATGAAAAGTAATTAGCTGATATGGATGTTACTGTCAGTGATAACTGATATTGGGGGACTATTACATTCACTCTCCTGAATGATGATCCTTGAAATGGGTTCATCACAGTGAGCTGCACTCTCAGATAGATGTTAGATAACCACATATAAGAAGGAAAACTCCACTTACAAAATTGTTACAATATCCACAAAAATCTCAAAGATTTACTTTACTCTTTCTGTTATACCACGACTCATCTTTAATATTTGATTGATTCACATTATGTTGTTTTTAAAGCAAAATTTAATGTAAAGTCACACTGAGCATCTGAGATTTTCCTCAAGTTTACTTGTATTGAAGGGATGATAATTCATATGGGGGTGTTGGTTGGCAGTCAAACTGAGTTCCTCTCCTGAGAGAGACATAAATAGCCTCCCAGGTGGTGGTGTGTAACTAAGTAAATGGTTACTAAGCCAAGGAGTGCTGGGTCTATGTAAATAGGGCAAGAAAAAGTATCCGTTGAGGTGCTGGAGTGAGAGGAGGGTATTCAAGGGTAAGATGAACCTCAATAATCTCTTTTAGGGATTTTTCTACAGTGACCCTGAAAGTTTTCCACTAAGTACGTCAACATGCAAAGTTTGAGCAAAACAATCCAGGGGAAAAGTTTTTTTTTTCCAGCTGATAAATAGATAAACAGGAATAAATCAATGTGAAGTGATGGATGAATAAGTAAAATGCCCTGTAGTCATTTGTCTGGTTGTATTCAGGCCTCATATTCCAGCCCTGTTCTGCAAATGAAGATGAGGTTGAGGGCAACGAAGGAACTGATTCATTCGGCAAGGCGTGCGCGTGTTTGCGAGCGCGTATTAGTGTGTGCACGTGTGTGTTTTCATAATACTTAGCAGTATTAAGATATGATGATGAGCTGCTTGGATACCAGCAGAAAGCAATAGAAGGGGAAACAAAGCAAACCCCTAAATCTGTCTGCCATTTGCGCTCACATACTGTACACACATGTCATGAGTATTCTGGCACAGTTACTGGGCCAGGGAAGTGCTGGTCTGGGGCCTGGCCCATTCTCCAGAGACAAACCCCCCACCCCCCGCCTCCCGCCCCCCCGCTGCCTCCTCCCTCTCCGCCCCCTTCCCCCTTCCTGTGCAGTCTGTGGACACAGTCTGAGGCGACAAGGTTGCACAACAGCTCACAAAACCTCCACTTTACAAACATGATCATAAAAAAACACAGTCTGCCATTAGAAATCTGTTTAAGAAGAAAAAATAATTAGGAGGACTGTGATAATTGTGTCAAGGGGGAAATACATCAGACGCATTACGGGAAGAACCAGGAAATCTTGCCGTGGCTTTGTTACTTTGCTGTTGATTCAGTTCGACATTGATCCACCCTTCCATCTGTCATCCTTTTCCTCTGCTCCGTCTTCAACTCTCCATTTCTTTCTCTCTTTCTTTCTCCCTTTCTTGGATTCGAGAGTGGAGGAGCCTTCTGGCTTTAACAGAGAGGGGATGAAGATGTTTATTCATCTGGAGGGTATTAGAGCCATGATTAAGGAGAGGAGGGAGTAGTAAGGCTGATGCGACGTCTGCATCGCTCGTTCGTGGGCCGCCTGCGGGATTCTGGCCAACACACCAGGAAATCAAGAAATGAAAAAGAATGAAAAAGAAAAAAAAAAAAAAACTTGTAGTGAAATTTGATTCTCTCGGGAAAGGACAGAAGTTTAGATTTTAGCCGTCTCGCTCGCTCTCTCATTCTCAGTCTCTCTCCCTGTCCTCACAGCTAAGCTAATTATTAATGAATGCGGTTTCTGTTGAACCTTGGAGAGGTGTCAGTGCTGCAGTCACTGAGGGTTAAGAAATCTTGACATTTAAGACAGGGATGCATGAAAATACATCGTCTTGCTTGAGTTGATGCTTGTTTTTCTTCCCCTCCCGCTCTCCTCTCCGAGATGCATGTTTTCTTCTCCCTCCTGGGCTGTCTCCAGTTGTTTTACCACTGACAAGCTGGGATGGCGTTGAGGAAGTATCAAATAGAGCCACAGTGTATTAATCAGGGGAACTGAGGGTCATGGGTCAAGAGGCAGGGTCAGGTTTTTCTGATAAATGCTAATGCTAAAGCTAACACAGGACTCCATTGCTAGGGTTGTTTGTCCATATGCATGTGATTTTTTTTTTTTTTTTTGTCCTTTGGAATGAGAAAAAAGAGGTGTTGATATAATAATTTTTTATGGGCATTTGGCAGACTGACTGCCCTTTTTAAAATGATTCCCAGTGTACCGAATCATAGATCCAAGTGTCTGAAGTTATCCTCAAAAAGTGAAATAACTCTTACTTGAAGACTAGCCCAAGTTTTATGGGTCACTATGAGGTAGTTTGATTAAAAAGAATTAGACCCTATTTCCTAAATGCACTGAGTGCTGTGCTTGGTTTCACGTAATGGATAGCGCCTCTTGAAACTTGCAGAGCAAACCCTATTTTAATGAAGCAACCACACGGTAACTCAGCATATTCCTATATGCACAACAATTTTTTTTTTCCGAGAGATCACATAAATCACATTTCCATGAGTAACCAAGAGTGGGGAAAAATAAAAGGGCATCCAAGTAAACTCTTGCGCAGTGAGGAAATATTAGCAGAGTATACGTAGCATTGTACAGCACAGCGTCGCAGCATCTCTCGCAGTGGCTGACTGGCTGACTGGCTATCTGACTGTCCACTGGGTCCTGCGCCTGGCCTGCCGCAGTGTTGAGGGAACAGCACACACACACATAACACACAGAGGCTCCCCTGCCTATTGAAGCTCAAGCCCAGCCCAGTCCCGCCTGGCCCAGCACTCCCTTAGAGCCAGTGCAGTGAGGCAGGCGGTGAAGGGGCATGCTGGGGGACAGATTGTCATCCTCCTTTCTCCCCCTGGGAGGCTCACTGTGGCTGCTGGTCCAGCCAAGGCCTGGGGAACAGCCTCCTTCCTGTTTGTGCTGTAGCCTACCTGAAGTGGTCAACTGTCCTTCCTCTCCACACCACCAGCCGTTCTACAGGAGATGACACCACTGCCGCCATCCTTCTCCCACACACAAACTGCTCCACCTACATTACACAACTCCAACCATCTTGCTTTGCACCATCTTTAGGTCTTATCTCTGCCAAAGCCTTATAAGGTCTCTTTTGATAAAATTATGAATAAATAGTCTACTGTATATACTGACCATTTGATTATTCCACTTTGCTGAAATGTAGTCTTTTTGTAGCTATAGTAGTATGCAATTAATACACATTTATTAATAATTTATTAATATCACTATTTCGATTAAAACACTATTACGGTACATTTCAGATAATGACATGCACGCTGTGTATTTTGATTCAAGTGTGATTCATGTTTAATAATTCAAACACGAGTAAAATTCAACTGAAACAATAAAACATCAACATTAGCCCACGAGCCCAGCCACTGCACTCTGAATAGTAATCTATTATGAACCCCAAATTCACCTTTCTTGAATAATGTTGTAATTAAATGTCTCCCTATTCTTCTCATCTCATTAATTTCTTTTTTCTCTTTTTGAAAAAAAAAAAGACTTCATTTTGAAAGCAGCAAAATGAAGCGCTCCTGACAATTTAATTTCTTGTTAACCCTGTCTCTGTGACTTTGCCCTGCCCTGATGTAACACCTGCGGAACACAGGCAGAGCCAAACATAATAATACAAGACAGCCTCCCTACTATATATAATATAATACCTCCCTACTATATATAATATATAAATGGCTGTTTTTTATTACAAGCCTTTGTTCAAATGAAATGTTGATTTATCAAACAGTTAAATATAAACAGTAATTCTTCACAGGCCTGTTCAACCCTATCTGACACTCGTGTCACAGTATGTGTTTAAATGCGTTGCTGACCTCAGTGACCTCAATATAAGAGCATGCAGTTGTTATGGAGGATAAGAAATGTGTTACCCAGCATTAAGTCATCTCTGGCCTGCTTTCAGAGTTCAAACACTGCGGTTATGGATTGTTACGTGATGCTTTTCACAGGAAACACAATGAGGCAGATTCTACACACAGACATCTTACAAACATCCTCCTTCATTTCAGAACCATGTTATTATTTTGAGAAATATTATTGATTGAGTATAATCTTTAGGATTGATTTTAGTTTGTCCGTGTTGTGTGGAAAGATGCCACTGTAGCAGAGACACATCTCTGTGATAAGTAATGGAATTCCACTTTTCATTGTGTCTCACTATCATGGAAAGAAAAAGCCTAGTAAAGGATGACTGGCCGCCCTACTTTTCCTCCTCTGGCCTTCCATTTGTCTAACTTTCCTGGGACGCCACTGGGGCACTGTGATTTCTGGGACAGTGACCAAGTGCTCCTGTCTGAGCTGGGGGACGTGGGTAATGTGGACAAAGTAGTTGACAGTTTGCCGCTTCCCCATGGTTGAGAGACAGAGCCATGAGGGCCAGAATAATGGACACCCAGACCACAGAGTCAGGACAGCGCTTGATGTTCCAGCTCTTTGTTTCGGGGCCCCGTGTGAAAAAATCCCCATTGACTGCACTTTGGGGGTGTGTGTGTGTGTGTGTGTGTGTGTGTGTGTGTGTGTGTGTGTGCGCATTTCTCCTCCAAGTGTGTGCAGTGGATATGTGTTTTGTTGTGCGTGTACATGATGTTAGGCTGGAGTAACTCGCTGCTACGGTACTGATGAAACCGCGGGAAGTGAATCCTCATTTCATCTACTGTTTTTCTACCTCGTCCAGTAAAAGATAGCACCCTTGTTCGCTGCTCCTCCAGTCGTCTCACACAACCCCTCATTCTCATCCTGCAGCATAGTGGATTTGATTGATCTGTAGCAAGGGGGGAGAGGGACCTGACATTTCTCAGTGATGTGTAAAAAACATATTGTGTTTGCTAAGAAAAAAAAAAAGGGGGGATGAGAGAGAGACAAGCTGAGTATACACACAACACACAAACACACACACATGCACACACACACACACATATACACTCACAAACAATGCTAAATCTGAGGATGAGAATGTAAGGATAAATAGAGGCTACTTTAAAATACTTCTACTTGTGATTATTTGTGTGTGTGTGTGTGTGTATGTGTGTGTTAATCAGCTGCACAGTGCAAAAAGCCATGTCTAGCCACCTGGCACTTTTGTTGACAGCTACTGGGAATTATCAGTGTTTCATTTTGACTGGATTTGATGTCTTAAAACAGGGATGTAGCAGGACTACTGTGAGTAAAGCCCAGCACTAGTCCTCTTCCAATAGCTCTGTGTCCTCTGAGCTCTCTGTCCTGAATCAACTGAGTGATTCGTTCATCTGACTGGAATTAGTCCCAGAAATTCGACATCCTTCCCTCCCCTCGCTCTCTCAGTCGGGGAGACTGGAGTCTTAGCTAATGTAAAAATTTCTCTCGCCATCTCCTCTATTAGATCTTAAGTGGTTGTGTCACAAACAGGGCCGTACATGATAGTGTGTTGTTCAGACGCACGTTGCTATTTGGGCATCAGAACAGGAAAAGCGTTGAGATGACACATGCATTGTCTCACGGGAAAGGCACACTACTTTTCCCAGTAACTGTAAAAAGATCCCCTCTCTGAATATGAAGTGGGGTCATGGTGTTACATCAGACAAGTTGTCAGCTTTTTGTTTATTCAATGAATCCCTAATCCCCAATGTGCCACAAATACACTCACACAAACACATCTCTTATGACAACCACTACGTACAGATCTCTGGTACAACACACAGGAAGACAAGGTTTGGCGACTGAAAGCACAGGCATGCTTTGCTTCACTGGAATGGCTTTTGAACAAAGTCTAGCTTTCTATAGAAGTGGCAGATGAGTGATAGCAAAAACACTTTTCTGATAAGATAAGGTCCTGGACCTGGATAAGAGTTTGGCTTCCTAAATAGAAGAGATGTACTCTGTTGCTGTCAGGCAGCGATAAGCGATTTTGAACTGCTTCCAAGACCTCAGACACGAAACAGTGAGTTATTCCCAAACCAGGGTCCCTGAAAGGTTTCAGAAGGGAGTATTACTGTGGAAAAAAAAAACAAAACAATAGAATCACCAATGCCTGTTTATCAAGAGTTAGCTTTGGGCAAAGGCTGCAATCAAATGTCAAAGCCTGTGATTTAAAAAAAGTAAGTTGGTAGGTAATTACATCAGAAAAAACTTTCTTGATTTATGTTTTTTGTACTTTTCAAGATATGGTTTACAAAATGTTTCACAATACCAAAAAGGCCAGTTCAGTCAACCGACGGTTAACATTATTTTCACCCAGCTGAAATAAAAAGATCAGAGAACGTCTTCAGCTTTGCACTAAATCAACTGCAATGCTGAATAGACATCCGTGTGGTGCTGATGGTTGTTATAAGACATTTCACAGCATTTTAAAATGGCAAAACACACGTGTGTCTGGGTTTGAGGGTAACAGAATACCTCTGATGAGCAGTGTGCAAACACATTTTCATGGTATTTTGGCAAAAGGCTATTTCTGTTTGAATGATTTCTTACAGTATTTACACCACCAAATGTTAAACTGAGCAATGTAGCTTTAGCTTCAATGCGTTTAACATGATCTTTTTTTGGCACTTATACATGTTAGGTGTTAAGGTTTTCTCAAATTCCATCATATCAATTAAATTGTTTTACCAACCACACTTTCACTACCACTGGAAGGGGATTTCTGAATATGTATAACTTTGTACGTATATTTTATTGATTGAGCCACTGCTGAGCACATCAGCCATTAATATATTTGAAGTATTTGCAATCCAGAAATCACATGTTGCCCTTCTTCTGATCTTGCGTTCAGCTCACACCGTGACAGAGTGGTATCCATCTGCAATGAATTAAATGGTAGTAATTCTTTTCAAATTATAAATATCATTTAGTATTTTAAAACTTGGATACAATATTTGCCACCATATGTGTTATACGGTCCAAAGGGAAACTATGTCATCAGGAAAATTAATGACTTGCTCTCTTAAAAATATATTTATATATCTTGCTAATTCTCAAATTCATTAATTGCATGAATCAAAAAATACTTCAGGGGTTTTTGAAAGCGATGCTGCTGTGTACAGAGACGGCAAACTTACCTGTTCCCAGCATTAAGGATCTTATTTGAACAGGAGTATTTACTCTGGGAAAGGGTGCTATAAATGAACATAGAGGAAGTGGTGCACAAAGAGTAGTTCAGACTGGCTTAGAGGAAACTGAGACTTGCGTGTGAAGGGGGATTTTTTTAGTGGTTACTTTTGCAGCACAAGAAAAAAGAAACACTAAATTATAAAGAGCTATTGCAAATGTCTTTATTAACCTTACATAAATGGATTCCTTGAACTTGTCAAGCTAAGCTTTTTTTTTTTTTCTTTTTTTTTAAGTTTTCGTGTGTTGTAACTTAGGGTTGAATTTATATCTTACTAGTAAATATGGCCGTGAGACATTTTATGCCATCCCCTATAGCAGCGCTCCAAATGAGGTTGTTTTGTTCCATATAGGAGACATTTAAAAGAGAAAGGAGGCGGGGGTAGGGACAGAACTCCCAGAGAGGGACAGGCCTTAAGATGGAGGTCTTCCTCCCAGGACGTGACAGGCTGTTGGCTGGAGGATGCTCAGGAAGGCCTTGGCAGACCAACAAAGACAGCCCTTCAGCTGCAGGGTGTAGTTTTTCAGGCCCCAGCATCCCCTTTGGCAGCAGCACAGAGAGTGCTGGCGTGCACAGGCCCCCGGCCCGAGAGACAGGGAAGTAAGGCCCGTTCTTTTATTTACTCAGGCTGCTGCTGAGGCCTGGGCATTTCTTGTCTGGGTGAAGAAGGAAAAAAACAAGTCCCTCTCTCTTGCTTTCCTCTTGCGGTCTCCTGAGGAAGATTGCTCTTTCATCTACAGTTGTTCACACACTTGTTTTGGCCATTGCGCTTGTATCTGTGTCTTCTATGTGTACATGTATGTGTGCTCATATATATGTTTGTTACTCTGGGTGAATGTGCAGTGTGTGCACTCATGCTCTCTGGTGTGTATATTACTGAGAGTGCCTGCATGTGTGTGTGTGTGTGTGTGTGTGAGAGAGAGAGTGAGTAAAATTGTAGTAAGTCTCACTTTGTGGGACAACTGTACTTGAAATGTACAGTTTCAACTCTGAATGCACAGATGTGACATGGGAAGACAAAAGTACATAGAGACCATGTGTTTTACAGAAGCAGCAGCTGGATTTTTACTCCAGCGCACATGCAACATATTTAAGTCAGATTGGCATGATGATACCTATAAGAATGAATTACATTACTAAACTGTAATATTAATATTAAGGCATTATTTTATCATACAGCAGCTTCTCTAATATTCCCCAAACCTAATATTAACACGGCTGTTTGCCCATCTAAACATCCATTCTGCGAGTAGAACTTGAGCGATGTTTGCGACTCCCACATGTCCCCCACAGATATGACTTCATGTATGTGTGGTATTGGAGTAAAGGCGCTAAATAAATAATATACATCAAGTAAACAACAACAAACAAAAAAAAAAAAAATGGAATGTTGTCCTGACAGCTTAGTAATGTCTCAAGGCAAAGACATCCTCATTTAAGACAGTAGAATTTCATTTAGCCTTGTATACAGGCCCATTTATTTGTTTGTTTTATGCTATTGTCTCAAAGCCAATATGTATGACTGTAAGGCATTGGCTGGGGTCATTCTTCTTGCACTGTCTTCTTCTCCTATACCCTGGGAGGCAGTATGAGAGAGGGCAGATCCGCCCCCTCTGTGGAGGAGGGCATAGCACTGAGTCACCCATCCTCCCTCAAACCAGAGAGAGAGAGAGAGAACAAAACATTGAGACATGCATGAGAGATAAAGCAAGTAAATCAGGCAAGGTTTGCTCCTTGAGTGAGATGTGTGTGCAGAGTGGGCGCCTTGCCAGGGGTGGGAGGTTTCCGGGAGGGCCACGGTGTGGAGGTGGGCTCTCAATGTGCCGCTTTCAGCAGTTTGGAGGGGCAAGGGAATGGCCTCCGACCCCATCTGTTTCCTGAAGATAGGCCCTGATGGGGGTAAGTGCTCAGAGAGGGCATGATATCCTGACAAAGGGCAGATCTCCCAGCAAAAACAACAGAAAGGGGGAGAGAGAGACTTAGATTTGTCAGCTGAAGGAGAGTACAGAGGTTAGATCCTGGAAAGAGCTCATGCTTTTCCTTCGTCCCTCTCATAAATCTTTGCAGTTTCCTCTTGTTTTTCCCATTCCAAGTTTTGGCCTTTTGACACAGTTTTTTTTTTTTCTAAAGGGGTTGGGATTACGTTGTTTTATTTAGGTAAGGAAGTTCACAGCACTTAGAATTCGGCAGCGGGAAGAAGTGGTCTGTAACCTTTTGAACTTGTGGAAAGTGGTGTTCTGTGTTTTCCATTCATATCACAGCACAGTGAACCAGTGGAAAGGAATGTCGGCAACAAAGCGATTTGAATAGGGACACATTAAAGTAACTGTAAAACGAACGGGGGGCTGTATTGTCAGTCGACTGGTGTTCCCTGGTCATTCTCTGCACCTGCTTGTCCTTGAGTGAGATTGTTAGTCACTTGGTTGTCGTCTTCCCCTATCCGTTTCCCAGTACCCTTGTCCCCCCACCCGCTCCCCCTGCATCAGCACATGGCACATTCATCCATCCAGTATCAGTTGCCTCACGGCTTAGCACAAACCACACAGACAAATATGATAATAATGCATATTCTATAATCTGATATCTATTGACTGATGTTCTGAAAGCCCCATGTTTCATGAAAATCATCTATTTTCCAGTGGAGGGTTCCTAAAGGCTATGCATAGCTGTAGTCTAAATTGCACATTTAATCTTCTCTTTCACTCTTGAGAGCTGCTTTTCCCTGCTTTTTTCTCTTTTCTTAAGGTCATTTCAAGGACTCTTGTTTTTCAAAAAATATTCTAGCAATTGTTCAGGAATAGTAGAAATGTTCTAATTTACCTCATGCCAGGCTTACATCCTAAAGTACAGCCATTGTCTTGTGTTGGCTTTAAATGTCAGAGAGATTGTGTTTTGAGTCACAGTGGGCTAAGCCATTACACGGCCACATACAAGGTTAATTGTAGTAAAAGTATTTCCACTTATTCTGTTCTCTAATTATACTTAAAAGTGCATATTCAAATGTAACTTTTTAGATAACACCTAAGGAGAGGTATTGTTTCCACTGAAGAAAAAATGGTCTAAGTTGCAAAGATTTCTAAATTCATACAACTCAACCTAATAATTACTATGACAAATAACACCACGGTGGCCCACCTTTTCTATTTCAAAGAGTGAGAAAAATGAGTTGCTAATACAGTCTTACAAAACAACTCTTTTACACAGTCTCACCTTCTCGCTCCGTATTTTTTCTTCTGACTTGCCCTTGATACCTTGTTTTCTCTCTTTCTGTCTTCTTCTCCAGACGGTGCTGATCTTGAGGATGACCCATCGTGTTCTTGGCCAGCATCATCTCCCTCCAGTAAGGATCAGACTTCTCCAGGACACTGCGAGGACTATGATTTTGGCGAGGAGGAAGGGGGCCCTGGCCTGCCATACCCGTGCCAGTTCTGTGACAAGTCCTTCAGTCGCTTAAGTTTCCTCAAGCGCCACGAACAGAGTCACGGCGATAAGCTCCCTTTCAGCTGTACCTTTTGCAGTCGTCTGTTCAAGCACAAGCGCAGCCGAGATCGACACGTGAAGCTCCACACCGGCGATAAGAAGTACCACTGTGGAGAGTGTGACTCTGCCTTCTCCCGCAGTGATCACCTCAAAATCCACATGAAAACTCACGCCTCCAACAAACCCCACAAGTGCCCTGTGTGCCGCCGAGGCTTCCTCTCCTCTAGCTCTCTCCATGGCCACATGCAAGTTCACGAAAGGGGCAAAGACGGCAGCAGCTCCAGCCTCTCTAGAGCTGATGAATGGAAGCTGAAAGAAACACGCAAATGCAGCCGTTGTGAGGAAGGTTTTGATGTTCCAGAGGAGCTCCAGAGGCACATTGCTGAGTGCCACCCGGAGTGCTCTCCATCAGAGGATGGAGGCTTGGGTGCCACCCTACAGTGCATCTATTGCCATGAGCCCTTCAGTGACGAGGGCACCCTGCTGACCCACATTGACCAGGCCCACAGCCGAGACAGGAAGGGCCACACCTGTGCTATCTGCTCTGAGCACTTTTTGTCTGTTGAGGACCTCTATGCTCACATGGACATCCACCAGCTCCCTGAATCAAGTAACCATAGTAACAGTCCTTCTTTGTTAACAGTGGGCTACACCTCTGTCTCTAGCACCACTCCTGACTCCAACCTCTCTGTCGACA
This sequence comes from Seriola aureovittata, assembly GCF_021018895.1. Classification (NCBI taxonomy): domain Eukaryota; kingdom Metazoa; phylum Chordata; class Actinopteri; order Carangiformes; family Carangidae; genus Seriola; species Seriola aureovittata. The sequence continues at coordinate 14,023,398 of NC_079375.1, forward strand.
GCTCCACAATGGTGGAGACAGCACCACCTGTGCCCAAGACAAGGGGCAGGAGAAAGAGGGCTGCTCAGAACACATCAGACATGGGCGGACGTTCCTCCAAACAGCCTAAAGTCTCCTACAGTTGCATTTATTGCAACAAGCAAGTATTCTCCAGTCTGGCTGTGCTTCAAATTCACCTGCGAACCATGCATCTGGACAAGCCAGAGCAGGCTCACACTTGCCAGTTTTGTTTGGAAGTTCTGCCCTCTTTACTAAACCTAAATGAACATCTTAAGCAGGTCCACAATGCAGAAGACCATGCTGCCCTGTTAGCCAGCTTGCCTGATGCCCTTCTTCAGTGTAACTTCTGCCCTGAGGTGTTGAGCGACCTCAACGCACTCCAAGAACACATCCGCTGCTCCCATGGCTTTCCTAGTCCTGTGGCCAAGGAGAGCAATGCCTTCTTCTGCCCCCAGTGCTTCATGGGGTTCTTGACAGAGGCTACCTTGGAGGAGCATGTTCGTCAGACTCACTGTGATGGGGGTAGCCTGCGCTTTGACTCCCCCCTGGCTGTAACTCCCAAGGAGCCTATAGTAGAAGTGTACTCCTGTTCATATTGCACCAATTCCCCCATATTCAACAGTGTTCTGAAGCTCAACAAGCACATCAAGGAGAATCACAAGAACATTCCACTGGCACTGAACTACATCAACAATGGGAAGAAAGCCCTGCGGACTCTCAGCCCCTCTTCTCCAATATCTGTGGAACCAACCATGCTGAAACAAGGCAGCTCAGCCTCACGCACTGCCAGTGAGTTCATATGTAACCAGTGTGGAGCCAAGTATACCAGCTTAGACCTTTTTCAGACTCACCTAAAAACTCACCTGGATGGCATGCAGCCTCAGCTGACCTGCCCACAGTGCAACAAAGAGTTCCCCAACCAAGAGTCCCTGCTTAAGCATGTGACAATTCACTTCACTATTACGTCCACTTATTACATCTGCGAGAGCTGTGACAAGCAATTCACTTCGGTGGATGACCTGCAGAAGCACCTACTCGACATGCATACCTTTGTGTTCTTTCGTTGCACTCTGTGCCAGGAGGTGTTTGACTCAAAGGTGTCCACCCAGCTCCACCTGGCTGTGAAGCACAGCAACGAGAAGAAGGTGTATCGCTGCACCTCCTGCAACTGGGACTTCAGGCATGAGACTGACCTACAGCTACATGTCAAACATAGCCACCTGGAAAACCAGGGCCGTGCCCATCGCTGCATTTTTTGTGGAGAGTCCTTTGGCACAGAGGTGGAGCTGCAGTGCCACATCACCACCCACAGCAAGAAGTATAACTGTCGCTTCTGCAGTAAGGCCTTCCATGCCATTGTCCTTTTGGAGAAGCATTTGAGGGAGAAACACTGTGTGTTTGAGGGAAAGGCACAGAACTGTGGTGCTAATGGCTCTACTGTAAGTGGTGGGGATGGCCAGCCTAAAGAAGACGCTGAGCTACAAGGTCTCCTAACTAACAGCCATGGTCCAGGGGTAGCGGGAGGATCTGTGGTGGAGTCCCAGAACAGCCATGATGGAAGTGAGGAAGAGGTGGACACAGCAGAGCCCATGTATGGGTGTGACATCTGTGGGGCATCCTACACCATGGAGTCACTCCTCACTAACCACCAGTTGAGGGACCATAATATTCGCCCTGGTGAGAGTGCCATGATAAAAAGGAAAGCTGAAATGATCAAGGGCAACCACAAGTGCAATGTGTGCTCCCGCACCTTCTTCTCTGAGGCTGGGCTGAGGGAACATATGCAGACCCACCTTGGGCCTGTCAAACACTACATGTGTCCCATCTGTGGGGAGCGCTTCCCTTCCTTACTCACCCTGACTGAGCACAAGGTCACCCATAGCAAGAGTCTGGACACAGGAAGCTGCCGCATTTGTAAAATGCCACTGCATAGTGAGGAAGACTTCCTGGAGCATTGCCAGATGCACCCTGACCTAAGGAACTCCCTGACAGGTTTCCGCTGTGTGGTCTGCATGCAGACAGTCACCTCCACATTGGAGCTCAAGATCCATGGTACCTTCCACATGCAAAAAACAGGCACCATGTCCGGCAACCAACCCATGGGCCGCAGCAATGTCATCTCTCATAACCAGCAGCAACACCATATTCAGAAACCTTTCAAATGCGCCTCTTGTCTGAAAGATTTCCGGTCCAAACAAGACCTTGTGAAGCTGGACATCAACGGCCTACCTTATGGACTCTGTGCAGCCTGTGTGACAGCAGCTGGCTCCAAGAGCTCCAGCCCGACGGTGAATGGAGGAAGGCAACAACAGCAAGGTGGAGCCACCACTCCAGCAACAACTACAGGCGCATGGGTCCAGGGGGAGAGTCTCAGCCCCGGAGACGGGAAAGGCAAAGCCGTCTCTTCATCGTCTTCATCCTCTTCCATATCCTCATCATCTGCTGCCAAGACACGATGCTCCAGCTGCAATGTGAAGTTTGAGTCTGAAGCAGAGTTGCAAAACCACATCCAGACAGTGCATCGGGAACAGGCTGGGGATAGCAACAGCGGGCAGCTCAAGACCCCCCAGGTGTCCCCCATGCCTAGAACCAGTCCCTCACAAACTGAAGAGGTATTGTTAATTAGTGTTGTATTGAATGTGGCTGAATAGCTCATAAGAACATGCCGAGGTTCACAAATAGTTTTGTATTGTTATGTTAAATTGGTAAAACAAAAGTTATCCTTGTATTCAAAGTTAATCCCTTTCCTCTCAAACTTATTTACAGAAGAAGACATACCAGTGCATCAAATGTCAGATGGTGTTCTACAGTGAATGGGACATTCAAGTTCATGTGGCCAACCACATGCTGGGTAGGAGATAACTCTTTTTGTTTCATTCATTATGGTCTTTGTTGCACTCCTACAACAAAATCATAAAAAAACAGTGCTTGTGTAGTATCTTTGTAAATGTGTTTCTCTACATTTCCCAAAGTATTTCTACAATGTAGCATCAATTTAATCAATGGGGCTTTTATGCTTGTGATTTAAATGTTAGAGGGAATGATTTTGTGTGACCGTCATCAATATAATATACAAATCATTAAGGTAAATTCACCAAAAAATTCACCACAAATATTTGATCATTTTAAATCAATTTCAGATATAGTCTTTTTTTATACTTTTTTTTTTTTTTTTAAAAGGTGAATCACATATCAAGGATTGATGTGATATATGTAATAAAATATTTGACCCTGTCTCATTCAGGCTCACAAGTATCTGGATCACATCACCAAATAGGTGGAATTATTTTAATATTTTGACCATCAAATGCATCCCCAGTGTTGTGCCCATCATCTTCATTTCCCCATGCATGTGAATGGTATAATATAGTACGTGTGCATGCTTGTGGAGCACAATCTCTCCACTTCAAACCACTCTGTTATGAAGGTAGTTTGAAGTAGTGGAAACCTAATTATTGAAATATTTAAATATCAAAACAGATTTTATCCAAACTGTTTCAATTCCAAATATTATTCCACAGTTTTCAAAAAAAAAAAAAAATCTTCACATTGCTGCTGTACCTTTTTCTTGTCCTTTTTTCTTTTTTTGCTTGTTTGTGTCCCTTCACTTAAGTACTCTGTTCAGATGACTGAGATCTGAATACAACATGTGGTAACATACTGTCATGCTCTCAGCATTTAATGACGTCAAATCAACTGAAAAAATGGATATTTGATTTTTATCACTTTGTGTATCACAAAATTATTCCAAATTTCTCATTTCCTTTCACAAGATTCCTAAACTAAGAGTGCTGGTGTAACACTAACCTCCACATTCTCGAAATGTCTTTACTTTTGGTTGTCATTTGTATGCAGGCAGAATAATTTGTAGAGAACAGACAATTGGAAAACAGGTTTTCTTGCCTGCAGTAAGTAGGCGTCTGAATTCCGGTCTCACGTTCCTTTATTCATTCATTTATTCAGCTCGTTTGGCGGCTCTTTCATTACACTGCATTATCTGTTGTCTTCAGTGGGAGAGAGACTCATTGATCTGGAACCAAACCGCCTCTCTGTTTGGGACACGCTTCTAGGCGCAGGTGAATTTAAACACGGTGGGCAATTCTATCAGGACCGGTAGGCAATTCTATCAGGGACCCACTGTTTGTGCATAAACAATCAGAAGCATGTGATTTGTGATTTTGATGCTGCGGTGTATTTGCAAAGCAGAGAGACGAGCTGAGAGTGTGTAGGTGTGTATTTTGTATTCATCTTTGCGATCTGCTCACCCACTATTCTACTGGGGGTGCCTAATACAGTACCATGCCAGCATTAGTCCTTTCTCTCGTGAAGGCAGGCACGGAGCACACTGGGAGGGTAGAAAACAAACCCCCCTACTGGTTATTTTATGTCTTTCAGCGGCACAAGCACACAGTTCCCCCATAATAGTGGAATTCAGACAGCTTAAGATAACAGGAGGATAGGTGATTGGGTTATTGTCTGATGTCTTACTTCTCTGATATGCCATTGCTTTGTATTCAACATGATCATGGTTTTCATCAGACTCCTCAAAAGGGTTTCTGTTAGATGGATTCGTTTTGTGATCTGTAAAATATGGAGAAAACGAACTCGTCGTAATGAAAATTTGCCGGAAAGATGAAGTTGTCAAGAAGTGACTGCGTTCTGACAAACAAAACGAACAAAAAGGGAGTTGAATAGAATAAATAAAAATAAAGGAAATAAGTTGAACTGAAAAGCTATAGAGAAAAACATATGCATCAGCTTAGTTGTGTCACACCACTAATGTTGATCTAATGCTTTTCCTGAGGAATACTGTTTTAATGTAGAGTGGGGTTCAATTCAATCCAGCCTGTAATCACTGCAAAGCCAATTTGGGCCAAAAACACAGAAAAAAAAAAAAACTCATTTGGAAAAGCTCTAAATACCTTCTCTACTGAAAAAAGGGACACTTTCTCCTTTTAATGGCCATCTGCACAGGAGAGGGGAAACAGGGGGCTGGGGTCATCTCCGCTCAGCTGTCAGCGTTATTAGCGTAGGTAATGGAGCAGACGCTGGATTCATAGGGGTGTTGTTTTCATCCATGCCCCGCTCCATGGTGTCAGTTCACACTGATAACTCTATATATAGTGGTGAGCCGTGACATAACCATAGTGCTAAGTGTATGGAACAACAAAACCTGAGCCTGTCTCACCCAGACAAGTCCATATTAGCTGCCTTTGTAACACAATAGTCTCCCTAAACTAAGTGCACTCAGCCTCCACCCTCACCTCCTCCCTTCGGGCCGAGGTGCTCGTGGCTGCCTCTTCTGTGTGACTGCCAGCACATTTTGATGCATGGATATTACACTCAAATGATGACGTCCTAGTTCAGACATAAAGCGCAGCTCTGGTGCACAGCTACTCAACATTTACTATGATAATGGAGGTGAATGAAACGGAAGGAGGTGGCTATGTATGCAGAAGGGTGTGTTGCAGACCAACCCCAGCCAAGCCTGTGAACGGCCCCACGTGTCTTAAGATGGAGGCCGCAGCCTGCTAGGGCCCAGATGGATCAGTACACATTTGCTGTACAGCTGGTCGCTCTGTTTGGGGACCTGGTGTGATACTCCTATGGAGAAAAAAATGATATCGCCACCATCCAAGGAGCAATTTAATAGCAGGCCAGAAGACAGCTGGCCACTCTTTAGTTTAGAGTTTTTTTGGCATGGCACACTTACAGAATTGAGGGTGTCCGATTTTTCTCCAGAGACACACAGATTTATACAGCTTTCAGCTGCTGCAGTCACTATCAAACCTTTTACTGCTATTTTTCTTTGAGATTAGAAAACAAATCTGACCATCAGTTCAACTTGCCATGTTGATCTGTAGTAGTCGTATTGGAAAAAAATATTTCAAATCACAGAGCTTTCACAAAGTCGTCTGTTTTTTTTTTTTGAGAGGACCTTTGAAGGTCTTTCATTGACACAAAAGCCTGTTTGGTTTTATCAGCATGCCATCATGCCACCCCATTGCTTCACTTTGACCCCACTGTAAACTATGACATTTGGAGCCTCATGGGGGGCACGTTTGGCCTATTTATCGCACTGTTTCAAATGTCCCTGTGTGGATTTTCAGAGCCCTGACATGTTTTGAAGCACAGGCTCTGTCTTAAAGGGTTTTAAAGGTGAGAAGGGTTTTTTCTTTTCTGTTAAATCTGCTCTCATTCCAATCCTCATCTCACTCCTGTCCATTCCAAGCAGCTACTGCCAAGGTGGCAGCGCTCAGAAGGACAACTGTAAACAAGCAAACCAACCCGCATCCCAGAAAAGTGTTTTTGGGGTCACCTCTACGGATTTTTTGGGTTGGTGACAACACTGAGCTTGAAGCCAAGTCAGGGAGGAGCCTTCTCTCACAGAGAGGAGCCGGTGGCCTGGTCGGCCCAGGCAGAGGGGGGCACTGGAGGGGTGGAAAGGTTCGGGGGCGGAGAGGGAAAGGCACATTTGCTGTACAGCTGGCCGCTCTGTGTGAAGCAGGCACTGTGGGCCGTTACAGAGCTGGAGAGGAGAGCGAGCGAGAGGCCTTTAGCTCTCCCCTAGTTTCTCCTCCTCCTCTCTGTTCTCTCTTTCTCCTTCTGCCCCCCTCTCTGTCCACTATCTCTCCATTTTCCTCTGCCTCACTATCTAACGCTCACATTTTTATAATAACTGAGCTCCAACCTGGCAAAAAAAAAACATACTGTGTTGGCTGTTAGTGGGGGAACAGACAGGAGGCACACTGTAACAGTATTTGAAGCTGAAAGCCTTGTTTTGTTTCTTGCTAAGGGCCGCAAATTATCCTTGACACATATCCTCTTGTCTTGGGCCCCAAGAGCAACTTGGCCGGTGTATGTTGATTACATGGTCTCCATCACTGTCTCTGCCCTGGTGGCAACACATTCACTACCCCATTAAGCTTTTTTTTTTTCTCCTGGTGCACAAACAGAATATGGTATTTTCATTCTTTGTTTCTTTTCCTATAATCCTCTTTGATTAGGTATGTCTGATGGTGTTCCCTCAGTTTCTGGGACTCATTCATAGAGCACATACACATGTAATCTGCTAACAAACATGGCCAAACACTCCTCATTTGACTCCTAGGGGGCTGGATCAGAGTCAGAACTCAATAGACAACACGGCACAGGAACAGGATCAATCTTATGAAATAAGTAAGAGAACAGGCTTGGACCAGCCAGTGGAAACAAAGGAAACCATGCGTGCCATATACCGAGTGTGATATCTGCCTGCTTTTATTAATTGGTGATTAATAACACCTCTCTGTTCGTTAGCGCAGTCACCTCCCGTGCAGCCAAGTGTGTTGCTGCTAATATGCAATTATGCGCACCTTACTGCTCGTTACATTATACCTCTCCCTGACTAATGTGGCGTCCATGAGGAGAATAGAAAACAGAGTGAGCCGCAAAAAAAGAGCTATCAATAAGATTCTCACATTCGCCGTGTTACCTACCTGTCTGGATGGAAAACAAAAAAAACAAACAAAAAAAAAAAAGAAGTTTCTTATAAATTCCTCAATGTAACCAGGAGACTGCATTAAAAGTTTTACAGCATTGCAGAGACTGTTTTGCTCTTCCTGGTGTTTTTGTTGTAAAGCAGAGGTAATTGACATCACCATGGGGATGCTCTGTTGCTAGGCCAGACAAGCTCAGTCTGATGTGGTCCTTATCTATTGATTTTCCTGACATTTCCCCACACCTCACAGACTAGGCCAACATGTGAGAAAATATCTGATGCTCTCAGTTCATACAGCCTGTTTGTACAAACTCTGAGCGAGCACTTGCTGCCCCTTACTGCATTGCAATGGGTGGGTTGGTGTCACCATGGTGATTTGGGGCAAATTCCTTTCGGTGACTGGTTGAACTGTGCTCATTTGCTGAGTTAATCATTCGGAAGCGTAAATTGCAAACTAATTGCAATAATACAGATTTGTATAAATCCTACGATTTTCTTTGAATTTAAAGACATCATCGAGTGACGGATTCACTGGTGTGCTTTTCCAATCTTCCTATGCAAGTCTAGTCAGGAACTTGGGCGACCTGAATAAAGGTAGGCTCTTCCTGTGCTTCTGGCTATGTTTTATTGATATACAGGAGGGATGTCTCCTTTAGAGTGTTAATGCCAACCCTTGTTCTGAAGTGAATCCCATAAATACTGGATGATCAGAATTAACCTCTGCATTACTCCACCTCCCCATGGTCTCTGAGATGTCACCAAGGCCGTGGGTGCACGCGCACCCCTGGTCTGAGGGGGGTTGCTTAGCAGTCTGACTGGAGGGAGGGAGGGAGGGGGGGGGGGGGGGGGGGGGGGGCTTATGGGAGAAGTGCAAACAGACAGTCCTGCCTTAGTAAAGGTCAGAGCTGCAACCTACACCTCTCAAATCCCAGTCTGGCCCTGATGGGACCGGGGTTCCAGTCGTGCCTAGAGATGCTTGTGGTAAGGGAGAATTGCAGTGAGAGTGAAGTGGCGCTCTACTTCTGAACTGCATTGCTTTTAGAGGTTGTCAGCACCAATAGTTGTGTGACAGATCTGATCTAACTTTGTGTAGTGGCTGTGACTCGATGTGTTTTTAGAATGACAGGCACGCTGGGACAACAGCAACTACCATCCGCTACCGAATAGGAAAGAGTTTCAGTGTTGTTCTCAAAATTGTTGTTATGTACGCTTCATAGGTGTAGAGAGGTTTGTGTTAGAATGCTCCAAGAGTACAGCAAAAAGTTTTAGCTCTCTTTATGGTGCACAATGGTGGTTTTCCAAAGTACCATGTAACGAATGACCATCATCATCGAACTTTGGCTGTGTGAATGGCAGACAGGGGAGGAGAGGGGAGGGGGATAGGGTTCTGAAAGGCCCCCCAGCGTCAAAGCCTTAATAATCATGTGAGCAGCGCTGGACTTCATTACCCTCCTGTTCGACAGGCCGAGTGCCAGCCTGGATTGCTGGCTGGCTGTGGCAAGGTCAACGGCGGAGGAAAAACCAGTTACTGTGTTACTCTGGAGCGGAATGGAGAGGGGCGGCCATCTGTCAGCTCAGGCCTGCCATACCCGCAGAGCAAATGGACACGGGCGGCCAGAGGAGAGGCCACAGACACCCACAGAGCTAAACCCAGTGAGCATAACACTGAGGCATGGACACAGATCCAGCCAAAGAGATGGGCCTTGGTACCACTAAAACACATATATACACACACATAGTGGAGAAGATAGGGCTATCTCCAAGAAATTTGGCAGCGGGTTGTGTGTGTTTATGCATGTTTGTTTTTAGTGTCAGTGCACTATTGGGCCCCTACTGTTTTAAGTCCAGATGGCAAACCATTTGATAAAAAGTTGATAAAAGTTTTACATGGCTTGCCAACGGTAAATGTTTTAATCATAGTGTTCCTTTATGAAGACAAACTAACTGCAGAAAATGTAATCTTAGCCTTTACACCAGATTTTACATTTCAGCAGGGACCACAGGCCAGTTAGGGGATCTGGTGGAAGCTCATTCCTTACGACAATACAAACAACGCCGCCATTTGCGGTATTCTCAGATGTCATGCTCTTCCATATCCTACTCTAGTTTTAGTGTTTCACCTTGCTGGCTGTTTGTCTGCGTCTGAGTCGAAGCGACCCTCTCTGTGAGGACCTTTACGATGCCCTCTGGCCAAAGTGGAAGAACCCTGTGGAATGTTCCAAAGCTCTCTAATAGGTTTCAGGTGCTGCGGGCCACCGGCCAGCCCCCCCACCATCACCCCACTCTGTGTGTCTTGTGTGATAGGACTCCCTGCTCAACAGTCAAAGCGCCGCCATTTCTCCTCTAAAAGAGAGAGGGCTGATCTACGAAATGGATACTCATCGTTTAGCGTAAAATCTTTACTTGTTTTTACAATAGTTGTTATTAACTCTTTTTTTGGTTCACACTGAGCCTCGTCCGTCTCCTTTAGCTTACGTTTAATCACCGGTGAAATGAGAATGTAGCAATCCCCTGTGTTACACATGTGGTCGAAGTTGAGGCAGAAATGCAATTTGCATCTCTACCATCCCACAACTCAGCACAGATAGAGTTCCTCCTTGTTTTCCTCCTGCGCCGAGAGTACCGACCCCGCCGGCTCGAGCGTCAACGTGCTCCGGAAAACAGGGAGATGGTCCTGGGCGATTCCCCTTCACATTAATGGAAATCACACAGGAACTCCCTGGATGAAAGCTTTATTAGTTATTAAGGTTTAATGTTGATATCAGTGCTTATATGTTTACTGGAGTGCACGGTGCTGCTGATGTGGAATTGTCAGAGAGGTGCAGATTTAGTAAGGAATTAGTGTACACCCAGGATTTAATTAAGGGGATCTATTTCCATCTTGTTAGAAAGAGATAATGTGGGTACTGCATGCATCATAGGTTACTATATTAAATGCTACTTCCTGTAACAGCATTATATCCACTACAGTAGTGCTAGTAGATTATAGAATGGAAACAACATGCTATATTTAGCTGGAAGGTAGCGTAGCTTTAAGCACATGAGCTCTCACTGTACATAAAAATACATTTTTTATTTCAGGTTACATTTTTGCTTTAGGTTTCTGTGACAGTCATTAGAGGTAAAATGGTCACACTTCCACTCTTTTCATACGTCTTGTTCTATTTCCAACATGACAGTGGAGTGTGAACACTGAAGCGACATGGCCTCTTTGTCTTTCCATTTGTCCCACCACTGCCTAGAGACGTAAACCTTAAGCCACTCACTCTCTGATTAATCTTTAACATTTATAATTACTAATTAAGTTAGTAAGAGACTTTTAATGTAGTCCTCCTTCAATGGGGAGCAGAGAGGACAACAGATCATTAGCTTCAATAATGAATGCGGATGAGACAGATAATGGCCTATGATAGGTGAATACTGACAGTTATATTAAATGAGGCGAGTATATGGGAAATGCTGTGTGCAAGTAGCACTTCATGGATTCAAAGGCACGGGGAGACAAGGTGGTCAAGTACTCCACTAACTCCAGAAAGACCTTAAAGCATGAGGAAATCGTAGCGATAGTCTGTACTAATTGAAGCGTATATCTGTGATACAGTAAAGTCTATTTCAGCATGCAGTTTGTATGATACAATGCATACCTGCGGTGGTAACTCTGTCTGGTTTTATTTATTCGTTCACACTAGTTTCATTGAGTTTTTGGTCTCCCTCATGTCTTCGGTGTATCTCATTATCACATTATTACATTAGTGTCTGCATTATCCTGGTGGCTGTAAGTTGCTGCCCATTAAAAGAGTCATTTCATCTCCGTTTTTTTACCTTAACGACGATGCTTCTCTGGCACATTTCGTGAGCCTTCCCACTTTGGGGAAGGTGCTTATGCCATAATGATTATTATCATTAAGAAGATATTAATGTGCTTAGTGTTTGCGACCCAGCTGCTCATCATGGCCTGAGTTCCCTGCCTGGGAGGGGAGGAGAGCTGCTGCCAAAACGGACAGTGCACGTAGGCCACCGCCCACCTGTCCAGAGGTTTCAGGGTCGGTGGAGGTCACACCTACCTACCTCCCTGCCCTCTGCTGAACTGGAGGAGGGATGGCTCGGAACATGAAATTGGAGGAGATGAATTGTGCTATGTGTTGGGGGGCGAAGTTAAAAAGCGCTACTGGATGAATTCAAGTGATTGTAAGCATCTTCCTCTAATGTCAGCATGCATATTAATTATAGTTATGTTACTGTGCTGTGAGGGGAAATGTATGTTTTCCCTGCAGACATTCATGCCACCTAATTATTCATTGAATTTCAATGTTGTAGCAACAGAGCACTAATATTACTTTTTTTTTTTTGGTTGGTTTTTTGGGGGGGTTTTTTGCATTAAATCTGACTTTTGCAAATAATTTATTTAGTTTCTTTAATTGTGTTAATTAGCCAAAAACGGACTTTCACAAAATCTACACATTTTTCCGTGATAGAAGAGGGACAGCGGCAGGATGTCGCGTGATGACTCTTGTTTTGAAGCATCATGTACACACAGATAGACGGTGTGTGGAGCTGAAGGCAGCCTGGCTCAGCATCCTCCAGTCTCTCAGTTTCAAATTGCTGCTTCATTAGGGCTTGGAAAAGAAACCCATGGTTACATTTAATCAAAATCGGTATGGCAGACCCACATAATCAATCACAATCCTTATCCAATATGCTACGTTCTGTAACTACCAAGCTGGCTTGGAGAAAAGTCAATTATGGCCCCTCTCTCTGCTCCTCTGCCGGGGTTGTGATATTATACTGTTTCTGCTGTTGTTTTCATTATGCAAACATGGACTGTGTGTGCATCTCACACGTACAGCCTTTTCCTATTCATGCAGCTATTTCTTATTTTCCCTTTCTATTATACTGCTAGTTCTTGTATGATACATGGACTGGGGGTTTTGTTGGGGAGTATGATGTGCCATATCTGGAATAATCAAATTAACTATTAATGATTTTTGCTCTCAAACTAACACTTGTGTTACACAGTGGGCTGCAGTCAGTGATGCTGTTCATATTTCATATATTTTGTGTCCATATGGATCCGTTCTCACTATCTCCCTCTCTCTGCGAAATCATTTACAGTTTGTTTCTATAGACATTCTACTTTCTCACCCCACATCCCTGAGTACATTTATGTGAAAGCAAACACGCATACACACGGCGCACTAAGACACACGCACAGCCACACACACACAAACACTGTAAACACGCGCGCACACTCATCACTCAATCCATCAATCCCTTTTTTTTTCCCTTCTTTTCGTCGTCTTGTGTGTTCTTTCTCCCTACCTTTTCACTTCAACGCTCAGCCTCGCGCACAGTCAACGTGCTCCACATAATACACACAAGCTGGGAGACACACACACAGGCACGCACACACAAGGTAGCTAGGTTGGTGGGGGCCATGGCTGCAGCTCTTCTGCGCAGTCCCAGAGTGGCTCCCGGGGCTCGGCTGCCAGTTGTTTGCCAGCGTCTCCGGGTGGAATTCATTCAAATTAAAGTGGTGGAATGAGGCCCGAGTCCCAGAATGCCTCGTCCCTCTCCTTCATCAGCATTCCGCCGATGAGAGTAATTAAAGCAGAAATTAATTCTGCTGTAAGCAGAGGAGCCACAGAATAACTGATATTAGAGGCTGGATGATGAATGCTTGGCATCAAGGGAGGTCTCAGGGGAGGAAGGGGAAATTCACAGATCTCTTTTTCTCTTTCTTTCTTTCTTTCTTTCTTGCTTTCTCGCTGTCTTCCTTTATTTTTCTGTCGTTCCACTTTCCCTCTCGTTTGCGCTCTTTGCCCACTCCTGTGTTTTTATTTCTTTGGTTTATGTTGTCTGCATTTCTCTCTCCTACTGTATGTGTCTCTCTCTGTGTTGTCTGCTTACTACTTGCCCCCTCTCATCTTTACGTTTCTTTCATCCTCCGTGGCAACATTTGTCCTTCCGTGCCGCCTAAAGATTGCCACAGAGAGCTGAAGCCATTGGTTTTAAGCATGACTGAAGACATCACCGCTAAGCCTCCTCTCTCAGTAACAGTATTTCACATTCTGTCAGCACTGGTGCTCTCATTTTCAGTCAACAGGCATATTAGAGTGTACTGATGCTGCAAATGCTAGCACTTTGTTGTTTGTCAACAGAAGCCAAAATGGCAAGTGCTTCCAGGTGAATTCTCGGCTATGATACCAGGGGCATACTATTAAGTGTCACAGATAAAAATATAAATCAATGTAATTGTTAATCAGAATGAGAGTAACCATAGAAATGCATAATCATTGAATTAAACTCCAGAGTGGCTCGGAGCTAAACACTGTGTATTATTTTCACGACAGACTGCGTTTTTTCTCAGGCATAGTTTGAGACTGAACCTTGAAGCTCTCCAGATGATGTGATATTCTACCCAGGATGATTCAATGATCCCCCACATCCCCTGACACTTTATTTTTGGAATAGCACATCTTTAGCAAGAGCAGTCACAAGACTGAAAGACAAACACCTGAACTCTTGAAACACTGAGGCTGCATGAGGCTGTCAGACTGTTTTCCTCTCTCAGAATCAAATGGAATTGAACAAAGGTTAGCTCTTTGGGGCTTTATGGTAATGTGATATACGATGCTGCCATGGAATTTGCCAATGCATGTCTTAGCACTGTCTGACTCTAAGGAAGGAGTGAATGGTAATTACGCTGACCTCTGCCCCTCCCTCTCTTATTCTGCCCTCTGGGTAAAAAGCCTGAGGAGGTAATAAACAATAGATAGATTTGTCTTGTTTGTATTGCAGCTGCCGCAATCTTAATGACACACGAGATTGGTGTCTATTTTGGAAATAATACATGCCAAGATCTGCAGGTAGTTGTTTTGCATTTTTAATTGGTTTGTGCAAGAATATCTCAATCATATGTAAATGAATGGAAGCTCAACCTGAGAGTTACTGACTGTTATTAAGAATTTAGCAGGCTGGCATGGAGCTGAAATACAGAATGAATGATTAGAAACCATAAAGGGCCCCCGAATGCAGAGGAGATGTAAACTGGAGACGGAACCAACCACAAACCTGTTGATGAGGCCAGGTTGTGAGGTTGAAAGGTTTTGAGGGAAGACTTCACCAGCACTGCCAAGTAATGCTAAATCTTGAGGGGACAGACTGGCAGTATCTTCCCTGCTGTTTTACACCTGGGATTTTAACTGTAGATACATTGTACATGCCAACAGAATGACCCACCATACCTCTAATGTATTGTACTTACCTTATACGCACACATGATGTTTTCATTCTAAGATACAAGATATACTTTTTGAAAATCGCCATATGAAAGCACAATATTACCCCCCTCCTCAATCTTCCGTGTCATTTGGCAGCTTCTGTTTCCAGTCTCCCTTTTCCTTTATTCGTTTTTTTTTGGAAAGATGATATGAAGCGTGCAGCAGAAATAGTAATCATACATTTCCTCTAAATTATTTAGTTATGGTGTCTTTTTATAGAGACAAGGTTTACCTGTGGTCCTTACTAAAAGCTTGGTACTTAGCAGCAGTTTTCAGAGTGTATCTCCGCGGTGGATCATATTGCTGTAGTGCGTGATATTTCTCTCTATCATTCCAAATGGCAATGCCGTTATGAACAGGGAGGGCACATCTTGATGTGTGCCATCCTGGAAATGGCGGCAGCATTGTTTGTTTGTCTGCTTTGTTCCGTACACCAATAAAAATACACTCAAAATGAAACCTTGGTATAACGATGACCTTAAACGCAATGACACTCTTTCCCATAACATTGTCCTGTCCAATAGTCCAGAACTCCCTTAAGAGGCCTTACAGCAAGTCTAGGAGGAACCAAATGAGAGAGAAATCGATTACTTTCCTCTCTCCACTGTCTCTGCCCTGGCTGAATTACTGAAACAAGATGCTGCACTTAGAGGAGTCTTTGGAGAGGCAAAGGGAGAGAGAGAGAGAGAGAGAGAGAGAGAGAGAGAGAGAGAGGTGGGGGAGAGACAAACACTTTTAGGGACATGGGTGCCATTTAGACTAGGACCATCTTCTCACAGAAAGCCACTAAAAGCAGTGAATGATCCTCTTCCTGTCCCTGGCTGGGAGGTGGTTAGCCTCCTGTGGTTAGGTGAATACAGAACATACACTCAGGTTTGAGGTCAAGGCAAGATCATTAAAAAGAATATTAATTTCTGATGCCCGAGCGTGCCAATCGCACACATGCAACTGTACCATTCATGATTGACTTGGACCTAAGCATACCACAGTAATGGGGTGTCCAAAACCATGGGACCAGGCCACATGGACGAAATCTGATGTTGTTTTCAGACTTCCTAATGTCAAATGGGTTTTGTTTAACACCCACACCAGATTTTAATGTCTGAACTATGAAGATGAAAATGAATCCCGCTCGTTTGGTAGACAGAACGTGGTGCTTAAGGGACCCAATCCCTGTAAGTGCCATTAAGTGGAAATTGCCGTTCACATATTCCAGTGGTTTGATTAATTACACTCTCTCATGTGTTTTCATAAAGGCCCAATGAAATATGGGGAGCAAATTGCATTGTGTTCCTGTATCCTGTTATGTAAAAGCAGTTTAATTATTGACACATGTTTTGCCACCTGGCAGGGGAAAGGATGGTTGGACATGAATAGAAATCATACAATAGATATTATGGATGGATAGAGCTAGCACTTGAGATGTCATGTGTTTCTGTATCTGTGACTCAGTTTATGTCCCCGTCTTCACCTTGCCACAGATCTCCTGCTGAAGCGGAGCACAGAGCGGTAGTGATCAGCTGGATATGTCATGGTTGTAAAGGAAGCATTTTGTGAAAGTGACTGCACTTTAAAACCTGTTTAACTTTGTGTGGCAGGACTGCTATTTGAAAGGTCTCTTCTAATAAATATGTAGTTAAAGGAGATATTTTGTGAAGGCTCCACAGTCTCTCTGGGGGATTAAAAGATCACTGCTGGCTTTGTGTGATATCTTAAGATAGCTCTTTTTGATCAGAGTACAGGCTTAGACACTGCTTAGTTACTGACACACTGCTACTTTGAACTTAAGGAAGCAATGTAGGAAGACAACAAGCAATGTCTTTATTCCCCATTTCTTACCTTTTTCTTTGTTCCTGTATTTTTCAAGAGCAGTGCCCTCTACTGCCACGGAGACTGAATAACATCAGCGTCTCAGGGCAGTCAGACTCCCTTCTGTTGTAGCCAGTAGTACTTAGGCTTCACTCTATTCTGTATTCTACAGTGTATGTGGAGGTATTAGCTCATAAAACCCTCCTACTGTCATATGAACCCGCTGCCGTCCCCAAGCTCTATATGAACAGCAGGGCTCTGATACTTAGTCCCAAGCTGTTCCTGTTTGCCCAAAACGATCAGGCCTGGCCTCGTGCTCTCTACCTGATCTAGTTGACTGGGCTGTGTAAGTTAGGTAGGCAGTCCCTGTCTCCATCCCCCTCCTCCCTCCCAATATGCACTTGGACCCGGGCTCAGGCTGCACCTTTTGTGTTCCACAGGGATAGGGGGGCCAGATGGAGGAATTTGATTAACCAGCAGTGGAGGACCAAATGTTCAATTGGATACAGAACCAGTTGGAAGGCGGGAGGGAGCGAGGGATGAGGCGGGGTAGAGGGAGAAATCTAAAATGGCTGGTCATGTGCGCCGGCCAACACTTTCCAAAGGGGAGCCCAAACAGACACTGAGGTGTAGTAATGCAGAAGCCCTTTTCCAAGTACCAGCTGGGCCTTTTAGGAGCCTCTATCCCCACAGCAGACACTCGGCAGCCTCCGAGCAGCTTGACTTTACCATATGTGGAACTTTTTTATGCTCCACCTGGTTTCCCCAGGGGACCTGTGCCGCTGGGACGCCGGAGGCAGGTGAATTGCTCTTAATGCAAGGCATTGAATCACTGGGCCAACAACATGAGGGAAGTGCCTAGGGAGAGGAAATGGATCTGCAGAAAGACTGGCGCGGACTGGCGCGACCTTGGAGCTAGTGCCTGCTGCGGAGCAGAAAACGAGGCCGCGTGACGTGTCATTGTGCCTCCACTCACCACACACCTATGATCCACTCTTGTATTTCATTACACAACATTTTGTATCATTTTACAAAGTATTTCTTTAAATGGAACTTAATCCATTTGTAGACTGGTGACTCTCAGCCTCCATTTCGAGCCTCTGTGCCACCACAGTTTCTCCCTGTCGCTCCCTTTTCCCTTTTGGCTGTTTCATATAATTGTTGTAGATTTCGCAGTATTGGTTTCGTAAATGCAGTGTGACTGTATTCTGCTGTACAGAATTTTTTCAGATTTTATTTCCATGCAAATACCAATTTCCTCAGTAATATCAGTTTTTGTGCTTCTGCTTGGTGATAGATAGATATCTTTCTGACATAGTTTGAGTCCAAACCATCAGGACAGGTAGGTCAGATGAGGGAGATTTTAGCCTGGACTGTGGGGGTGTGGTCACTTTCCTGCCTGCACCTGTCTTACTGTGTCTGTGGCACAAAGCCAGAGGTCAGGGGTCACCACAGGGGGCTGTCAAGGTCAAAGGTTTATCACTCTCCGAGGGGTCCTGGAGCCATCACTCAGACCCTACAGTACACACGATCTGCCCAGTTGAGTTTTTTTTTTTTTTTTTCTTCCCCCACTTTTTCTAATCCTTCCAAATGGCTCAGGCAAAACTCCTGACAGCAGCAAGAGAAACAAACTGTGGGGTGTGGAGCTCTAAGCCATCAGCTGGAGATTTCACTTTGAAAAGATTCCCTTTTACTCACTGCCCTTTCCACCAATCAGAGGGCCCGCCAGAGTCCAGGCACCCAGAGCAGCTGCCCTCTGACCCTGCCAGCGGTTGTTGGTTTATTTTGTTTGGGCATTTTAGAGAGGATGGGGCTGCTTTTGACAGGTCAGGCAGCAGGACTTGGATGAGGTCTTTAGCAAAGGCAGCCAGAGAGGGAGAGGGAGAATTTCACAGCTCAAGAAAAGACTCGGGCTACCTCGAGCTTGTGTTGCCGTTCCACTACTACACTCATATTGCTGGAGAGGTTGTCATATTCATTGAGACATGTGGAAAATGGCCCATTTTGGGGGGAAAAGAGGGGCCATTCATGCAAAGTCAATTCCATCAAGCAGACAGAAATTCCTCGATACCCCTGTTTATGCAGCTGTGCCCTCCGATCAAATTACTCCTTCTGCCCCTTTTGCTACCCCCCACCCCAACCTCATCTGAATGTGCCAGGACTCTCAGATGGGTCTCCCACTCACTGGAGGGAGAACGGGAGAGGTAAAGATGCACGAGGGGGCACGTAACCTAGAGTTCCACCTACCCGCAGCAGTAATTGGGGCAGCGCCACAGAGCTTCCATGGGTCAGAGGAGGGGCCTGTCATGTGAGGGGCACGTAGGGGCAGGCAAAGGAGCCACGTCCCCAGAGAAGAAGTACTAACCGTCATGCTGTAGCACCAACTCTGACAGACCGCAGGGAATGGACCCGCCGCGTCGAGCCTGTCAGCTGTTCCAGCAGCGCAGAGCGATCGTGGAGCCCTCCACTGGGACTGTATTACTGAGGGCTTTTCTTCTCTGCCTGTTTTATTTTTTGGGTGGGGAGGGCAGGGTTGCGGGTCTGTGTGCAGGAGGGGGTGTTGAGGGGTATAATTGAGAGCACAGAGGGAGCTTCGTCTCTCCATCTTATGATTTGGAGGTGAAGACAAGCGCCCTCGGGGGCCCCCTGTCAGAGCTTTTGGGCGCACTCAGTGCAGACTTCAATAAAAACACACAAAAAGAATTCCCCCACAAGGGCGCCCGGCTGAATTGCTGACGCCAATGTAAAAGATTCCGTTTTCTGTGAATCATTTAGTACACGACCCTGAGCTCTCTACACAACGTGACAATAACAGGAAACCCCCCTCTGTCCTCCTTATCGTGAAAAAAAAAATGAGAATTGCAACAAACGCCAAAGAACGCCAAATTATTTTTTTCACACATACAATTTCACACATCGATCACCCTCTGCCACTCCTCCGTTTTCCTTTTCCCCTCCCACCTCTCACTCCTCTTTTCTTCTCTCCTCTCACTGTATTCCTGTCATGACAAATGTCAAACAGTCAGTTAGGAGGGTGTTTTTTCTTTTTGGTAACCAAGAGCTTGCCAAGTCGAATGTGCGCTGGGACAAGACTGCTGCGGAAGCATCACATTGGAGCATCAGCATCAGATATTTCTGTGAAAGTAACAGAAATGTTTGAAGGTGTTGTCACAAGCTCACAGGTTCCTGCTGTTTGTGTGCACCAGAGGGAAATGGCGCCTTCTCAGCCCTTTTGTCTCCTCCCTCCCTATTGTTGTTTTTAAACTTATTTCTCTGTTTAGTTGTTATCACTTTTATTGTGGTTAAGAATCTCAGCATGGCTGTTTTTTGTGGGTTTTGACAGAGGGGCTCAGCGTTGTAGTCAGAGTTAAAATTAGAGGAGTTGCTTTTCTGTGTGACTTGGAGACATGTCATCTTCTAGAAGCAGTGGGGAGTCTGTCAGTCACAGCCATGGTGTGTTTTAATCATCTCTGTCCCACTTGGAGAAGCGCTGACGGTTAGAGTGAGGGTTCCCTCCCCTGGACAATACCAGTATGCTAGAATCTCATACACTCTGATGTCAGACATAGCAACCAGTTAAGAAATATGAGACGTTTCTTCCTCAAGTTAATCCTGCAAATTCAATAGGGGAATCAAGCAATGTCTGGTGAATTTGAAGACATATCACAAGTGTGTTTGAAGGTTTTTGTGATCTTTCAAAAGATATGACAGCTGGAAGGAGATTGGCAACAAAATAGCGGGAGTTTGTCACTATAATAAGAGAATGAAGCTGATAGAATAATCAAAACCCACGACGTGTTAGAAGCTTAATGAGCGAGGGCTCCCCCCAAGCGTGCAATAATAATAGTGTTTTGTAATTATATAGCCCTTTTAATAATACTCTAAGGAATTTTAAATAGACATTTCTTTGTAAAGCAAAGTAGGTTAGACTGCAAATTATATTTTCCATAATGTTGCAGTGATGATGGCAACTGTCTTTACAGTACGTCGCCGAGAGAGACAGAGAGAATGCACAGCCAGGATACTGTACAGCAGAGTCAGGCTGCGCATTCCCTTAACCCTGTGCAGAATTGGCCACCACACTACACCCATCCAGCTCGCTCTCCTTTAACCCCAGCCCCTGTCTGAGCATGCTCCCTGCAGACCTCTTCAGAGATATGGCCTCTCATTTCTGAGAGCATCCTCTGACAGTCTTAATGGACAAGTAGTCTCTCTACAAGGCCAGGAGAGCTCTCGCTGAAAAGACCACTCTGGGCATGTCTGGGATAAGTACTGTTTTCTCCTCTCTCTCTCTCTCTCTCTATCTCTCTCTCTCTCTCTCTCGTCTAAGGTTGTGTTTATGGGCCGAAATTAAACGTAGCTGTCAGACGGCAGCAAACACGGAAGGAGAGGGGGGAGAGGAGGATCTTTCGATGCTGTATTTAACTTAGATAACAAACTCTGTAGAAAAGTGACACAGAATCTGTAATTATAGCAAAAAATATTAAGACATTAAAAGATATATTAGAATTATAAAGTCGTGAAATATGAATCTTAATCATAATGCTCTACTAATTGTACTAATTGCAGTTGGAGTTTGGAGATTTACATATATTTTAGGTATTTAATGTTCGCCAGAGTGACGTACGCCACTAAATTGAGCTTTAAACAGAAGTACTTAGAAAAATATTCCTACGAGCCCCCAAGCAATTAATCCAGCTGCCTGCCTTTGTCCACCTACCCATTGTGTTCTTTGTAAAAACCATTCTCTTATACCTCCACTTACTCCATCCTTTGAGACGCCATTGGAAATCCAGGGCTCTGAGTTGAACCCACAGTTGGTTTAAGTGTAATGAAATGTATGTCATGTCTCTGGCTCTCTCCCTCTGGCTTCCCCTCACCCCTGGCCCCCTGAAAGCACTGCCTTTGACAGGAAGGCCTCTGTGGCTTCTTCTGCAGTGATCTTTAGCCCCTTCAGGTCCCATTGACTATTTCAGGACGTCCCTGCGATTTGAGGGTGGACTCAACCGTTCACGCATGCTTCAGAGCATTGACTGAGGAGAAAAATAGACAGAGCGATGGAGTGGAAGCCTCGGACAGCTAAACCGGCCCTCTGGGAAATCCTACTCTGATGCCTGGCCGCATTTAAAAAAAAAAAATAACAAAAAAAAAAAAAAACAGATAGCCTCTGCTCTGATAGTATTTATTAATGTTGTACAGTATGCTTACTGAAAAACACCAAGTTGGAAGTGTGTTTCTGTTCGGTGTGTGGTGCATAATATAGCAACAGAAGTCAGGTGCAGTTTCTGTATAAGGACCCAAGCTGAGCCATTCCACATGATGCACATTTAAATTTAAACATATATTGACTCAGTTCCTAGTACCTGTTTATTTATCATAGATTCAATCTTTATGCAGATGAGGATGAACAGATCATGCATGGAACACTTACTTTGCATCTGTATGTGCGTCTGCTCACGAGGCTGCGTATGCGACTCACCTGAAGCTTTTGTGGGTGTGGGTATGTGACTGTCTGTGTGTGTGTGTGTGTGTGTGTGTGTGTGTGTGTGTGTGTGTGTGTGTGTGTGTGTGTGTGTGTGTGTGTGTGTGTGTGTGTGTGTGTGTGTGTGTGTGTGTTCTATTCTTCCCTTGTGTGCATCTGTGCGTGGACATGTGTCTGTGCATGGGTATTGCAGCTTTGGAGAGAGTGTGCATGTCCACTATATTAGACGGGAGCGCGCGTGGGGGTGCCTCAGCATGTGTGTACTGCTGTCTGTTCGGAGCTCTCAGCGCCAGCAGGGTGCGCCATTCCAATTTACCCATCAGCCACAGAGGCAGGGGGTAAAAGTGCGGGGCATCGCTGTCGGAGATTTCACATTCGAGGGACAAGATTACCAGTCAGGGGACCCCTGTGTGGAGATGATGAGGGAGGGAGACTGCAGGGGCAGAGTGTGGGGGAGTTGGGACTGTTGGGATACGGTGGAGTGGTGAGAGCGGGGAGAGCAGCACGACTCAACACCACCCTGGAATCCGTGGACTCTCTGTTTTCTGGGGAGCTTAGCTGCCAAGCTGCACATCTGTTTGACACCAGGCGCTGTGGTATGGCAGTCAGGGGCTGTCTGTCCTGATTCACATCTCTCCGCTTCCTAGTTTGTTCTAAGAATCTGAACAACTGCTGAAGCTCTGTCTCTTTAAAGATCCTTGCAAAACTGTGCTGTAATGGTTTCAGAAAAAAAAAAAGAAGCAAAACGAAAGGTGCAGCATTCTTACTTTCATATCAGGAAATTATTTATCCTTATGTCTGTTTTTCATTCTACCTGCTCTAACCACATGTACAGGAAAGATTTTTGTATCCTAAACACTAAAACATAATCATGGCATTGTAAAACAATCTTGAATAGTTACCTCAGACCCAGAGACTGAGCCTCGTCGGCCGTGCTCACTCAGCCTGTGTTTGAATGTCGGCCAAGTCAGCTATGGCTGCTCCAGAGGCCCTGAAGCCTGTTGGGGAGACGGGACATTCCAAACAGCATAACTCATTCTTTACACCCTCTCTGCTGCCATTAGTTAATTATATGCAGGTGTTTTCCTTTCTCAGGTTTTGCGCTGTAGATCTTATAAAAATGTAACCGTGAATACATAAAGAGCCAGATAGACAGAGAAAAGGAAGGGGAAAACAGTGTGGAGGAAGTGGCTGAATGTGCTGTGTGAAGCAAATTATTGCCCCCATGTAGATTCATCAGTTCTCCCTGCTGGATTAAGGAAGGGCCTTTCTAATGAAGTTCGCCCCGTCAAAATGAAGGGACTAATTCTGATTTAGCTGAGGTAATGAACTTCCCCTCTCCTAGTGAGAGCAGCACCATGGGGCGAGGAGAGAGGGGTGGTTGTGTAGGAGGGCATGTGTGGGGGGGGGGGGCAAAGGAGAGTGTTAGCAAGAGAGAGAGGGAGGCAAGACGAAGACTAGACAGGAGAGAGACATGGAGTGAGGACAGAGAGATAGAAGGGAGAGAGGAAGCTAGGTGGAGAATGAGAAAAAAATTATGCAAAACGCCTGTCTCGTATTTGCTGAGATATATTAAATTTCCAGTGCGGGTGCCTGTGTTATATAAAATTATGCTAATGTCTCGTGGCCCGCTGCGAATGGCGGCTTGCTGGTCCTGAGCATGCGTGGCTGGCCGCTACACGGAGCGCGCTCAGTGGGACTCAGCTTTTCTATTAAGGAAAACCTCTAGACACCTGATGATGAATTCTCTCTCACCAAATGTTCCCCCTTTTTTGTGTCGAAAATATGAGCGCTTTTCTAAATGACTTTGGAGAGCCCGGCGTGGCGCTCGGCGGCCTGCGTCGAGCAGGGGGGAAGGGGGTATGGGGTGTGGGGGGGGGGGGGGGGTCCCTCTGCAGCAGGCTAAGGGAGTCAATTAAGGCAAGCACTGATAATTATAAGCCGGCAGAACGCAGGGGCTGGCTAATTGTACAGTGTTCCATGCCGCGAGCCCAGCCAAGGGGCCTCTCCGCAACGCTCTCTTTCCCTGCTCCTTTGTGTGGACCACAGACTCCACAGAGCCACATACCTCAGCCTGACAATGCAGCAGTGAGGCTAGTCAAAAAAGCCGGGCATGTGCCCGTAATTAACTTTTTACATTCAGGCCACTCACTCTTTTGAGACCTGAAAGAGATTCTGGTTAGATTCACACCTCATTTCTTCTCTCCTCTTTGCTTGCCAAAAAGTTTTCCTTTGCCCATTTTACTGTTTCTTTGTTTTTCTTTTTTAATCACTTTTGCACAGCAACTTTCATCGAGCACAAGAGTCTTCAAAAGTCAGGGCGTAGTCACTTGACCTTTATTTCCTTCGAACAAGAAAAAGCCCAGCAGTTTAGAATAGGCATGTATAGAGTAAATTAGAGCATTTCAGTGCAGGATGGTGTTTGTGTGGCTGCAGGGGGTCCGGCGCTCCCATGCAATCCATCTCAGCAGCCTGCACTGTTTGTCCCCAATGGACCTCCATACCTGCCTGCAGCTGCAGCGCCTACACATCATTCGTTAACAAGTATTCAGCTTTTGCCTTTGTTGTTGTGGATTTCTCCCTTCTCTTTTTTTTCTTTTCCTCTGCCTCTGTGACCTACACCACTGTTCATTTGACCGAGTTTTAGCCATTGTGGGTTTCAGCTGTAAGAATAGTAGGTAAAGTGGTGAAGGCAAAACACAAAATGGTAGACTATCCTTCAAAGCGCACTGTAGCACCGGATCCTGCTGAAACACCAGCCTCATCTGGTTTTACTTGCTACTTTCCTTTTGGCAGTCAGGAGGGCAACACATTAAATTCAGTGCACTTTCAAATCTAAAAATACATGTTTGCACAAAATCTGAATTATACCCAGTAATGTGGTCATTTTATAAGGCCCACCAAAATTTCAGAAGGTACATATTTCACATGTCTGGTGTAGGGCTAACTTCCAGTGTGTGTTTTTCTTAGTGTTTCACTACATATTTAAGTCCAACTGTGTGCATTTACTTATTCTAGAATACATGATACAGAAATGTCAACACATCATTTAGAAATATTATTGAATGAGATATAACGGGCTACAGCGAACTGTGAGAGATCAAATTTACAAATGGAATTTTCTTCTAATTTTTGTTTTGGCATTATACGGCTGTTTTCCATGTTGCCATAAAATAGTGGAGTCATAAAAGCGTGTATGTGCCTGGTGTAGCCATAGGCAGATAAACACAAAGCACAGCAGGTTCCTCATAAATGATAGGCACATGATTTAGCGTGAACCATTTATCATTAATACGTCTATGTTCAGGTCTTCTGGTATATAATTGTTTAACATACTGTAATAATGATGCATTTCATTTTCTGCTTATGTCTTTGATGCTCCAATGACGGCTACCAGTTTTAGATTCAGCATTTTCTGCCACGTAGTTAAAAAATAAATAAATAAAAAAAATAAGAAATCTGAATATCGCTGAACACATGCACAGGGACTCTTGGCAAATAGCTCAACTGGAAATGTCTGCTCAGTGCGTTTATGTTAAGGAGAAGGAGAAGTGTCCTTATGTTTTTGTCCCCGATGTTTTGTGAACTCCAAAAGGTGTTCTAGTCGACTAAACCTTTTGTAACATCCATTCAAGCGTTACGCATGTTTATCTCGACACAAAAACCTGTCAGTTTGGTGTTTCTACCTCTGGCCCAGCAGCCAGGGGAGCTGTGAGGCGGTTAATGTAGGCGCAGAGTGGCTGATCCTAGCAGGAGCCTAGCCCTGCTCTGATTAGCACCTCCAACGAGCTGCCATGCATCAGAGCTGACATTCTCCCAGAGACGTTGTTCCCCCAGAATCCTTTGCTCTTGCTGTGCGAGGGCGTCACCACTGACATGTCACAGCCAACAATCTCACCTCACCCCTCCTTCTCCCTGAGGAGGCTGGAAAACAGCATCAGGCATGCACCGAACCTGGGACCCTGACATGAGGGCTTTGGTACTTCGCTTAGCTCATCTTTCAAACACAGTATATGTCTTTTACATGCCCACTTCCCTACAGGCAAACTGGAGTAAAGCTTATCCTTTCATGCTGTGGTAGTTTTTCAATCTCTTTGATTTTATTGGCGAGGAGTCTAACACATTTCAATCACTGTTCGTGTAATATATTAACTCTTTGATAGAATGAGGTGAATTTTCCAGGTGCCATGATTAGATCTTGTACTTTAATTTCGACATTTTGCACTCGATTCACTCTGTCCTTCTCAAACTGCGGAGGCAGGAAATAGATATTAGTAATGTTCCCCCCCAGGCGCCAGTTCTCCAATCAGCTTTGGTCCAGGGGGAGTCCATCCCTTTGCGCTCCCACCCACCACCTTACCAGCCCCATCCTCTGCATTCTCCAGGCCTTTAATGGGCCTTGTAGTATCTCTGAAATGAGTTTGTTCCTTATGAGCAGTGCTTCTACCTCAAGAGAGCACACCGCACGGAGGTGGAGTCAATTTGTATTCACCCATAATTCCCTGGGCCTTAATCACTCTGATTTTCCCCCCATTATCTGTTAATGGATAGTTCCCGCGGAGAGAAGAGAGAAGTAAACCCACCTACTGTTTACAGGCCTGAAGCTGTCTACTCTGCTACCATCCACAATCCCGTAGTGGGTTGTATATACAGCAGTGAGTCTGCTGAAAACCAAATCTTCTTGGTTTATTAACATACAACTAAAACATCAGGCGGAATGGTATGAGACAGATGGTGGAACAGAAAGAAACTCTTGCTAAAGGTGAAATTCATCATAAAGAGGATCGCTACAAGCAAGTATTTCCGTTTTTATAGCGCGGTTTAGCAGTTTAGAAACTCAGTATTTCATTGACCTGTTTATCTGACGAGACCAGCTTTGATTACTATGTTCGTCCTGTCTGTGGCTTTTTCCGCAACAACCCATTCCTGCCTGCTAAATATTCTCAATTTGTTCTCCCACTTGTTTACTCATTACTTTCAGCAAAGAACAGCCTTGATTGATGTCCTTAATATCATTTGTTAGAGTGTGCTGCTTTGGCGACACAATCAGCATGGGAGTGAGCTTCAGAGAACCATTCACTATGCCCCAGAGAGGACTGTAAATCTAAGTATCAGATTTTTCTCTTCCAAAGCCAAATGCTACAAGTGATCCTGAATTCCCCTCCAATTCAAACTGCTCCTCAGCACAATTGTTTAAATGGAGTAAGGGGCAGTGGTGGTGGTGGTGGTGGTGGTGGTGGTGGTGGTGGTGGGGGGGGGGGGGGGGGGGGGGGGGGGGGGGTGTTGGAACGGAATAAGCTGAGGGAGTGTTTTTAATTAAGCAATGCCCTGCGTTATACTTAACTACACACCATTATCAGAAAGTTAGACTGTCTTGAGTTACTTTAGTTTCAGTCTTTTACACTCTTAAGCAAAGTAAGACGTCTCTATCAAATTCCTTGACACCTTTACCCCTGCCTTAAACTGACAGAATTCAATATGCTGCAGCTGTGTCGTTGTTACATAAAGAGTTCACTAAACTATGCAAGACAAACCTGCAAGCCCCAGCGTCCCAAACAACCTTCAACAGCACATGAACTTCAGCCCGGATGAAGAAGTAAACAGCACGGAGAAATAAAGACCATTCTTTCTGAGAGTAGTTTTTTCCTCTCTCCCTCTCCTGTCCTCCACATGGGAGAGATATTAGGCGTTTGTGTTTTAAGGAGCTGTGAAATACATAAACCATGAGCCACAGGAACGCGAGGCCCTGTGGATATGCAGATGGGCTTACTTTGCTGGTGTCAGGGATGCTTAGAGGGAGCAGGCACAGGAGCAGTTCTCATCTAAAGGATTTTCTTAGGAGTGCAGAGGGACAGGGTGGTGGCAGCGGAGAACACTCGGGAGACTTGGAAACAGAGAGTGGGAGGAGGGAGAGAAAGAGAGAGAGAGAGAGAGAGAGAGAGAAAGAGCTGACAGTCCCCTGTGGCCCTGTAACTATATCCAGAGTCTGCTCAGTGCATAGAGAGGGGTGGGGGCTCACGCAGGGCCATGCTGATTGGGCAGCCCTGGAGAAGGGCTGGGGTAGCGACAGGAAGTGACCTCAGCCCAATGAGGCAGCTGTAGGGGCGAACAAGCTGACTTCCTCCCTTGGCTCTCACTAAGAAACAGGCTGCCAGCCTGATTCAACCCCTGTTACACTGCTGAATAGAAACCCAGCCCTGCACAGACTGCTCATAATACACTCAGAGTCAAACCTCTGTTCCTCTCTCAAGCTCTTTTTTTCTTACCATCTGTTTATATTTATTTATATATTACGCAGCACTCTTTCAGTTTAGGGCTTTATGTAAATATATGAAGCATGTAGTTGAATTATGTACTATATATACTGTATATTCATCTGGGATTAGCCTATATATATTCTAATTTCATTTTTTTGTCAATGAATCCCATTAAAAGTCACACTGAATTAATGTAACTAACAAGTATTGTCAGTGTAGCTCATTCCTCATGCGCCACAGACTGCTGTCATTCAAAAACTATTAATCAATGAGCTACATGCACCATGCTAAAGCGCCAAATGTGTATTAATCCACGAAAAATAGTTCACAACAAATATTTGATCTATTTTTTGTAATGTTTGGTATAAAAAAAAAGTACAATGCCTGTCTATTTTAGGAAAATACTCAGGCATTTTTTTTTTTAACTTTTTTCTTTAAACTGCTTTTAAATGTTTGCATCTTCAATAAGAATGAGTGGGCTTGGAGCCAAGAGCCACAGCAGGGTATAGGGAAGTATTAAGAGACAGACTAACACATTGTTTGTTTTGGTCTATTAATGGGATTTGATGACATCAAGAAAGATATAGAATAACATCAGCCTTATCCCTCAAATTTGAAGCATATACTATATTTATATCTTTTTGCCGTTTCCCCCGATGCACCTGCTCATAGACATAAACACACACACGCACACACACAAGGTCGGTCAGGCAGGTGCAGAGTTATCTGCATAATGAAGCAGGCCAGGTCTCCAAAGGGACAGCGTTGTGCACTGGGGTCAAATGAGGGCTGCACATATGGCAGAGGAACAGATCTGTGAACCCTGCAGCAAGCTTGACCTTAGTGTACACCCTCACACAGATAAGCAAACAGAATGGTGATCAAAGAGGGCAGTGATCCTCTTGCACGGCTATGTGGATGCTCTCGTGCTATCCTCCTCCCCCCTCTTTCGCTGATGCCTGCTGCTACGCTCAGACGCGCATGTAGGCTACAGAGTATCTCACCTGTCGAATGCATGATTGCAGAACGCACCGTCGAGTCTTTCCCTTTCAGACAACGATGAGCTGCTTTGATCGGCCTTTACCTTTTTGCCAGACAGTCGTGAGGGAATGTAGTCTGTGTACTCGACAACTTGTGGTTTGTTTTCATTTTCTGGAGACGCCACCTTATGTGATATACCTTGCCATATGTTTATGTTATTGAGAAAAGCTTGTAAAAGAACATGTGGTGATATGTTACAGTAAAAAGTTCAATATGTATACGCCCACGCTGTTTCTTTTGGCACTGCACGAGATGTTTCCATTCCTTTCTCTTCCTAGAATATCAGAGGTCACCGGGTTCCATTTGTGACTATTATAGTGTAAATCTATAGGTGAGATACTGTACTGCCTATTTTTCATACCTCTCATCAAGTGACAAGGTCCATCATGCATATGGAAAATAGTTCAAAAAAATGATTGATATAGGCAGAAATATTACATTCTTGATAAAGTTATATTGTGTGTGTGTAGATATATATATATACATACATACACACACACACACACAATATTACTATATATATATATAGTTTTTTTTATGAAACAGCTTTTAAAACTAATTAAAAAAAATATAAAGTTGTCGGTGAGTGAGCAGACAAGAATAACAAACCAGAATGTGTCTTCCTGCACTGTTTTCCAGTGCACTTGTTTTGCCAGATTTGCCTAAAGCACCTTCGATTAACCCTCTGCTTTGGTTCCTCCAGGACTTGAGCCGGGCACAGCTGGTTAGGTGGATTGTGTTTTTGTGCTTTTTGGTACCCAGGGCCTATGTGGTGGGTACTGGGCTGTAGAGACCTGGGATAAACTCTAGATGAGTCCCTGGTGCATACGCCCCACCCCCCCTCCCCTTGCAGTAGCTGGCCCTAATGTCGGGCTTGGCAGGAGCTTGATCGAGCACTAGTCCTGCCCCATGGCAGAGTGTATAGGCCGTTTATTGACGCACAGGAGATGGGCAGTTCTCTGGAAGTCTGAGTCAGCAGATCGTTGTGCTGCAAATGAGCATGCAGGTTCGCAGTCTGAACGACATTTATTTAAGCTATCTCCGGCCATGGCTGAGGTAGTTTAATGTCAAGATAGATGTGTGGGGAATTCTAATGCCAAGCAGATAAACTGGGACTCTGTCTTGCTTGAAATAACTGTCGTATCACTGTATTAAAAATGTTGACATGTGAGGATGTTTCAATGGGGAGAGTGTTTTGGCAGCCTTGACAGTCAGTTTATGCACACTGAAGAAGTGATGACATGATTGGGAGAAACTATTTTTCAATCATTTTTTGTTCTCTCAGTAACAGTAATAACCCTCTGCCCTGTTTTAAATGAGGCAATTTGCCAATTCTTGATATATATTCTTGATTCATCTTCTGCAAAGCACAAATGACTGGTCCTTCATTTTGACTTTCTTCAAATCTGTTTTAATTTGAAGTCGCTAAAAATAGATTATTTTGCATGTAAGTTAATCAAAAAGATGACGCTCGCCATGTTCAAAGTAAAAGGCCTCGTCTGAGCGATTAGGACCCCTTCTGGTCATCCAATTTATGCCTGATGGGAGCAGATCACACGTCATATTATTTCCTGTCTGAGTCATGAAAATTGCAGGCGGGAGTCTTTGCCACAAATTTGTCGAATTTGAATTGTGAAAGAGTAAAGCAGAAAAAGAAAAGCAAGTGTGAGTGAGACCTCTGCTATTCACACTCTGCTTATTTCCCTTTTTATGATTTTCTGTTTTTTTTTTTTTTTTCTTGTGTGTGTGTTTCTTCTCTACAGAGGAAGGATTGAACCATGAATGCAAGCTCTGTAGTCAGTCATTCGACTCACCAGCGAAGCTTCAATGCCACCTCATCGAGCACAGCTTTGAGGGCATGGGAGGAACCTTCAAGTGTCCTGTCTGCTTTACAGGTGTGTATTGTGCATGTATTTAAGTACAGGCGTGTGTGCGTGTGTGTGTATGTCATGGATTTACAACCCAAGGAACTGATAAAAAGATTAGAAAGGCAGAGTTACTTTTGGAGCACATGTTAACTTTCCTGAAACATTTACATTCTCAATATGCAAAGCTTTGCATTTCAAGCCTCTTTTTTTTTCCAGTGTGAAAAGGTAAATGGTTTCTAAATGAGTTGGTAAATGTCAAGCAAGCAGGTCGGCTAAAGCTGAGAGTAGTTTGCTGCATGTGGCTTTTTATTTAGTCAAATTGCCTCCAAATCAAGGCCAAAGAAGTGTCATGAGGTGAGAGGGGGGGAGAGAGCAGGGGGGAAGACAGTGTGAGCAGAGGCGAGATGGGGGGATGGAGGAGTGGGGAAAGAAAAGGAGATGTGCTAATTGTGGATGGCAGTGGTGCTGATAGCTGTAATGATCTCATCTGTCTCTGTGCGTGGAGGTGGAAGGACCGGACTCCTCCTGAGAGGATAGTGCCCTCCTTCAGTGTCAACAGGGTTAACTATCTCTATAATGAAATCTGCAAAGTCGTTAACTTCAGCTCTTCACTCTTTCTCCCTTCTCAGCTCTTTACTCTTCCTCGCACTTTTTGGGTCCTCAGCTCATTTCCCTCGCTTGCGCTTCCTGGCCCCCACCCCAACGCCGCCACATCCCCCACATCCCCCACATCCCCCGCATCCCCCGTATCCCCCGTCAGCCCATCACCCAAAAAAAAAAACTCATTTGTCTCTCCTGCACTTGTTATATCAATTAACATCATTACCTCCCATTTTGCATTTTGCTCAAATATCTTTGTTCGCATTTTTACCTCTTCATCCGCCTCACCACTGAGCTCCGTATTCATTTTCCTCTCTCCCTCTCTCTCCTCCCCCTCCCTCTACTCCGTTCTACTTCCCTCATCGCTGTTTTGGCCTTATCTCTCTTTTAGCAGAAGCCTATTGATATATCCCCTCCTCGACGCACCCCACCTCCCCCACCTCCACCCCTCACAGGGGTCTGGGGCATTTAATATACAGAGCATGCCTCCTTCATCTGAGCCTTCATTTTCCACCGCCGGCTTTGACAGACAGGTCCCCCCTCTCCCTCCGCGTCCATATCGATCACGGCACATGAGAGAGAGGGATGCTGGGAGGGAGAGGGGAGGAGGGAGAGACAGAGTACACCCTCAGGACAGTGGTCGCAGAGCAGACAGACAGATGGGCGAAGGCCTGTAGTAGCTGGGAAGGCAGGCTAGGATGGACTGAAAGGCCTCCCTCTGTTGGGGATGCAGGGGACAGGCAGACTGAAGTCAGAGCACTCAGAGGAAAAGGAGGAACTGAGAGACTGGCTGACAGCTGTCCTTGAATATATTTCTTCAAGTTGAGCCTGGCATAAATTAGAGAAAAGACACTAGTTTAACACCCTAACATAAGCAAACTAACAGTCTATTGTGTAATAAATGTATGCAATTTTTTCAGGCTTCTTTTTCATAATAATACGCGAAAGTTAAAAGACTCCACACTGAGATCTTCATTCAAATGTTTACGCAGCAGAGTCTCCCAGAAATGATATTAATATACTGCTATTGTGTAACAGCATATATGTTTTGAAGGAAACATAGAGCTATGCAAATGATGTTTTTTTTTTTTTTTCAACACAGTAACAAAATGTTCATTAACTTATCGAGCAAGCTGCATAATGTGAAAACTGAATGCTGTAGTTACTTCATTAGTTTTCCTACAATATCTGCAATGAAAGCATAATTAAGTTTTTATGGTGATGTTTAGGCAATCACAGCGCTTGGTTAAGGTCAGGGAAAGATGGTGGTCCCTATTAAATATTGAAGAAGTCAACACTGACTTAAAGCACAAGACAAGACGTGATTATTTTATTAACACAACCAAAACTACAATCATTTGTGAAACCTAAACACACACAGAACTCAAGATACCTGACCGGACAGGATTGAAGTAAAAGTATTGTCAAGAAGTAAATATAAGATGTACAAATAAAAATACTCTTACTTACCCATATACATGTATCTATTGTATATAATTGGATTATTATGCGTTAACATGTAAGCAGCATTTTTATGTTGCAGCTCGCTCAAAGTGATGCTAGTTTAACTCATTTATACTGTGTGATAGTTTAATCAATAACAGTGCATCATATTCTTTAAGATGATCATATGGTTTGTATGTAATATGTTCATTCACAAAGTAAATGATATGAGGAAAGGAAAAACAATACTTTTTCTCCCTGAAATGTAGTTGAGTCAAAGTATAAAGCTCATGTAAATTACAAGTAAGCTGTGAAGTACAGTACTTCAGTAAATGCACATAGTTACTTTCCATCACTGGACATAAAAAAAAAGGTTTTTCCACTTTCCTCAATATACGACTTCACCCAGCTGCTGGAGGTCGCCTGACAGTAAAACATAACTATGGGTCGTAATAAGCTGCTTATACTTATGGGGTTGTTTCGTACATGGAGACGTCTTAATTCTCTATGATCTCAATTCTGGTTTTTGTTTAGACGATATGGATGAGATGCTGTCGATGAATCGTTGCGAGTTAAAAGCAATCAACATAATGAGTCTAAACATAAAAGTAAAACTTTGATCAAACTAGGTGGCAGCAGTGATAGCGGTCGGGTCATTGAGTTCACGTGATTAACAAGGTTACTCTTTGTTTAAAAGATTGTGATTGTGTTTTAGTTTGATCTGCCCACCCATGACCTAAAGCTCAGTGGGAGGCAGGAAGTGACTTTCATTCTTTGACACACCTGATTATCCTCAATCTGTACCAAAGGGAACGGGAGAGAGGACAAATCATACCACAGAACAGACCGGAGGAAAGTATGGGGGAAAAGTAAGTCATAGGCAGCAGATGAGGGGGAGACAAAATAGAGGAGAAAAGGAGACAAAACTTGGAGAAAGCTGAGAAGGTTGCAACTGGCAAGTTTGGATGTGAGATGAAAGTAGGGAAGAGGAGGAGGAAAAGAGAACTGTGTAGGGGAGGGAGGGTAAATGGAGAGAGGTCCATAAGCCCCTGGATGATGAGAGAGAGGCTGACTCTCTCAGGACAGATTTGACAGGTTTCAGAAGTGGGGGAGCCTGCAGCTAGAAGTGTCTGCCTGCACCCTTAGGAGCAGTAGTGAGGGCTGGTGTGGAAATTGTGATTGGGAATATGTGCTTAAGACAAACAAAACAGAAGAAAGTGTGCCTGATGAAAGTCGTGCGTGTTTGTATGTGTGTGTGTGTGTGTGTGTATACACTTTTTTTTTTTTTTTTTACTTATGTCACAGCATGAAGTACAAACTTGAAAAACTACAGGATGCACTGCTTTCAAATCTGCAAGAGTCTGACAAATACAGTAGTTTAATTAGTTTTTTGTTTAGTTGCTGCCCACATTCTGCTCGTGTGTGATGTTAGAATTATGGCAGCTTACATCCAAAGAAAACTGACAGAGGCTTAGCTTTAACTCAAAATTAGTAGTTTTTAGCTTATAGCACCGAATCAACTTCCACAGCCAACTTGTTTGTGCTGCCTTAGAAACCTTGGATCAGCCTCTGTATTGTGAACTCTTAGATTAAGCAGAGACGAACACATGTAGGCTAGACGAATAAATAAATGAAAAGGAGAAAGGGGGGAAAAAAGGATAAACTTTTTTTTCCTCCCTGCACAAACAGCTTAGTATTGGTGCAGTGCAGCCTGCAGAGAGCACCACCCTGCCAAAATAAAGATGAGCTGGGGCCTGTAGTAAAGGAGACGTCTGCCATGGGCGGCCCCTGAGATCTAATCAGAGGGCTTAATATCCCCCACAGCGAGGAGACCTTGGCCCCTCAGCCCCCTCAGCCCTGACACCCCTGACGCTCAACCCGGCTCAGCGCTCTGTTCAGCTCCGCTCTGGCTCCATGGCCAACAAACTCCACAAAGTTCTCTCTCTCTCCCTCTCTCTCTCTCTCTCTCTCTCTCTCTCTCTCTCTCTCTCTCTCTCTCTCTCTCTCTCTCTTTCTCTTTCTCTCTCTCTGTCTCTCCTTCTCGCTCTCTCTCTCGCTCTTATTCTCTTTCATTCTCAGCAGGGAGAGACACAATGGCCAGCCACTGATCCTGTTTGGATGTGGTTTTGGATTATTTCTTCCCCGTTTCTCTATGTCCTCATTTTAACCCTCTAGGAGGACATGTCTCTCTTCCTCCTCTAAATGGGCATTGCAATAGCATTTTTCATATGTGACTCATGCTGCCAAATGCCAATACAATGTCCCTCCATTGCCCGTCTCAGCTTATCCCTTCATTACTAGTTGCATGCTAATTTGACGAACGATGATGAAGGCAAAACAAAGCGTCTAAATTGCAACTCTCACCGCTAATTAAACGATTACCACAGTTTATATCAGCAAACTCTGAAGTTTAGTGATCCCAAGCTTTTAAAGATGTCAAAAGTGAATTGTATAAATTAGCTAAAAAAAGGTTGTGGAGCTTTCATTTACATCTTTGCTTTAGTCTAGCCAGAATTTATTGGTCTTACAGGAGGCTTGAAGGTGCCATTACTGCATTTTAGGCACTGGCACTCAAGCACTCTGGCTGTGAATATAATTTGATAAATGCACAGCTGATTAAATGTGTCTCTTACTGGAACTGGACCAGATACACGTGTAAACAGGGAGAAACAGCTATCATGACATCTCAGTTGTGTTTAGCCCTATTGTACAGTATTTGAAGGCCCCCCAAGTCTCAAATCCATTTTTATTTTTGCTGTATTGACTTTTTTCTCCTCTAGCCAAAGACATAATGAAGGCTTCCTGCAGCTGCTGTGACCTGCTTCTGTACAGTATATGCAGATAAAACACAGCTAAAGAAAATTGTTAATATTGTTTATCAGTGCTTTTTTTTTTTCTTTCCGAGCATTTATTCCCCACAAGGAAAATTGTCATAGTTTTTGGAGCATAACAAATATGCATGATAGCCGAGGCCTTAACCTTGAGCTGAAATGTTTTGTAACGGACTGCGAAACCAGCCATCTATCTGCAATTATGTTTGTCTTCATATTGCTGTGGTCATTAGTTTCAGAAATGGACCATGGAGTTGTTGTTTGTTCATTAGAGGAGGTTTGTTCATTTCTGGTTAACAGGCTGCCATGTTCCAGAGACAGCTGTCACCCAGGCATTAGCAGTCTGAAAGCATCACCACAGTGTGTCTACTTTGGATCTAAACTTTTATTTCCCAGGTCAGGAGTGTGACATTCAATGAAGCCGAGTGCGTCTCAAGTGTACACAGCTCAATAATTAATAACCGCTCTCCCAGGTGAACCCAAATTGGGACACGTTAATGTTGCAGAGCCCCGCCACAGGGCTGCTGCGACCCCAAAGCCATCTCCAACAGACACCTCACCTTTTGTGGCTGTGCTTTTTTTCCCCCCCTCCCTCTCCTTGTGGCCCCATGGTGCACGCATTAGAAGAAAAGTTATTTTGAGCTGTAAGAAATTCAAATGAAGCCCCCACATGCTAACTTTTCCAGAGCATCTAGACCTTTGAGATTAGACAGCCATCCTTAAAGCACAAGGGTCTGGGATAACAAACGGCATGTTTGAAGTGCTCCTTGGAGAGTGCAGAGACACACACACACACACACACACATACACACACACACCCTTAGACACCCACACATGCAAGACACATGCACTCAAGACGCACACAATTGCATCCCCTTAGCTTTCAAGCGTGGACTATGGCTTAATTAAAGCACAAATGCATGGTATATGTTTTAAGTGCCAGCGAGTTGTGTGTTTATATGATGGTGAATGCAGTCTGGGTCTGCATGAATAAGTAGTGCAACACCATGAATATTTATATTGTCAATATAATTAGCGATGTAGACTAATGGAGGCCATGTTTTGCACTTGAAGCCATGCCAAATTTTTGTGGTTGTTTATTTTCTGGCTTGTTGTCCCCACAGTAGAGCTAAATAAAGAGCATCATTATTCCCAAAACATTATGCATTCGCTAGCTCTAGTGCCATGAATATGACCACTCTAGTTTCACTTTTAACATCTATATTGTTCTCCTTTTTTTCAATTATACATTTCATAACAACGTTTTTTTTCTATTGTTGATAGTGCACTCATTTGTTTGTAATTAAGTAATTGTCCTTGCCATTTGACATAGTCTTTCTTCAGTATTTATTCAGGCAGATGCAATGTCGATGTTGCCTTTGTTCCCTCAATGCAGGCAATAAGGCCCGACTCTAATTTACCACAGAAGAGGAGAAAGAGCAGAAGCATCTTACAGTGACATTTTTTTTTTTTTTTTGGAAACACAACACTTGGAAAGGCTGTAAAATTTGTACTAACATTTATGAATTTCCTCTCCGTCCCTGTGTCTCCTTTTCCCTGCATGTGAACAGTGTTTGTCCAGGCCAATAAGCTCCAGCAGCACATCTTCTCTGCCCACGGCCAGGAGGATAAGATCTACGACTGCTCGCAGTGCCCACAGAAGTTCTTCTTCCAGACAGAGTTACAGGTGAGCCTCGGGGGTTGGTGGAGCAAAAAAAATAAAAAATAAAAAATTGGGGGGGGGGGCACTAGCAGAAACTGCGACCGCTAATCACACATGACAGCTTAACAAACACTAAACACTGCTCACTGCTCACTCCAGCCATCCCCTCCTATCCCGGCTGGGGTGAGAGACTCAGAAGGAATTATTTCAGACCGTTTCCAAAACTCATTTGTGATGTGCAGATATGATTTGATTTGCTTATTAGACCAGCAGAGCACTAAAATATCTGGAATTAGAGGATTAGTGGAATGTTCGTTTTTGAAGCTGTAATTACATACAGTGCAGAGGCAAAAACACGGTTGAGTCAATATGCCTGCATCTCCCCTCCTAATCACAGAGGAGGCCTCATGGCTAAATATGAGCTTTGTCCTCTGGGAGACCGTATCTGCCCTTCAACAAAGTTAGTAGTTGGACTTATGAACTCGCAATGTTAGAGAGATAATCCATTTTCTAGCAATCTTTTTCTGCGGTCCTTGGAGAACCTGAAAAAATGAAACAGACCTTATTATATTATTTCACTGTGGTGGTGTTTTCAAGCAGCTCTGTTTTGTTTTGGGGATTCTCTACCGTACACATGGCACACTTCTCATATCCAGATCTTTTTCTATTACCTTTTGAAAGTACATCATTAAAATATGAGTAGTCTGTAACCATCGTGTTCAATCCAATCACTGAAATTATTCTTAATTTGCCTAAAGCACAGAGAGAAACGAATAGCTCCTGACCACGTCTTCCAAGTACAGCTATCTGAAACTTGGATTAGCAGCACTATGTATTAGCAGGTAGCCAGAGGAAGTACCCAGGGCTTGGCTGCCTATTGATCGGCAACGATTTTCATATTGAGATTCAGGTTGTAAACACAGAGGCGTGTGTCTGCCAGGAGGAAGGTGAATGTGATCATTATCTGCTGGTCATTTGAGCACCGCAACCATGAATAAAACACGTCCTGATCCGCCAACATGCAACTCCAACACAGAGAAGGTTATTTAACAAGCCTCGCGCTCCACCAGACTGCCAACGTGGAGTCTTTTCATTCATGCCAAGGCCTCCTATTTATCACAATTTCATCCCTCATTGGTACGAGTGTTCTCTATATAGCAAGGGTTGTTGCAGGTACCTGTAAACAATCTCAAATAACCTGGGGATGTTTTCCTACTTTTTTTGTTTGACATTTTTTGGAATGAAGTGATCTCCACCTCCCGCAGGTGTTGTTTCATGCATGATTATATTGTTTTACACTCTGTGTGAAGAGACAAGAGCAGAACATGAAAGACCTATGGCACTTTGTTGTGAAACAGGGGGTTATGAAAGGAGAGCAGGAGCGAGCTTGGGGGATAAGACGATCATTATGCTCAACCTGTGCCATGCTCTAAAGGCAGTCCCATGTGAATGCATGCTCACACTCTCTCCTAGTACTTCATAGTACATATAGAGTACAAGTACATATGCGGTTTCTTGTCACATCCACAGAAAAATCCTGATTTCTACTGTGACCAGAGCAAAGCTATTTTAGGTTTTGGGTTTTTTCAAAGGTCCATCTTTATTTTAGGATGCAACTCCTGAACCTAGTAATGTCAGATTTGCCTTTTTTTTATATCTATAGTTAAAGTCTTCAACAAACAGTGCAGGTTGGAGTCTTGTTTTTAAGTTGTTGTTTGTTTGCGGTTGCCATTTCCCATGCATCACACTTCAAAATGTCTCACTGACACGGGGCAGTCGTTTGTCAGTCTGTCTGAAGTGGAGCTGTCTTCCAGCAGCGAGAGAAGTGGAAGCTCTCTCACTTTGCTGGGTCTTGAGTTTGGAGTTTCTCCCTATTTCTCCCTGACACTCTGGCCCGCTCGCCGGCTGCCTGGGCTCCTCATCTCTCACAGTAGTCGGAGGGGTCAAAGGGCCAGTGCAAGCTGGGAGAAGGAGCGGCGAGAGGGAGAGCTGCCACGGCAGGTAAAGGGAAGCAGGAACGATATTTTATTAATTTGCTGCTGAGATCCTGAAACAGACCAAAGGCTGTGACAGGTATCCAGTGCACCGCTCCACATCCTCCCCCACCGCCTCCCCCCGTGAACTCTACCCTGCGAGGGGCTAGCCAATTTTCGCCAGCCTGTCGAGATGGATGATGGGAGAGCATCCGTCTAATCAGCCCTCCCAGGACCCCCCGCCCAGCCGCCCCCCTCAGACCAGCCAGATTGACTGACTCCTGGGCCTGTGTGCCCCAGAATCCAGATTCCAAAGGAGAATAATCTCTCCTGCTCTCCCTCTCTCTCCCTCCATTTCTCTCTTTCCTCTTTCTTTCACAGACAAAATAAAAAATAAAAAAAAAGCACTGAGATGCATAGACCACCATTCTCCTCAACACTCTCCAGAGGACTCCCCTCCACTATCACACACACACACACACACACACACACTCACACAGCCTCCACCCTGCGCATCCCTCTCCCTCACCCTATTAAAATATGGAGCAAAGTCTAGATATTTCATGAGGTGCTGATGGGGAGGGCAAGTGGGCTGGCTCTGCAGTGCTCTCTCTGACCCTCAACTGCTGCCCACCCCTTCAGCAACTACAAGGCAAAGCTTCACTATATACTCTCACCCAAATAAAACCCACCATCCCCTCATTTTAAAAGCAGCTGTCCCCTTGTGAGGGGAAAAAAAATGTCCCTGGGTTCTTGCGAAGGCCACATTTCAATGTGAAACTTGATAATAAACTTCCTCTTCCCTTTGCGTTGGCTTCAGATATAGTAGCTTTTCACATTGCAGAAGGAACTGAGCCACTGACAATGCTTCTAGGCTGGATTAATTAACCAGATTCATTAACTGATGGATGCACAGTATTAGCCACAGCTTAAATCTGACATTTCTCTGAGCGCAGTTCATTTGTGAGGAAACGCACAAGTTCGGCTCCTCCAGCGACGCGTTGTACTGGAGAGCTGCAATAGGAGGCTTCTCTCCCAATGATCCCATTTCCTCCAAAGACGAGACAATGAGATTGAAGTTACACAACAGTGAAGATGACATTTTCTGTGTGAGATTCCCTTGTTCCTTTTAAGCTGGGCTGTCTTTTATTCCCTCCATCCTCCAATTTCATTATCATTCCTTGGAAGTGACATGAGATTGTAAGTCATGTGTTAAGTCGTGCCGCGATCGACGGAGGAGTGGAAGGACTGGGGTACTGTATGACTTCTCCCTCTCGTCAGACGCCCGCAGGACACGTACCTTAATTGGAGTGTCTTTTAAAAGGATTCCTTCAAAGACAATCCAAAGCTCCCTGGCCTTAATGAGTGCTGAAAGTGACAAGAGCACATCTGCATCATGTTCTACTTCCCCACACAAATGAGATTCTCCTCTCCCTGTGTGATAGCCATTATTGCCAAGCTGTGACCAATTCCACTGTTTTAATTAAGCATATTTATAGGCTTCACGGTCACCAGGTCAGTGTAAACAGCTTTGCATGTCGTAACATCGGTCCAGACAGAGGATAGCAAGAAATGGACAGTCTGAGAGGAAGGATCGAGGACGAGAGAGAGAAAGAGCAATAGAGGAAACAAGTGCAGGAAATGGGTTAAACGTATCCACAGAAATCAGTGAAATGCATGCATATAATGTTATTATAATCGTATTATAATGCAAGGAATTGCTAAAGTTTATTCTATTCTATATCTTCAATATAAAGACCTAAATCCCCAGAAGTTTTTCTTTCTTTTTTTTTTTCTTTTTTCTTTTTACTGAATTTTAAAATATGCCCCCGAAAACGCCCCAACTGCCCCGTGTCCCAAACGTGTCGTACAAAAGCAAAGCTTCGCTTGTTTGTCCCTAAGTGGCTCTCAAACACCCCATTTCCTCTGAATATCTTGATCTGCCAAGTGTGACAGCTCTTCATGCTTTTGAAAGTTGTATATATATTTATTTCCTTTTATATGACAACTTGTTTTTTTCTTCATCACCCCAGGTGCTCAGATTTCTGTCACCATTTCAAAAAGTTGCGCTACAAAATAAAAGAACAGTGAATTAGAAAGAAAAAAAAAACGGCTGCTTGTGAGGCAACATCATTAATATTTAAGCTTATTTATAATTATGTGCAACACTGTACACACACTGCTTCGCACTGTAAATGGGGACATAAACACCCTTAGATGACTAGTGATGTATCACAATAGTAGTGTTCTAGTTTTGTAGGTGGATCAGAATTAGACAGCATGACAGACCTAATGATCCTGGGAGGATATTCTCTCTCTCTGTGTGCGTGCGCGTGTGTGTGAAAATGTGTTTGTGTGTACACATCTGTGTGCGTGCTGTATGTATTTGTCTTTGTCTCTGTCTCTCCCAGGGTCTGATATGTGCATGCAAACACATTGTCTGGAGGGAGACATGACAAAAACTCCCAGAAGCCTTTGAGCTGTTCTTTTTTTTCTTTTTCCTCTGTTTCACCACTGGGGAAAGTTAAATCCAAACAAAGAGTAGGCGCTTGGTGTACAGTGCTAGAATCCATCACTGGATCTCTCCCTGAAACATGTCTCCTTTACTTTTCTTAGTTGACTTTTCCTGCAACTTTGATAAAAACCATTTTAAGGGCTTCTCAGGAAATTCACTACAGGTTTAATTTACTGCCTGTAGTGAATTGATTTTCAAGTGTCTCTTATGCTGTTGATGTTAACAAAATGCAGCAGGGGCCAAAATAAACAGCATTAGAACAATTATTCCCTCTCGAATTTTCATATTCACACATCGCAACACCAAAGTAATTTAACTCTTCAGTTTTGGAAAAGGCTGCTGAATGACACCAATTGTGGGACAATTAAAAGCTAATTTTCTGAATCGCTCCTCCATTTCAGTGGGAAAACATGAGCGTGCAGTTCAGCTCTTGCTTTCTCACAGATGTGTGGAAATGCAGGAGAGAAAATTTAGTCCTCAAAACTATCCGCATTTGTGAAGTGGCACACGAAAGGGAGGGGGGTCGAATGCTCTGTAGCATCCCTAGTCAAAGTCTGTCCCTGACTGAAGTGGTTAAATGTGAGAGTAATTGTGTTTTGTTTCTGGGACTGACATGTGGAACCCCATGGACCCCATCTCCCTCCCAGTGACAGGCAGAGATCCTCCCACCTCGCTCTGTCTAATTAGAGGATGTAGCCCAGGGCTCATGTCCCAGGAAGACCCATCCCCCTCCCAAGATGGCTCCCCAAAGAAAGCCCTTAATTGGGTTCTTTAGTCATAGTCTTCATTTTGGCTGGAAAGGCATCTGTGTGTTGCTATCACCTCAGAATACAGTTTGTATCGCTCTCTTGTGTTTTTTTTCTTCCTTTCTTTTCTCTCCCTCTCGCTGGCCCTCTCTCTATTGCTTTCCCTCTCTCCCTCCTCCCCCCGTCTCCCACTCTCTCCTCACTTAATGAGGCCCCATAATAACACAGCAGTTGTGCAGTTGTTTTGCTACCTCAGTCAAACAGCGGGATCACTGCATAGTGTGTTTCTAGTACCATTCACTTGTCTACTTAGACAAGGTAATGAGTATCATTTGGAGCTACAAAACACTAGCCCTCAAAAAAGGGTGGTCCGTCATCTCCGGTTACACCTCAGAAGTACTCGGTCGGGGTAGTTAGACATCTAATCAAAGCATTTCAAGCATTATGGATTTATTATATATTTTTTTTACACGCATTCAGTGTGAATATGAGCGGACGTGAAATGACACACGTGGAAGACATTGAAAACTATTGCTGTTGTCAACTCCGCCATTGCCTAGTTCTGTTACTGTATGACCATGACTCCCCGGGCACCTCACTTCAAACAAGACAGTCTGTTACCAAGGAGACAGGGCCGGTTGTGGCACAACAGTGTTTGGGGTCAACCCTCCCTACGGCCTGATAAGTGATGACTGTGGAGAATGCCAACTGCTGTATTATTTATTTAT
Organism: Seriola aureovittata; assembly: GCF_021018895.1. Classification (NCBI taxonomy): domain Eukaryota; kingdom Metazoa; phylum Chordata; class Actinopteri; order Carangiformes; family Carangidae; genus Seriola; species Seriola aureovittata. The sequence continues at coordinate 14,067,114 of NC_079375.1, forward strand.
TTGATTGTGTTCTTCATTGGCTAAACTAGCCAGCAGTAAGCCTGGCCTGAGGTCAAAGCAGGAAAGGATTACTCCCTCAGTGGACTGGTCAACAGTAGGGAATGCACAAAGGGAGGATTGAGTCAATACTGGACCGAGTTCAACACACCATTAAAAATCAAGGCAGAATGTAGCCCTCTTGTCTTTCACCGCAGCAGTTTTGAACAATAAGAAAAACACTTCACATGTTGGCGGGATTTTCACAAAATAACCCAACTCGCAGCGGAGTCATTACTGATGGAAGTCAATTGTTCATCTTTCAATCATTAAATATCCAAGTGATTTCCTTACTTAAAGTCACCCTGCAGTTTGGAGCCCTCGAAGAAAGACCACAGGTTCTTTGTTTTAGTATCATTAGGTGACGTTCTCTGGCGCGTTAATTAAATTCCTGAGTGATGACTACGGGTATGCACAGGTCTCAGTGGTTTTGTGCACACTCCCCATGCTCCAGATGCAGCTACGCAGACTTACTGTATGTCAGCCATGCAGGGTAAGAGCGAAACTCGGGACTGACTGATAAGACCTTTAATCAGAGCTTAGAGGGGGATGTTTACAAATTTGACTCCTTCCTTCAAATTTTGATTATAGATAAACTAAATAAGACACTTTTAGCTGCAGGGGTTAAAATGAATGTGCTTAACTCTTCTAATTAAATTGTTTCACTAATGAGTAATCTTTACTGTAAGTAACACTCACTTGACTCACTCATGCATTACCGACTGGCATGTCAACAGACATAGCTATTAGATTTGACATTTTGTTATAAGTTTTCCTTTTGTTAGAGCTTCCTTTCTCAGTACTGAAAAATTTACGATCACAATATTCCCAGCAAATACCCCAAACTGTCCTTAACCGGGACATTTACAGTATTATTGCTATCTTAGATGCTATTGTGACTTTTTGCTCCCACTCAGACTGTTTTATTTCAAGTTGTGTACGTGTTTTAAATCACAGAATGAACCATTGTAAATAACTGTGTCATAATCAGCTCTATAGTTGCAGTTCTTCCTGTCTTACTGTTGGCTTTTTTTATTTCATGTAACACATTAATTACACTTCAGGGTAAAGACAGTTTTATTTTACACTGTGCAAGTTTATAACTTATCATAATGAGCGTGAGTTCAGTTATCTTTTATGTGTTGCAGTTTTTACTTTATTGGACTTCGATCAGGAATCCTGAAATAAAACAAACATTGTCATAAAAACATGTAATTACAGCATTTTCACCTGCATTTGTAGCTTTGTATACGTGTGTGCATTTATTTATCCTTTAATTAATGTTAGTTCATACACTAATACCAATTAGGAACATTTCTATGCAGTAAACATAATACATAATCAGCTATAGATTGGCATAATTCAAAGATATAGCACATCAAACTTGAGGGCTACATAATGCGACAGACTGTGGTAAGTTCACTTGTTTAAAATGCATACTGCTCTGTTTTTTCGAGAATCCTTGAAAAGGCCATGGCTTAAAAAGCTGTTATTGCTCACTCAGCTCCTTAACCACTCAATAAAGCCTGGGTTTAATGTTACATACTGGATAACACCAGGTGTGAGAGGAGAGAAGCAGACACAATGTACTTAGCATGTGCACTGCAGGTATTAACATTACGCTAATCAAACATTGTTAGCGTTGCGATTAAGCTTTACATCCTCTCTCTGTGATGTTGGACAATGTGAAGATTGTCTTTAATACACCGAGATCAGATGAAAGAGCGAGTGAGTCTGCTAGTCCACCAGTCTTCCTCTGTAGAGCTGATGTAAGAGATGCACCTCTGTTGCCTCACTGGAGACCGGGTGCTATCGATGGAGACCAGAGCAATGGGGAACAACATAAAGAATGATTAGTTAATAAATCAACTCCCCAGCCTACTTGCACTTTCCCACTCTCTGCTCTTCCCCAATCATTCCCCATTTTTTTCTCACCCTCTCCCTGTCTGTAGCGGCGTTAAATTCCTAAGACATATTGCACCTGTTTGCATGGGTACACAAGACCCCTGCCGGGTGTTCTCCCTCCTCTTCCACTACCCCTGAGGGCGTTGCAGTAGGGTGATGTAATCAGATGAAAGTGGTGGTTTAATGGTGGCACAGAGCCGGTGAGAGAACAGGAGAGGAGGAAGAGGCTCGCTCCGAGCCAATGCAGCCAGTCTTCATAAGGGAGAAGCGGGTGCGCATTATTGATCAGAGCAAAATTTAATTTAGTGGAGAATTGACTGCTATGGTTTACCTGAATACTGCTGCTAACTGGGCCCTGCAGCAGGCCTGTGTGGCCAGCAGGTGGTTGAAAGGATCGAGGAGGAGATTAAGGGTTGGATAGAAGGAAAGGAAATGGATGATAAGGGGAATGGCAGAGTTTCAGGGGGAATAGGATGGCATTGAAGGAGGGAGTTAGGATGAGAGCTAAAAGGCTTAATGGAGGGCATCTAATCCTAAATTGCAGTGATTCTGGTGTGACACCATTAGTGACGTCCTCCTAGATGGAGCGCTGGACATATTGGACAATTTTGTGAGTAAGGTGTGAATTGTGTGTTTCACATCTAATTTGATATTTGTGGTTGCATACTGTAGGTATTTAACTTATCCAGCGCTGGTGCAGAGCTACTTGAAGAATTTGACAAGGATGAAGATTGGAAAGTGCATTTGCACCCTCCCTCCCATCTCCCTCCCTTCCACCCTCTGTACTCATACACAGAACAGTTTATAGCTACTCTGTGGAGTTCACTATCCACAGAGATAAAGGTATCAGTTTCATTTTTCTTTTAACATTTTTTCCCCCTCTTTTCCTCTATTTCCCTTTAGTCTGCATGGCTGCCACAGCCACTGAAGTCGTTTAACACCGTCCTTGAGAAAGCCCTCAGTGAGAAAACTCCTGGCATGTTTAAGGAAAAGGTAGAATGCAGTGTGTGTCAGACAGAGCTGGGACATGCAGGGGGGGGGGGGCATTCCCCAGAGGGGTTATTTTCCCCTCTAATAGCTGTTACGAGCCCTACATTATATCCAAGGAGCTACGTTCCTTTGGGGTCTACAGACACACACACACACACACACACACACACACACACACCTAGACGCACTGGCACACTCACACAAAGGCATGCACACTCAGTTGAGCACAAATTTTCTCTCTCTGTTTCTCTCTCTTCCACATACACACACGCACACAAACACACACGGGCACACACACACACACACTCAGTCCTAGCCGCTTTGCTCTCCCCGTGTCAATATCCTGCCATTTGAAGTCACGTACTGCAGGGGCTTCTGGGAGTCGCCGAGGAGCCAGGCTGACGGGTAATGGGCCGCATTCATTAATAAGGTTGCCGTGCTCCTGTCCCTTCTCTGCAACGCCAAGGATGTCTTCACCGGGGGGTAGGGGGTTGGTGGAGTGTGAGGTGGGGGGAGGAGGTGAGGTGGGGAGAGAGAGAGAGAGGGAGAAAGAGAGAGAGAAAGAGCGTCCCGTGGGGAGTCTCCTCCCAGACTCACTTAAAGGAGCTTTATTTCAGCAAGAGAGGAGAGAGGAAGGCAGAGGAGCTGTCCGGGGCCACCTCTTTAAAAAAGGGAGAGCAGGGCCCAGGCGAGCCACGCTAACCCTTACAGGGGTCACACTGCTGCTCCCCGTCAAACAGCTTATTACCCCACCTGTCGGGAAGTAATCGCCCTAGCTGAAAGGAAAGCTGTCGAGGTGTTTAAATGCTTTATATGGAAGCAGCCGAAAGGGTAAAGAGGGAAGGAATGAATGCAAGGGGGGCTAATAGTCATCTCCTAGCACTGCCCGAGGGACTCTGCACCAACAGCACTGAAGGTGACTGCTTTGCTGAACCTTCTCACTGAGGTTGCAGTAATCATTTTAGGTTGTCTTTGTCTCTCAGTTACATTTCAAAAACTAGCAAAGCAGTGAGAATGTTATTTCACGTGCTTGTTTACTTAATTGTGTACCTTTGTGCTGGACAAAATGTATGTTGTGTGCACTGACGTGTGTGTGTATTTGCTCATGCATGCGTGCTGATGACTCTGTGACAGGTGTGTCTAGTCCATGCCAGTTTAGAGAGTCCAAGGCCGTGTTTTAAACAGAGCGCAGCAAGTGGGGCATGTAGTTTGCATTAAAGGGATTAGCAGTCACTTCAAAAGATGACCTGGATTCAGCCCACCAGGGACACCAGTTACACACCCCCTGGTCCAGACTCCCTTTAAAGAACCTGGCACAGCTGCCCCACTACAACCACTCTCAATGGTCTGTGTGTGTGCCTGCATAAATTTGGGAGATACAGCAAAACAGAGTGATGCTGTCAGCGTGTTATCCCATCATAGCGAATTGTGGACCGTTACATATATACACAAGTGTGGAGGATCAGATCCTTTTAAAAAATACCTCACCGCTATTTCTCAACTTTTTTTTTTTCCTGCAGTGTATTTGCAGCCCATTCAATACATGTAGGTACTAGATAAACAAGACTCCAAGGAAGATATTCCATCAGGTGTGTCAGTGCCTTGTTATGGATTTGTTTCCATGGACACAGCCTTTGATCGGGAGGCAGGATTTCTGAGGAATGGGATGTTATCTATCAGTGGTCTTGTGCCTTTGTGTTAGACCAGGACTTAACAGTCCGTAATCCCACAGCCAACTGCTATTGATCCACAGACAGGTTTGACTCCTGTGTAAGTTAATTGGATCTGGATAATAAAAGCATAATAATGATGATGTTCAAATGTCAAGATAATCAAAAGACAGTGCCTGTCAATCCTAGCATTTTAAATTACTTGTAAGGCGCAACATTAGTGGCCTTGATATGGACGATGAATAATGTCTGTTTAATGAAAGGCAAGAAGTGAAAAGGAAAAATGCATCGGTTATATGTGATCATAATGTTTCCCCTGTTTCTTTTTGTGTCCTTGCAGAACCACACGTTGACTCAGCACAGCAGCTAACATGGCAAAGATCAGCTCCGTGGCCAAGAACAAGGACCACATGACGCAGAGAATAATGTCTGACCACCAATTACCGTCAGTGCAGTTTTCCACTGACTGTCTTGCACTGAACTTTCAATTCAGTCACACCACAAGGAACCACGCCACAGCAAGAAAAAAGAAAAGCAAAGAAAAATAAAAGAAAGAGGGGGAAAGAACATAAAAGAACCCTCTCCGTTCTTTACTGACCATTATTTCAAAAGTAAAGAAAAAGCCAACTTGTTTGTACATAGAATTCTTCATGTGTTGCTTAACTACAGCTATATTGCAATCTTATACAGTATTTGCCAATGTACAGTTCAAGATGTTTGTCCAAAAAAGAGAAGGGAAAAAAAAAAGATCAATGACATTGTCAATCAGACCAGATGGGACTCAACCAGTTGTGTAAAGGAGAAACAGGGTGCCACTGAGAGTGTAGGAAACTGTAGGAATCCGCAAGTGTTGTCAGGAGGACTCTTTTCATCAGCGCCACTCCTACTGCGCAGTATGTCACTCTGTATCCTGACATGGTCAATCATTATGGGATAGAAAAGCTTGATTCACCAGCATAGGCTGAGATCTTGTCTGTGTGTCTGTCGTAACATGGCTACCAGAGGACCAGCTGAGAACAGCGGTGCGACTAATCTGCACTGCCTGCGCTGGGGTTCAGATGAAAAAGGGGGGGGGGGGAGAAACAACACAGAGAACAGAAAAACAGGACAGGATGCTGATATATGCAAACGCAGTGACACAGATTTGGAAAAGGCTAGTTCCTCTGGTTGGCTCGTGAACAGAAGTTCCCATGTGGCTCTCAGAGCATGGGGAAATCTCCAGCCCACTGACTCAACCTGTACATTTCTGTTGTTAATGTTTACTGCTCTTTGAAGCCTGGAGATTACTGGAATTTTTTTTTTTTGTTGTTATCGCTACATATTTTTTTTTCAATGGGGGAGTAAACCCATTTGGATTTGGGGTCATGAAGATTGAACGCAATTTCAGTCTCTCTCGGGGATATACCGTAGTTACAAAACTCCCTGGCTCTCCTGGAGAGTGCCCGAGTACTCTTCTTGTTTCTCTGCAGTATCCCATTGCTCTCTGCTCAAGCTGGAAGCCACTGTGGCATCATACAAAACTTTAAACCATTCTGTTATGTAAATGTTTTGCATTCATTGAACCTGAGATGCACTTTTGTATGAAACTTTAATGTTTTGACATTTTGATTGAGAATTGTTCGTACACAGTTTACAGGAAATCACCATCTCCTGCAGCTAATGGACAGTTATCTCCAATGTTATTAAAATGTATTGTACAAATATGGAGTTCTGTATTTGGCAGACCTCGTTTTTTTTTGTGTTGCACATGTGATGGAAATATTAAAAACTGTATGAGGAAATGGCTTCCATGTTCCTTCATTATCTATCTAGAAAGCGTGCGTGTGTCTGTGCGTTAATGTGTGTGTCTGCATATACAATTAACCCATCAGACAAGACCTATGACAGCATGAACGCGATCATCATCAAAAGCTTACACTGCTTTTTTTTTTCTTTCATTGTATCAAATTGCATCCTATTTTTCCTCACTCCCTCGTGGCTCTCACTAACGAACATCTGAGCATCTTAAGGGAGGTCTGTGTTATTAATGACTCCATTACCCATCACCCTGTGCGGTCCCATTCTACACACCCTTGCGCTAGGTCTATTTAGGGAGCCTCCAGCACTCCGGGAGACCGAGGAAAAGATTCTTCTGCCTTTGCCGAATGGGACAAAACCCGTGCAACAACATCTGTCTGTCTCAGCAAATGATTCATCAATGGTGACACACGAGCAGCATAACATTTGTTGAAGCTTTCAGTTTTGTTTTGAAAAGGCTCAGCGCTGCAGCTCCTAGCACTGTAACTAGGTTATACTCTGAGTAACAAATGACTGTGAACTAATGCTTCATTTGAAATATAAAGCAGATACTGTAGTTCATTATATCGGAAATTCTGCATACTTTACCAAATGTTGTATGCCTATTCTACATAAGTAAAAATAATAATAGAAGCACAATGATATGCCTACATATATTGTTTTGATCTTTTATGGGCAAAACATATATAAAACCATAAATGTGATCCCTCTGGATAATAATATTAAAGCTCATTTGTCACAAGAAGTGATCACATACAGTGTTTTACAAAAGCAATGTAATTGAGTTTTGTGAAGCTTGTCTTATTGAATTTTCTCATTTCAAGCGTAACATCAAATGTGCATGTTGTCTGTCATCTATTAGCTTTTATTGCATTACTATAACGAGGATCAGATGAGGAATGGGCAGAGTCTCATGCAGTGACAGACTTCCACAATGAAGAACCAACCCCTCGTCCACATCAGAGATGGTACAGCCCAACATTAACTGTCATACTGAATGCAAGCTGGGCATCCATTAAACAACTTTGCTAGCATCTCCCTGTGCCAGGCACTTTTAATAAGCTTCAAGGGCATTTGAACGGGTCCAGAACTTTGCTTTGCCAGAGATGGACTGGCCCACATCATCCATTACATTAAATTGGGTGGCGGCCTCCAGCTCATATTTATGATTTAATTAAATTCACTTGTGAGGCGTATCAGAACCACTACGGCCTCCCTTTTAAAGCCAGCCTAAGCAGCAAAAAACACACACGCACACACACACACGGCTACACACATGAGTGCATACACAAGCGTTGTGTTTCTGACACTCGCCCAAGTGTGAGACTTTGTGGGCGCTTTGGCAGGGGCATTCTCAGGGGTTCATTTAAAGCAATATAATTACACAGCCCCCAAGTATTCTTCTATCAGAAAGCAGCAGAATGGATGGCTTGTTCAGAGATAACTTAGCCTGGCTGATCCTCCACAGTGTCGTCGCCTGAACGTAACCTCAATGCAATTGGAACTCAGTGCTGCTGAGAGCCTGGCCAGTCCTTAGTGAAACTGGGCAGCTGGGCCAGATGTCGGGAGCAGAGCCGGCATTTATGGGGCCCTAAGCAGAATTTGATTCGGCCAAGGGCATAGGTTTGGTCTTAACATTGGGACGCAACAATCCCGCCACCCCTCCAAAACAGAGAGATTGACTTTTTAATGCTGTCAACCAAATGGTTTATTAACATACAAGATCTGAATTTACATTCAGAAATGCCCATATGCAAATGGAATATATGTACATGTGTAAAAATATCAATAAAACATCATCGTATAGTATGGCATAAAAATGTCAAAAAACCTGATTGTATAGTAAGGCATTAAAATGTTAAAGAAAAACATCATAATATATTAAGATATAAAAATGTGGTAAATGCAGGCCATAAAAATGTCATAATACAGTAAAACAACAAAGTATAGTGTGGCATGGAAATGCCAAAGAAACGCCATAGTATAGTATGGCAAAAAATTCAAAAAAAAACTCACAATAAATTAGTTCCTAAAAGGTCATAAAAACGTCATAGTATGGCAAAGCATGAAGCTGCATAGTATAGTAAGGCATAAAAATGCCAAAAAACATAATTCTATAGTATGGCATAAAAATGCAAAAAATGCCATAGTATAGTATGGCCAAGAAGTCAAAAAAAAAAAGATCATGTATTAAGGCATAAAAGGTCATAAAAATGTCACAGTATGGCAAGGCATGCAACTACATAGTATAGTAAGGCATAAAAATGCTGAAAAACGTCATATTATAGTATGGTTAAAAAATGTTAATAAAGGAATATGCAGGTGGAGGACCTTGTGGGAGTTGAACCCATGATGCTCTGAATGAAAGATGACAGTCCTAACCATTGTACCAAAGTTACCCCATTACTGACATTTGGTAATGCAGGACACAAAAATGTGGTGTGGCATGGAAATGCCAAAGAAACGCCATAGTATAGTATGGCAAAAAATTCAAAAAAACATCATCATATATTAAGGCATTAAAGGTCATAAAAACGTCATAGTATGGCAAGGCATGAAGCTGCATAGTATAGTAAGGCATAAAAATGCCAAAAAACATCATTTTATAGTATGGCATAAAAATGCAAAAAACGCCATAGTATAGTATGGCAAAAAATTCAAAAAAACAAGATCATATATGAAGGCATAAAAGGTCATAAAAACATCATAGTATGGCAAAGCACGAAGCTGCATAGTATAGTAAGGCATAAAAATGCCAAAAAACATCATTTTTAGTATGGCATAAAATGCAAAAAACGCCATAGTATAGTATGGCCAAGAAGTCAAAAAAAAAAAAGATCATGTATTAAGGCATAAAAGGTCATAAAAATGTCACAATAACTACATAGTATAGTAAGGCATAAAAATGCTGAAAAACGTCATATTATAGTATGGTTAAAAAATGTTAATAAAAGAATATGCAGGTTGAGGACCTTGTGGGAGTTGAACCCATGACCCTCTGAACGAAAGAGGACAGTCCTAACCATTGTACTAAAGCTACCCCATTACTAACATTTGGTAATGCAGCACAAAAATGTCATTATACAGTAAAACGACACAGTATGGTGGGGCATGGAAATGCCAAAGAAACGCCATAGTATAGTATGGCAAAAAATTCAAAAAAACATCATCATATATTAAGGCATTAAAGGTCATAAAAACGTCATAGTATGGCAAGGCATGAAGCCGCATAGTATAGTAAGGCATAAAAATGCCAAAAAACATCATTTTATAGTATGGCATAAAAATGCAAAAAACGCCATAGTATAGTATGGCAAAAAATTCAAAAAAACATCACAATAAATTAATTCCTAAAAGGTCATAAAAACGTCATAGTATGGCAAGGCATGAAGCTGCATAGTATAGTAAGGCATAAAAATGCCAAAAAACATCATTTTATAGTATGGCATAAAAATGCAAAAAACACCATAGTATAGTATGGCAAAAAATTCAAAAAAACAAGATCATATATAAAGGCATAAAAGGTCATAAAAACATCATAGTATGGCAAAGCACGAAGCTGCATAGTATAGTAAGGCATAAAAATGCCAAAAAACATCATTTTTAGTATGGCATAAAATGCAAAAAACGCCATAGTATAGTATGGCCAAGAAGTCAAAAAAAAAAAAGATCATGTATTAAGGCATAAAAGGTCATAAAAATGTCACAATAACTACATAGTATAGTAAGGCATAAAAATGCTGAAAAACGTCATATTATAGTATGGTTAAAAAATGTTAATAAAAGAATATGCAGGTGGAGGACCTTGTGGGAGTTGACCCCATGACCCTCTGAACGAAAGAGGACAGTCCTAACCATTGTACTAAAGCTACCCCATTACTGACATTTGGTAATGCAGCAGAATAATGTCATTATACAGTAAAACGACACAGTATGGTGTGGCATGGAAATGCCGAAGAAACGCCATAGTATAGTATGGCAAAAAATTCAAAAAAACATCATCATATATTAAGGCATTAAAGGTCATAAAAACGTCATAGTATGGCAAGGCATGAAGCCGCATAGTATAGTAAGGCATAAAAATGCCAAAAAAGATCATTTTATAGTATGGCTTAAAAATGCAAAAAACGCCATAGTATAGTATGGCAAAAAGTTAAAAAAAAACATCACAATAAATTAGTTCCTAAAAGGTCATAAAAACGTCATAGTATGGCAAGGCATGAAGCTGCATAGTATAGTAAGGCATAAAAATGCCAAAAAACATCATTTGATAGTATGGCATAAAAATGCAAAAAAAGCCGGCAAAAAATTCAAAAAAACATCACAATAAATTAGTTCCTAAAAGGTCATAAAAACGTCATAGTATGGCAAGGCATGAAGCTGCATAGTATAGTAAGGCATAAAAATGCCAAAAAACATCATTTGATAGTATGGCATAAAATGCAAAAAACGCCATAGTATAGTATGGCCAAGAAGTCAAAAAAAAAAAAGATCATGTATTAAGGCATAAAAGGTCATAAAAATGTCACAATAACTACATAGTATAGTAAGGCATAAAAATGCTGAAAAACGTCATATTATAGTATGGTTAAAAAATGTTAATAAAAGAATATGCAGGTGGAGGACCTTGTGGGAGTTGAACCCATGACCGACACAAAAATGTCGTTATACAGTAAAACGACAAAGTATGGTGTGGCATGGAAATGCCAAAGAAACGCCATAGTATAGTATGGCAAAAAGTTCAAAAAAACATCATCATAAATTAATTCCTAAAAGGTCATAAAAACGTCATAGTATGGCAAGGCATGAAGCCGCATAGTATAGTAAGGCATAAAAATGCCAAAAAACATCATTTTATAGTATGGCTTAAAAATGCAAAAAACGCCATAGTATAGTATGGCAAAAAGTTCAAAAAAACATTACAATAAATTAATTCCTAAAAGGTCATAAAAACGTCATAGTATGGCAAGGCAGGAAGCTGCATAGTATAGTAAGGCATAAAAATGCCAAAAAACATCATTTTATAGTATGGCTTAAAAATGCAAAAAACGCCATAGTATAGTATGGCAAAAAGTTAAAAAAAACATCACAATAAATTAGTTCCTAAAAGGTCATAAAAACGTCATAGTATGGCAAGGCATGAAGCTGCATAGTATAGTAAGGCATAAAAATGCCAAAAAACATAATTTTATAGTACGGCATAAAATGCAAAAAACGCCATAGTATAGTATGGCCAAGAAGTCAAAAAAAAAAAGATCATGTATTAAGGCATAAAAGGTCATAAAAATGTCACAGTATGGCAAGGCATGCAACTACATAGTATATTAAGGCATAATAATGCTGAAAAAAGTCATATTATAGTATGGTTAAAAAATGTTAATAAAGGAATATGCAGGTGGAGGACCTTGTGGGAGTTGAACCCATGACGCTCTGAATGAAAGATGACAGTCCAAACCATTGTACCAAAGTTACCCCATTACTGACATTTGGTAATGCAGGACACAAAAATGTCATTATACAGTAAAACGACAAAGTATGGTGTGGCATGGAAATGCCAAAGAAACGCCATAGTATAGTATGGCAAAAAATTCAAAAAAACATCATCATATATTAAGGCATTAAAGGTCATAAAAACGTCATTGTATGGCAAGGCATGAAGCCGCATAGTATAGTAAGGCATGAAAATGCCAAAAAACATCATTTTATAGTATGGCTTAAAAATGCAAAAAACACCATAGTATAGTATGGCAAAAAGTTCAAAAAAACATTACAATAAATTAATTCCTAAAAGGTCATAAAAACGTCATAGTATGGCAAGGCAGGAAGCTGCATAGTATAGTAAGGCATAAAAATGCCAAAAAAAATCATTTTTTAGTATGGCATAAAATGCAAAAAACGCCATAGTATAGTATGGCAAAAAAATTAAAAAAAAACATCACAATAAATTAATTCCTAAAAGGTCATAAAAACGTCATAGTATGGCAAGGCATGAAGCTGCATAGTATAGTAAGGCATAAAAATGCCAAAAAACATCATTTTTAGTATGGCATAAAATTCAAAAAATGCCATAACGCCATACTATGGCATAAAAATGCAAAATACGCCATAGTATAGTATGGCAAAAAATTCAAAAAAACATCATCATATATTAAGGCATTAAAGGTCATAAAAACGTCATAGTATGGCAAGGCATGAAGCCGCATAGTATAGTCAGGCATAAAAATGCAAAAAAACATCATTTTATAGTATGGCTTAAAAATGCAAAAAACGCCATAGTATAGTATGGCAAAAAGTTCAAAAAAACATCACAATAAATGAATTCCTAAAAGGTCATAACAACGTCATAGTATGGCAAGGCATGAAGCTGCATAGTATAGTAAGGCATAAAAATGCCAAAAAACATCATTTGATAGTATGGCATAAAAATGCAAAAAACGCCATAGTATAGTATGGCAAAAAGTTCAAAAAAACATTACAATAAATTAATTCCTAAAAGGTCATAAAAACGTCATAGTATGGCAAGGCAGGAAGCTGCATAGTATAGTAAGGCATAAAAATGCCAAAAAACATCATTTTTTAGTATGGCATAAAATTCAAAAAATGCCATAACGCCATACTATGGCATAAAAATGCAAAATACGCCATAGTATAGTATGGCAAAAAAATTAAAAAAAACATCATCATAAATTAAGGCATAAAAGGTCATAAAAACGTCATAGTATGGCAAGGCATGAAGCTGCATAGTATAGTAAGGCATAAAAATGCCAAAAAACATCATTTTATAGTATGGCTTAAAAATGCAAAAAACGCCATAGTATAGTATGGCAAAAAGTTCAAAAAAACATCACAATAAATGAATTCCTAAAAGGTCATAACAACGTCATAGTATGGCAAGGCATGAAGCTGCATAGTATAGTAAGGCATAAAAATGCCAAAAAACATCATTTGATAGTATGGCATAAAAATGCAAAAAACGCCATAGTATAGTATGGCAAAAAATTCAAAAAAACATTACAATAAATTAATTCCTAAAAGGTCATAAAAACGTCATAGTATGGCAAGGCAGGAAGCTGCATAGTATAGTAAGGCATAAAAATGCCAAAAAAAATCATTTTTTAGTATGGCATAAAATGCAAAAAACGCCATAGTATAGTATGGCAAAAAAATTAAAAAAAAACATCACAATAAATTAATTCCTAAAAGGTCATAAAAACGTCATAGTATGGCAAGGCATGAAGCTGCATAGTATAGTAAGGCATAAAAATGCCAAAAAACATCATTTTTTAGTATGGCATAAAATTCAAAAAATGCCATAACGCCATACTATGGCATAAAAATGCAAAATACGCCATAGTATAGTATGGCAAAAAATTCAAAAAAACATCATCATATATTAAGGCATTAAAGGTCATAAAAACGTCATAGTATGGCAAGGCATGAAGCCGCATAGTATAGTCAGGCATAAAAATGCCAAAAAACATCATTTTATAGTATGGCTTAAAAATGCAAAAAACGCCATAGTATAGTATGGCAAAAAGTTCAAAAAAACATCACAATAAATGAATTCCTAAAAGGTCATAACAACGTCATAGTATGGCAAGGCATGAAGCTGCATAGTATAGTAAGGCATAAAAATGCCAAAAAACATCATTTGATAGTATGGCATAAAAATGCAAAAAACGCCATAGTATAGTATGGCAAAAAGTAAAAAAAAACATCACAATAAATTAATTCCTAAAAGGTCATAAAAACGTCATAGTATGGCAAGGCATGAAGCTGCATAGTATAGTAAGGCATAAAAATGCCAAAAAACATAATTCTATAGTATGGCATAAAATTAAAAAAATGCCATAACGCCATACTATGGCATAAAAATGCAAAATACGCCATAGTATAGTATGGCAAAAAATAAAAAAAAACATCATCATGTATTAAGGCATAAAAGGTCATACAAACGTCATAGTATGGCAAGGCATGCCACTACCTAGTGTAGTAAGGCATAAAAATGCTGAAAAACGTCATATTATAGTATGGTGTAAAAAATGTTAATAAAAGAAGATGTCAGTGCAGAGCCTTGTGAAATTTGAACCCATGACCCTCTGAATGAAAGGTGAGCGTCCAAAGTATTGTACCAAAGTTACCCCATTACTGAAATTTGGTAATGCAGGCCATAAAAATGTCATAATACAGTAAAACAACAAAGTATAGTGTGGCATGGAAATGCCAAAGAAACGCCATAGTATAGTATGGCAAAAAATTAAAAAAAAAACTCACAATAAATTAGTTCCTAAAAGGTCATAAAAACGTCATAGTATAGCAAGGCATGAAGCTGCATAGTATAGTAAGGCATAAAAATGCCAAAAAACATCATTTTATAGTATGGCATAAAAATGCAAAAAACGCCATAGTATAGTATGGCAAAAAATTAAAAAAAACATCACAATAAATTAATTCCTAAAAGGTCATAAAAACGTCATAGTATGGCAAGGCATGAAGCTGCATAATATAGTAAGGCATAAAAATGCCAAAAACATCATTTTTTAGTATGGCATAAAATGCAAAAAACGCCATAGTATAGTATGGCCAAGAAGTCAAAAAAAAAAAGATCATGTATTAAGGCATAAACGGTCATAAAAATGTCACAGTATGGCAAGGCATGCAACTACATAGTATATTAAGGCATAAAAATGCTGAAAAACGTCATATTATAGTATGGTGTAAAAAATGTTAATAAAAGAATATGCAGGTGGAGGACCTTGTGGGAGTTGAACCCATGACCCTCTGAATGAAAGATGACAGTCCTAACCATTGTACCAAAGTTACCCCATTACTGACATTTGGTAATGCAGGACATAAAAATGTCGTTATACAGTAAAACGACAAAATATGGTGTGGCATGGAAATGCCAAAGAAACGCCATAGTATAGTATGGCAAAAAATTCAAAAAAACATCATCATATATTAAGGCATTAAAGGTCATAAAAACGTCATAGTATGGCAAGGCATGAAGCTGCATAGTATAGTAAGGCATAAAAATGCCAAAAAACATCATTTTATAGTATGGCATAAAAATGCAAAAAACGCCATAGTATAGTATGGCAAAAAGTTCAAAAAAACATCACAATAAATGAATTCCTAAAAGGTCATAACAACGTCATAGTATGGCAAGGCATGAAGCTGCATAGTATAGTAAGGCATAAAAATGCCAAAAAACATCATTTGATAGTATGGCATAAAAATGCAAAAAACGCCATAGTATAGTATGGCAAAAAGTTCAAAAAAACATTACAATAAATTAATTCCTAAAAGGTCATAAAAACGTCATAGTATGGCAAGGCAGGAAGCTGCATAGTATAGTAAGGCATAAAAATGCCAAAAAAAATCATTTTTTAGTATGGCATAAAATGCAAAAAACGCCATAGTATAGTATGGCAAAAAGTAAAAAAAAACATCACAATAAATTAATTCCTTAAAGGTCATAAAAACGTCATAGTATGGCAAGGCATGAAGCTGCATAGTATAATAAGGCATAAAAATGCCAAAAAACATAATTCTATAGTATGGCATAAAATTAAAAAAATGCCATAACGCCATACTATGGCATAAAAATGCAAAATACGCCATGGTATAGTATGGCAAAAAATAAAAAAAAACATCATCATGTATTAAGGCATAAAAGGTCATACAAACGTCATAGTATGGCAAGGCATGCCACTACCTAGTGTAGTAAGGCATAAAAATGCTGAAAAACGTCATATTATAGTATGGTGTAAAAAATGTTAATAAAAGAAGATGTCAGTGCAGAGCCTTGTGAAATTTGAACCCATGACCCTCTGAATGAAAGGTGAGCGTCCAAAGTATTGTACCAAAGTTACCCCATTACTGAAATTTGGTAATGCAGGCCATAAAAATGTCATAATACAGTAAAACAACAAAGTATAGTGTGGCATGGAAATGCCAAAGAAACGCCATAGTATAGTATGGCAAAAAATTAAAAAAAAAACTCACAATAAATTAGTTCCTAAAAGGTCATAAAAACGTCATAGTATAGCAAGGCATGAAGCTGCATAGTATAGTAAGGCATAAAAATGCCAAAAAACATCATTTTATAGTATGGCATAAAAATGCAAAAAACGCCATAGTATAGTATGGCAAAAAATTAAAAAAAACATCACAATAAATTAATTCCTAAAAGGTCATAAAAACGTCATAGTATGGCAAGGCATGAAGCTGCATAATATAGTAAGGCATAAAAATGCCAAAAACATCATTTTTTAGTATGGCATAAAATGCAAAAAACGCCATAGTATAGTATGGCCAAGAAGTCAAAAAAAAAAAGATCATGTATTAAGGCATAAACGGTCATAAAAATGTCACAGTATGGCAAGGCATGCAACTACATAGTATATTAAGGCATAAAAATGCTGAAAAACGTCATATTATAGTATGGTGTAAAAAATGTTAATAAAAGAATATGCAGGTGGAGGACCTTGTGGGAGTTGAACCCATAACCCTCTGAATGAAAGAGGACAGTCCTAACCATTGTACTAAAGTTACCCCATTACTGACATTTGGTAATGCAGCACAAAAAAATGTCGTTATACAGTAAAACGACAAAGTATGGTGTGGCATGGAAATGCCAAAGAAACGCCATAGTATAGTATGGCAAAAAATTCAAAAAAACATCATCATATATTAAGGCATTAAAGGTCATAAAAACGTCATAGTATGGCAAGGCATGAAGCTGCATAGTATAGTAAGGCATAAAAATGCCAAAAAACATCATTTGATAGTATGGCATAAAAATGCAAAAAACGCCATAGTATAGTATGGCAAAAAGTAAAAAAAAACATCACAATAAATTAATTCCTAAAAGGTCATAAAAACGTCATAGTATGGCAAGGCATGAAGCTGCATAGTATAGTAAGGCATAAAAATGCCAAAAAACATCATTCTATAGTATGGCAAAAAATTCAAAAAATGCCATAACGCCATACTATGGCATAAAAATGCAACAAACGCCATAGTATAGTATGGCAAAAAATTCAAAAAAACATCATCATATATTAAGGCATTAAAGGTCATAAAAACGTCATAGTATGGCAAGGCATGAAGCCACATAGTATAGTAAGGCATAAAAATGCTGAAAAACGTCATATTATAGTATGGTGTAAAAAATATTAATAAAGGAAGATGTGAGTGAAGGGCCTAATGGGAGTTGAACCCATTACCCTCTGAATGAAAGGTGAGAGTCTTGACCATTGTACCAGATTTACCCCATTACTGACATCTGGTAATGCAGGCGATAAAAATGTCATAGTACAGTAAAACGACAAAGTATAGTATGGCATGAAGATGCCAAAGAAACGCCATAGTAATAGTATTGCAAAAATTTAAAAAAAAAAAAGATCATATATTAAGGCATAAAAGGACATAAAAACGTCATATTATGGCAAGGCATGCCACTACATAGTGTAGTAAGGCATAAATATGCTGAGAAACGTCATATTATAGTATGGTGTAAAAAATGTTAATAAAGCAAGATGTCAGTGTAGGGCCTTATGGGATTTGAACCCATGACCCTCTAAGTGGAAGGTGACAGTCCTAACCATTGTACCAAAATTATTAACAGTTGGTAATGCAGGCCATAAAAATGTTAAAATACAGTAAAACAACAAAGTATAGTATGGCATGAAGATGCCAAAGAAACGCCATTGTATGGCAAAAAATTCCAAAAAACATCATCATATATTAAGGCATTAAAGGTCATAAAAACATCATAGTATGGCAAGGCATGAAGCTGCATAGTATAGTAAGGCATAAAAATGCCAAAAAAACATAATTTTTTAGTATGGCATTAAATGCAAAAAACGCCATAGTATAGTATGGCAAAAAATTCAAAAAAACATCACAATAAATTAATTCCTAAAGGTCATAAAAAAGTCATAGTATGGCAAGGCATGAAGCTGCATAGTATAGTAAGGCATAAAAATGCCAAAAAACATAATTCTATAGTATGGCATAAAATTAAAAAAATGCCATAACGCCATACTATGGCATAAAAATGCAAAATACGCCATAGTATAGTATGGCAAAAAATAAAAAAAAACATCATCATGTATTAAGGCATAAAAGGTCATACAAACGTCATAGTATGGCAAGGCATGCCACTACCTAGTGTAGTAAGGCATAAAAATGCCAAAAAACATCATTTTATAGTATGGCATAAAATGCAAAAAACGCCATAGTATAGTATGGCCAAGGAGTCAAAAAAAAAAAGATCATGTATTAAGGCATAAACGGTCATAAAAATGTCACAGTATGGCAAGGCATGCAACTACATAGTATATTAAGGCATAAAAATGCTGAAAAACGTCATATTATAGTATGGTTAAAAAATGTTAATAAAGGGATATGCAGGTGGAGGACCTTGTGGGAGTTGAACCCATGACCCTCTGAATGAAAGATGACAGTCCTAACCATTGTACCAAAGTTACCCGATTACTGACATTTGGCAATGCAGGACACAAAAATGTCGTTATACAGTAAAACGACAAAGTATGGTGTGGCATGGAAATGCCAAAGAAACGCCATAGTATAGTATGGCAAAAAATTCAAAAAAACATCATCATATATTAAGGCATTAAAGGTCATAAAAACGTCATAGTATGGCAAGGCATGAAGCTGCATAGTATAGTAAGGCATAAAAATGCCAAAAAACATCATTTTTTAGTATGGCATAAATATGCAAAGAACGCCATAGTATAGTATGGCAAAAAATTCAAAAAAACAAGACCATATATTATGGCATTAAAGGTCATACAAACATCATAGTACGGCAAGGCATGCCACTACCTAGTGTAGTAAGGCATAAAAATGCTGAAAAATGTCATATTATAGTATGGTGTAAAAAATGTTAATAAAAGAAGATGTCAGTGCAGAGCCTTGTGAACTTTGAACCAATGACCCTCTGAATGAAAGGTGAGCGTCCTAACTATTGTACCAAAGTTAGCCCATTACTGAAGTTTGGTAATGCAGGCCAAAAAAATGTCATAATACAGTAAAACAACAAAGTATAGTGTGGCATGGAAATGCCAAAGAAACGCCATAGTATAGTATGGCAAAAAATTCAAATGAACAAGATAATATATTAAGGCATAAAAGGTCATAAAAACGTCATATTATGGCAAGGCATGAAGCTGCATAGTATAGTAAGGCATAAAAATGCCAAAAAACATCATTTTATAGTATGGCATAAAAATGCAAAAAACGCCATAGTATGGCAAAAAATTGGCATAAAAATATCAAAAAACATCATAGTATAGTAAGGCATGAAAATATCAAAAAACGTTATAGTATAGTATGGCATAAAATTGTCAAGAAACATCATAGTATAGTAATGCATTAAAATGTTACAAAACGTCAAAATATATTAAGATATAAAAATGTGAAAAAACATCAAAATATAGTAAAGCATGAAAATATCAAAAAACATCATAGTATCGTGAGGCTTAAAAATTTCAAAAAACGTCATAGTATAGTAAAGCAGAAAAATGTCCAAAAACGTCATTGTATAATAAGGCATAAAATTGTCAAAAAACGTCATATATAGTAAGGCATTAAAATGTAAAAAAAAAAAACGTAATAATATATTAAGATATAAAAACGTGAAAAAATATAGTATAGTAAGGCATGAAAATATCAAAATAAGATCATAGTATAGTAAGGCATAAAAACGTCATACTATAAGTAAAGCATAAAAAAATCATAATATATAAGCATTAGAAGTTATAGTATAGTAAGTCATTAAAAAACGCCATGGTATAGTAAGGCATTAAAACTGGAAAAGAACTGCAGTGAGGATGAGAGATTATTTTCCACTCCTGCATGTCCAATCCAGTTAAGATGCATATCTGCAGATGCATCCACTTTACAAACTTTATTTAGTGAATACAAACAAGATCTTGATTTGTAAATATATATAAATATCTTGTGGAGCATTTCAAGTGCTCTTGGGGGCCCCCTAGTGGCCATGGGGGCCCTAAGCAGCCGCTTAGTTCGCTTATGCCTTGGGCTGGCCTTGGTTGGGAGTAGCTGAAATGCCATTGTTCTTGTCCAAGTTGTGTGTGAAATGGTATTTTGTTTTTTTATTTGACAGCCTATAATACCTATAAACCTCTAGAGGAAAATGGCAGCCTCATGTTAAGACTTTATCAAAGAATTATGAAATCCTCCTGAACCTGTGCAGTATGTTGCTGTCCAGGAAGCTGAAAATGTATATAAGTATGCATTCAGTGCTTGTCCCTTGTGTTCCGGTGTCCTTGCTCTTCTTTGGTGCAAAATTTAGTTTGGTGAAAACTCCACATTGTTAGGCTGTGCATTCCTCCCACTGAAGGAGACCTCAGAGACCTCTTATGGCATTCAATATGTGCGCCCAAGCATGAGATCCAGATCCATTTGGCCGGGAGATCCACTGGGAGTGTCTGGGGTAACCCAATCTCTCACACCGGCACTCCACATCCAGAGAGCCATCTTTTCACTTCAAAACTGTGTCAGCAAAATGGACGCCTCAACCTAAGTATGTAGCCCTGCTACAATGTTTATGCGTCGAGCACAAGGGCCTTTGCTATTGTCTTTTGTGTATTCCCTGTGTAATTTTATGTACACCCTGTTTCTATGTCTTTAGAATGTAATTGTAGTAATAATAGCAACAGAAAAAAGACAGTTACGAAAGCCATGCATTGTCCTCCTCAGAGTAAAGTTACTTTAAACACATTTTTCCTGCAAATGTATGGATGACAAAGACAGTTATCAGGTAATAATCAAAAAGGGGTCCTGGAGATGTGAACATAACCCTCAGGTCTGGTGATTCTCATCCCACATTTCAAACTACACAAGTAAAAAACCAGAACATGTAAATAAAAGTGGATTTTAAAATAAAATATTTATTCAGAGTTGATTTGTGTCGGGGGGAAGATGCATTTTCCATCTTTCCATCCATTTTAAAAACCATTTATCCTCCTCAGGGTCACCGGGGACTTGAGCCTATCCCAGCACACATTGGGCAAGAAGCAGGGTACACCCTGGACGAGTCGCCAGTCTATCACCAAGCTCACATACATATAGACAAACAAACACAATCACACACTTCCCTCCTCTATAGCCCCTCCTAATGATCCCCCCTGTCTCCTGAACTGGGAGAGCTGAAGGTGAGTATCCCCCTCCAGTCATCTCCCTCTGCTTCACCAAGACAGACACTTGAAATAGACAAGGCACTATATCTTTTTTTTTTTTTTTTTTTTTGGATGGGATGGGGTAGGATTTTCAAAAATGTATTAAACACCAAGCAATAAAATATAGACCAGGTGGGGTCAAATTCACTGCAACTCTCCAGGCTCCACAGCCAGTGTGGCTGTTGTGATGAGATGAGGACAAGGGAAGAGTCTAACAAGAGGAGAGAAGAAGGGAAAGAAAGTATCAATAATGCAGCATACACTGTATACAGCTGACAGAAAAATGGAAAACACATTGCCTGAGAGAGAGGAGGGCACTCCGAATTCTGGACTCAGTCCCTTGTTCCTAAGTGCCAGAGCATGAATTCATTGGTTAAATGATTTGAGTTTATTGTCAGCTGTTCAAATGCTTCAGTGCATTGGGTCTGCGTGATCCACGAGCAGAAATGTCAAGATAGATTTCTACACTTTTTAGACCGTTAAATCTCTTTAGCCATGTTTTACAATGAGCAGAAATCTTTAAATATGTACATAATGTTAATACTGTCTGTCATGTGTTTATTTAATGAACACATGGCAGATAAACACTGGTGTGCCTTACAAAAATAAATGTGGAGAAGGAGACCGAAGCATAATACAAATAAAGGGGAGCTTTGTTTTTTGATAGTATTTTTTTTAATGTTTATTTTCTTTATTTTTGGGAAATCTAGAAAAATCAGTTAAACGTGTTGCTTCAGGCTGTCAGTTTCGCATTTATTTCCTCTTGTTTGCTCGCTGGTGATGAACTAAAAAATGCTCTATAATGGAGCCCCATGGGAAAACAAGGGCCCCATTCTCCTTGTATTCTCTCCCCCTGTCTTCCTCTTTTCCTTTTCCTTAATTTCATCCTGCTTTTTTTTTTTTTTTTTTTTTTTAAATCTGGGGCTTCCCGTTCACTCTTATCCTCTCTTTCTCATCCTTCACTCTCATCACTCTCTCACCCATGTCAGTCTTCCTCGCTCTCGCTCTTCCACCACCCCTCCTCTCCCATTGCATCTCTTGTATTGTAAACAGCTCACAAAAGCATGACAAGGTCTCTGCTCATGTTCCCCCTGCCTCCCTCCCTGTTCTCCCAGCTATTTGTTATTGTCTCCTCGCTATCGTTTGTGTTTGTCTCTATCACGCTTTCTTTATTCTGTTTTTCCTCTGCGTCAGAAAAGCAAAAGTTAATTAAATATGGAACGAGATGGAGCAGCATCTCTTTAAACCATCATGTCATTAAAATGGCATCCCTGGGAGATCAGCTTAAAAGGAGTCGGAGAACAATGTCTTCTCAGTCAGATATTTATGGGCCTGGTTATGTAAACATGCTCCCTTTATTCTCTATGTATATTTCATGTAATTATCACTTTTTGTAGCGCTTCCCCCCTGAGATTTGTAGAGGCAAGAAGTTACTAGGGGAATGTCATTAGAAGAGACTATTGTTACAGCGCAGCTATGATACTGCGCCAGGAAAAAGGCTACATTCTCGTCCTGGTGAAACCTTTTATCTATATTTGACTTCATCATATAAAAATCATCAATGTCTTCTTACAGCATATCTGCAGCTGAGACTCAAAACTCATAGCCCACTCTTTGCAGATGCCCATCATTATTAAAAACCAAGAAACACACAGAGTAAAGCATGCAACAGTTTTTTCTCCTCCCTCCAGCTTTCATCTGATCTGGACACCAGGTTTGCAAAAACCCTGATGCCTCTTACTCAGCCCGCCCATGTGTCCATGTGTTAGAAAAGCTGAAGATCTGGAGTGAACTGGATTCCTTCAGCAGCAGAGGCCAGTGACTGGTGCTTGAAGGCCTGGGTGCCAGCTGACGGAAGCTGCTAATTAAGAGGGCTGGAGAGCCAGTGGGGTGCCTTATGAAACAGGGGCACCTGGGTTTCACAAGAGGGGGGCTGGATATCCATCACAACTCATCTGTGTTGCACAGAGAAGACTATAGTTTGCTCCAGCCCTATGCCACGTAGCACTCTTTCACTCAAGCATAATGTCAAATACGGCTCACACAAAAGCCCCCCCACCCCCCATCCCCGCCTGCGCCCTCTCTCAGCTTGTTTGCCATCACAGAGGGAGATGTTATTGCATGGCATGATGAAATTGCACGTGTCAAGGTGCATTTCATTCAAGCCAAATGCACTTAAATGCAGATGCAAAAAGAAACAGCTGTGTATACACACAGTCAGATACACACGTGTAATATAAAAAAATCACTCGCACAGGATCCAGACTCCCACATGCATAACTTAATGCCCCTCTCCTTTCCATTGTTCGTCGAGTCTTCTTCGCTGTAGGGTCAAGATGTCTCTAAGTAATCTAAGTAGCTCTGACTTAAGGGACAATATAAGGTCTGCCATGAGTTCTGTCATTACTGTTTTACCCACCAGAGGCAGATACAGCTCTCGACCACCACTGAACCTGCCATATTGCTATCCAACCTGACCCCACAGATGCAGTAAACCTAAGTGAACCACAGTTTCTAAAGTCGACGGCAATAACCACTGCAGAATTGCTTTTAATCAACGTCTGAAATGAGGGTGACTTGAAGCGTCGCCCCATGCTGATTAAATGTAATTGTTTAATTGCCAAGTGCTGGGAACCCATCCTAAGAGGATTCCAATGGAATTATTTAATCTCTAGTCAGGAAGTACACTGCAGGAAAAAGCAGAGGGAAAAAACGGAAGAACGGAAAAAGGCAAAAATCAAGCAGAAATAGTCTGTTTTTCTTTTTCTTTTTGAGTATGTCCCTCATGAAATATTAACAGTGGTTTACATTTAGTTAGCTGAGAAAGTGAACAGCCTACGCAGGGGAAAATGTACACTAAGTGATGCTATATTTTCAAGAGAGAGGTCAGAGTTTTGACCTGTGTCTGCAGATTAAAGTGGTTTGGTCTTGTCTGCAGGTTCACTTTTATGTTTCCAGCTTTACTCCAAAATAAAAGTGCAGTATATCAGTCATTGCTTGGTTGTTAAGAGTGCGGGTAAGTGAAAGCACTGCCATCTTTTGTGTTCTTCCTTATGCCAAACATTACAGTGGCTTCTGTCACCTTTTATTATCAATTGCGTAGACCAGATGTGTTATTTGGTTTGAAAACAAGAGATCTCAGCATTAAGTCATTCCAAGAAAGTGCTAAAGGGGAATCTCTAAGAGTTTAACTATGCAGAGATTCTCATGGGGAAATTATATAGGCACTCTCCCCCCCTCTGATCACTGACTGAGTCTCTGCTAATGGGGCTCTATAAACTTAAGGGGCACAGGTGCGCTCCATTTGGGGTCACAGCTTTTAGATACACTGCTTGGGGGTCATAGAAATCCAAACCCCCCCTAATAAACACTTGCACATACAGACACAGAATATGATTAAAAAGGCACACGCACGCACACACACACACACACACACACGCACACACATACACGAGCACAAAATTAGTATTTCTCATCTGTGGTTTTCATGGTGCTTCCACTCCCAGACAAGCTGGCATGATCCCCAATACACGCTCAGCCAGTAGCCAATCGGTTTGGCACACATGCCATGACATTTCAATCTATCAACAAAATCAATAGCGGTACTCCTGATATAACTGCGCACAGTGCAAGCACTCCTCACAGTGATATGGCTCTTGCTGTCGCATTTAGATACACAGGGAGTAAACCCAGGCTTGCCATTCTGCTGATAAATGCAGTTCTGTCATCCCAAGGGAAATGTGCCTGCATCCCTCTGGTCAGAAGTGTGCTTCTGTCCCCCCACCACGCCACAGGCGGAGAGGGAGCGAGGGGAGGTGGGGGAGGCCGGCAGAGGCCTGTTCCCTGCAGCTGTGCCCTTATTCCCAGCACCTGACCAGGGGCCCAGATGTGCACACAAGCAACAGTAACAATTTGAGCAATGTAAGTCCCCTGTGGGACCCAGGCACCTGCAAAATGTAACCCCACTATCTAACATGATGGCGTAATTACAGGTTTAATAAGTCTACATCTGGAAAGAACTTGTTTAATCTATCAAATCAAACCTACCTAGACTGGGGAACAATACAAAAATGGTATTGCACTCTCAGCATTTCATCTGCACATCAAACAAAAGCCACTCTGCACTTGGCACTGACCCAGTTAGCCGTCAGGTAGACAGCAACCACAGGTCATAACGCTGCCATGTATGTGCTTTCATTTATGTGTTACAATGCAGCACATAAATAAAGTGTTTGTTTTTTGTTTTTATTTCATGTCATAAAGACTATCAGCGAGTTATAGGGATGTGTTTATTTTTAAAAATTCTAAATTTAAATCACTTAAAATAAAACAATCATTCAAGTATTCATACAATAATTTTCTTTCGGCTGCTACTCTAATAAATCATTTACACAAACAGTAAAAAAAAAAAAAAAAAAAATAGCATGAGTGCAGAGTATATACAACAATATACAACAAATGCTAAAGCATAGGACATACTGCAACTATTGTCTTTTTTATTTCTATGTGACAGTAAGTACCGATATGATTCTCCGAGAGTAAATCTGAAGAGAGCACCATCCAATTTTATAGACCTGTGGTTATTAGGTTACATTCTTCTATTACAATCGAAATCAGTCGGGGTGCAACAATATTTAACTTACAATTCAAACACAAACAATAAAGTAAAAGCAGTTAATGGGAACCATGGAAAACCTCAAAGACTGTCTTCACTCCATGATGAATGGAAGCTTAATCCTACAAGCACTGCACACGCAGGAAGCTGTAAAGGTTAATGGTGACATCTAGTGGCACAAGGAGACACACACCTGCTCTTCACAGTCAAATGATGTTTTGGTATTGTTTGTAAACAGATTACATCTTTATGACATAAATCCAAAAACTTGTAAAACCACCTAAAGAAATGAAAAATAAAAAAGACGCCAAGTGGTGGTTGTATTGCTCTGGAGTGGCAATATGATTGATAATCAATAGTAATACAATATAGTATATAGTTTCATAGCTCAAATAATTTGAATGTTTTGTTTGCATTGTTTTCCAACATTCCTGTAAAAACAAATTATTTGTTAATATGGGGTGATGAATGTGCAGAAAATGTGCTGAATGTATGAAGAAACACAATCCTTTACTAATGTAATTTAATGGAATGGAATATATTGTAACGGCAAAAAAAAATAAGATGAGGAAAAATAGCCTCTTGCTAGGCTTTGGTAAAACATTTCATTGTACATACATGTATACTTAATTGCACTTTGTGTTTTCATCACTGTTCTTGTGTCACAGCAAGAGTAGTAAACTTTCTAACAGCAGAGGGTGATAGTGATCTGTTTTACCTCAGCTGCAGCAAGGATGTCACAGTGGGCGCGACACTTCTTATGAACATAAATATAAATAAATATAGTGTATGTAAATTCAACATATAAGCTGCTTAATTGAACGAATTAAACATTACCCACAAATTCCTCTTTAGCCTGGTAATGGTTATGTTTCATTTTCTAGAGAATATCTATCATATAATCGAGTGGACAATGAATGTGCTAGAGAATGTTTCTTGACCTTATTTCAACGGACAAACACAGAACAGTACAAAAGACAAAGCTGACAGGTCTCATTATTACATCGTCTGCATGGCATGTATCAATAGGCCTGAAGGAACGGTTGTGTTTCACTCTTTCGTTGTTTTTTCCTTCGACCAAAAACACAGCACTGGTAAACTTGTCCAGTTCTTGCAGTAGGTAGAAATTCTATTGTATCAATTACCATAATACTTTTGTTCAGATTCAGATTTTTTTTTTTTGGCAGGATAATTATTTTCATGCTTATGATGAATGATTAATACACAGTGAACTGATTGACAGTCAATCACATTATTCTGTATAGTACCAACCTTATACATCATCATCCCAACACAATTGAGAGCCATTGATTATGGTCTATATGACAATCTGTGTTGCACAGTTTAGCTTCATCTGCTGAAACTGTGGAATTTATGGGATTTTTAATACTTCCTTCCAACGCTTTGGCACACTGTTCGTCCCCATCCATCCCTATCCGTCCGCTTGTCACTGGCCAGCACGAAGGACAGATGACGGGGGAGTTGTGTGCCGCTTCGGGCAGAGAATCTTGCTAAAGGCCCTGCGGAAGCTACTGTGGCAAAGTGGGTACAGGAATGGGTTAATAGCAGAGTTGAGCCACAGGAGCCAGAAGGTGACCTCGTACCAGTGATGCTGGATGCACCGCCCTCTGCAGGCAGCACGGATGATCATCAGTAGGGTGTACGGTGCCCAGCAGATGGCAAACACACACACTATGATGGCCAGGGACTTAGCAATTTTCTTATCCCTGGACAGACGGCTGGGCTGCGCCGCCCTGCTGGTTGAGGGATCGAGTTTACCCAAACTGGGAGAGGAGGTCTGTGAGTGGATAGAGCCTTTTACAGCCAGTTTCATCCCAACCCCCCAGTTGTGGGACAGGGGGATACCTTCCCCCTGGGCAGAGGCAGGTTCGCTCATTTGAAGGTGTAGCTGGGCCTCCCTGCTGTGGAACCTCCTCCTGCGTATGCTGAGGTAAATGCTGAGGTTGAAGAAAGCCACTGAGATGAAAGGAGAGAAAAACTCCAGCATTGAGGCACTCAGCAGGAAGTACCAAGAGTAATAGAACTCCGCAAAGCACTCATCCTTTGGCACGCGGCTTCTACCCACAGCCAGCTCCCAGAATATGATAGCTGGGCCGTACAGGACAAAGGCTAGCACCCAGACACCAATCATCTTGATTATGGCTTGATGAGTCATTCTCTGCCTGGCACGATAACTTACCTGCAGCAAATATAAGCATAAATCAGAAAATATATTTTGAACAATGCTGCCAGTATGGGGTCACTCTTGCTGCATTCTTGCTTCATTCATATTATTGTAGAAATATTATAGGGCAAAACAAGACTAAAAATCTCCATAAGTACACTCACTTTAGCCGTAAAAAGGTAGGTCATGTTTATTTAACACCAGATTGTTGAAGTAACATAGTAAAAGACCAATAACACACTGCATTAAGAGTAAACTTGTGCATTCAAAATATTACTAAAATACAATGACTAAGCCAAAGGTACTTAAAGTATTTAAAGTAAAAGTTCATATTGTGCAGGCAGAATGGCTCCTGTCAGTCTTATTTATTATTTTTCGTTCTAAAACTGGATTGTTTTTAGTGATGCATTAATGTGTAAAGAGGGTTTAATCTACAGTGGTGTATCATATTTTGTAAGCTGATCATATGTTTTGTATTTACATTAATGTATTAATGTGTAAAATCACTCGTAACTGCAGTGTAGTGGAGAAAAGGTACAACAATTGCCCCTGAAATGTATCAAAGAACTAAGCAAAGTTCAATTACCTCAAAAGTCAACTTAGTTTAATACCAGCACTGTTTACCACAACACTGATCTCCCTGAGCTAATCACAGCACAGTGTTACAGCGAATATGGAGGCCACTCAGAAGCCATAAGCCACCATGTTTACAAACCATCCTGTCAAGCAGTGAAACAGTGAAGCCCTTCATCACTAGGCCTCCACTGAGCCCAGAACTGAGGATTTTAGAATATAACCAAGTATCAAGCTCATAACATTGGAACATATAATATTCATCCAGATACATAATTATATGTTTGTGAAATCAATAATTTCGCTGCAGAGACAAAACAAATGAACTCCACAATGTGTCCAACACTCTGACAGCATGCAGTACAGAAAAGTGTGTGAATGAGTGTTAAGTCAATGAAGCACCTCTCATGACCACTTGTCTCAATTAGTGTCACATCCTATGTCCCTGTCCACATTCTAGTTCAGCGGGCAGCGTACTCTACAACCTCTCCAGCTGCTCTGAAGATATGCCACTGTTCTGAATGATGAGAAAGTAACTGCGGTTCTTCTTCAAAGAAGATGAGAAATGGCTCCGTTTATGTTTGTATAGATTAACTGGTGCACAGTAATTCTCGTGCTGCTTCATGTAATGATGTAGCACTCAACAGAGAAGATCGGGTGCCCTCATGACTCCAATCTGAATTTTTTAACATTATCTTTTTAAATTGTTGGATTCCTCCTGAGACCCTGTAGGATGAATCTTAGCTCCTTCTTGTAACGGAAACTAACACATAATATATGATCTTTTTTCTTTATTACTGTGCAGCTAGCATTTTGTTAATGTGCTAACATTTCATCTAACTGCCAAATATATGCATCTAATCTGACTCCATCTTTTCTTTTCAAAGACAAACTTTGTCCTGTGACTGTTGACGAGCCTTTGTCTTTCAATGTTCAGAGAGAAATGCTTTTAGGAAAATGCTGCTTGGCTGCCGGTGGTCCGTTTCTGCTATGATTGATCTCTCCAGGTTGGAAGGACCATGGCACGGAGGAGGATCTCTATGATCAAAGCTAGCTAATTAAAGAAGAGGCTCTCTCTCTCTCTGGTGTTATTTGTATTCATTGCTCTGATGTTAAGTGTTTGCTTGTGAAAGGAAACAGAACACTCTCTGTCTACTATGCCAAGCCTCATCCCACCTTTGAGTCAACACACTGTGTATAGGATATAGTCAGACGGCTAATGCACAGACAAGTCACAACAAAAGATTCAATGGGGTGAACAGCTGCGGCGGTTTGGAAATGTATGTTAACTATTATATACGTGCCAAGACAGCCAGAAAATAGAAAAATCGACATTAGTGTCTGTGTAAAGAAAAATAAAGCAGTGGAATATAGATTGAATTATTTAAACCTGATGAGGTGGAAATTAAAAGTATTTAATTAATTCAAGTTTAGTCATCGAATGTTATATCTTATTGACAGCCACGTGTTGTTTTCTGCCTATTTTCTGCAGCCCAGTCTGTCCCAAAGTCGAAATGTGACTTTTTTTTCTTTTTCTTTTTTTTTTTTTATCTTCGTCATGGGGAAGGACTATAATTAGGGGTGGCACTGGGCCTGAATGGGTCAGGAATGATTAACCTCTGCAGATGGGCACATTTGAGAGTATGAGGTGGTACTGCCCCTACCAATGACCTGGGAGACTCACTAGTCAGAAATTAAGCCACAAACCACAAGCAGCGAGCATGTGAATAGCTACAAGGGAAAGAGCATTGCAGCTTTTACCATTGTACTTTACATGCTTCATTTGAATGTGAAAAAAAGTTATTTCTTTCGGGAAGGAAATGGAGAAGGGAAAGTTATCCCAAGAAAGTTTAGAAATAGCTCTAAACATATTGTACTCTAGCATAACTTAATTTAACTATGACAAAATATAATTTCCCTGTATATGGCAGGATACTGTGTGTCACAATCCTACATTCACATTATAGGTGTGTGTTGCAGGACGTTCCACTCACCGCTCTGGTGACTGACAGGAAACGGTCATAGCTGATGAGGACAATGCTGAAGACAGACGCAGAACAAAGCAGGTAGTCCATGACCAGCCACAGTTTACACAGTCCTCGGCCCAGTGTCCACCTGCCTGTGAGGATGTAGGGGATATAGACTGGGATGCAGAATGCCCCTACAGAAAGAGATCAAAAACCAAGGCATGTACAGCACATTTTCAGTAATGTGCAGCGATGTGAACAATTTGCTCGAGTATAAACAGAAAATCAGTGACAATACAGTAAAGCACAGCTGCAATAATGTAAAATATGTCTAAACAGGAGAAGTTATAACTGTACATTAATAAACACTTCCAAATGTTCTCATATCTGCTCATAATTACACCATAGTGGGTTATAAACCATGTATTAAATGTTAATATAGCGCTTATAAATACTAAAGAACTGGATTAAAGATAGACTGTATTAAAGTGCTACCATAAAATTTTTTTTTTTTTACCTCACTGAACTTTAAATGAAGGAAGAAGGATTACAAATACTGATGAGTGAGTGTAAAATAGCAGATCATAGTAAGATTGTTTGCAAAAGTTAAGCAAGGAAGGAAGGAAGGAAGGATCTGCAGCTGCAAAATTTTTTGAATGTCCACCTATTAACTAAAAGCTTTACTTGGTAATACACATCTAGCACGGAGAGACTGGCTGCCACACGCAGCAGCATCAAATGTATTTCAAGGATTTCAAAACTGCACTCATCATATATCATATCACATACAGAAAATGCCCTTTATGACAGAAATGTGAAATTCACACTTTATTCTCTTATTTCAGAGTTTATTAAAAAAAAAAAAAAAAAAAAAGATTAAGGTTGAACTCACCTACAAGAAAATCTGACACTGCCAAATTGAGGAAGTAGTAATTGCATTGTCTTCTCAAACTCTTGTCCACTTTAAAGGCCAAAATTACCAGTGCGTTTCCCAAAACTATCACAACAACCAAAGTCACCATCATCATCATCAAAATGACAAATATGGGTCCTGAAAACACGAGGCTGCTCTGGACTGCACTGTCAAAATAGTACACACTGGAGTTGGAATCTGTTTGCTCCTCCGACATGATGTAAGGTGAACGACGCGGTCCTCAAATCCTCAGTAGACCAGCTGCTGATCATTAGAAGCCAGCAACAGGTGCCAGGCGAATTGGACTCAGCATCCAACACCCCCATAAAAGCTCAGACAGCCTCGCTTTCTTGTTCAAACTAAGCACAGTGACCAAGAAAATCCACGAGAGAGCGCACAACGCTCTCCACAAAACGCTGCCTGGACACTTGATGAATTGCGCATTTACCAGTAGCTGCGGGAGGTAACTGCTGTAATGAGATTACTTCTCCAAACGATCGCGGAATAGATTTTAATCACACAAGTAGATATATAAATCATTTCCATGATCCGTATAATAACCTATGAAATGACGTGATATTGGCACAATAAGTTGTATACAGTAACAAGACACAAAAGTTTGGTTTCCACTCTCACTTATGTGAAATGAATGGGAGTTAGCTGCTACATCTCTCCTCTTAAAGTAGGAATGGTGTTCATCCAGCATTATCCCACACTTTGTTGAATGGAAAGATGTTTGCAGCACAGCAAATCTGATTATTTATCAATTTGACAATGTGTCATTTTATGTGTCATTTTCATGCTGTGAATCAACACAGGGAGTGTGCTGTTTGTTCAATAGTCTCAAGTCATATCTGGTCCCATATGAGATCCATTCACGAAAACCTCATATTTGATTCACAGGCACACACTTCCTCCAGTTGAATAAGCTTGCGCACACAGTACCACGCAAGCAAGCAGTCTATATCAATTTTAGTAGTTGCCTCACAACAGCATGCTGGGATATGATGCATGACATTCATCGACGTGGAGGCATGACAAAATAAAATTTGGCATTTACAGATGGCATTAGGATGCAACCTCTATGTGGATAGATGATCAGGATCAGGATAAATGTAGGCCTATGTTAATGTCAGGTGTACATGCAGAGATCCAATTGCAATTGTCCAGATAATTTACCAAGATACAGATCATCAGTTAACACCAGGTGTAAATAGGGCCTTCCCTCATCCCACACTGAACAAGGTAATAAGAACTTTACGGTTCAACTATAAACAAACAATAAAACAACTAAAAAAGCAGGTGTTTCGGCCTCTATGTCTCCTCCATGTTCATTTCTTTTGTTTCTTCACAGCTGATACAAGTTTCATATTCAAGGTTTTCACCCAGTAGCACTTGTATGATTTATAAACTGGGTTACAGCCATTTCTCTCCCAAAATAAATCTCACTCTCCACTTTTCCCTCCCACCCTGCCAACAGCCAGCACATTCACTCTGGCTGATATGAAAACCTGCGCAAGCCACCAGCAGTATGATGGCCAAAACAGGAGCGAGTGGGAGGCACACATACTGGGGCTCTCACTGAAGCCTCATCAACACGCTTTGTGAGAATAACAGTTTTACCAGTTGCAGGCTTATAAAATATTTAAGTCCAAAATGTAGGAATTTGTATATTTCATGTTCCTGTTTAGCTACTTCCTGTGTGTATATGTAACCTCGCAGTGACACACACAGTGGAAGAAGCTGTAGGCCTTATTTGCATTCTGATTCCATCCTGTCAGTACCCCAGCTGTGTGGTCCGAGAGAAATGAGAAACACTGCAGAAGTGATTGAAGGAGCCCAGCTTGAATTACTGTTATTTTCTCCCAAATGGAACCACCGCCATCTCCCAGAGTTGGTCACGCCGCAGTTGCAGCACAGGAACCAGTGCACGGAACGGCACATGGCAAAGTGTAGGGGTTTTAATGCAGCTTCATTCGCACTCCTTGTTGTTCACAGTAAGCTCAATTAAAGTGAAATGCACAACCAAATCAGCTCTTTAGAAATTTGACCAGAAATGCTTTTGCAGCTTCGTCTTGATTCATTTGAGTCATCATATGCCCCACTTTCCATTCCCAGCATGTCAGCTTTGTCGAAAAGAAAATGATTGAATGTTTTACCACATGAGAAATGTTTCATAATGGCAATTTAGAGCTGGGAGCTGGGAAAACAACATACATGATTTTTCTTCATCTCAAAAAAAAAAATGCAAAAGGTACAAAAAATTTTAAAAATACACCTTTGGGAATGGGTGTGTAATAGGTAGTCTAGCAAAGAGCAGGGATTGCGTAAGGAACTTGATTCACATACTATATAAGATGATTACACATATTGTCAGCTCACATACAGTATGATTAACTGCTCTCCTTTTACTAGAAAAAGAATGACTGACAAAATAACAAATGACAAATAACTATTCATATTGGAAAGGTCTTAAACCCTGTTATATTGTAATTGCTCATATAAATAGAATTGTCCCTTAAGGGCCAAACTGTAAGTTTAATAGTTGTGTAGTTTTTAACTGCCTATAAAAAAAGGTTAGTAATAGTGAAATACCCATAAATGTCAGTAATTAAAATATGCAACAATTGCACAATCACGTCATGGAAACTGGTATCATGCCATCATGGAAACTAATGCACATAGGTTTACACCAGTGATGCACTATTGCTGTGCTCCGGAGACACTATTAACAGAAAATGTTGTTTTCCTATCTGCCTATCGTGGCTTGCAAATCACAAATTGTAAATGGAAAAAGTTCTTCATAATGGATAAAACATTGGCATTAATTTTGTTCTTGTTTTTGATTTGCTTCCATCAGATTGGACGTATTCTATTCCCAGGAATTAAATCAGTCATAGATAATGTAAACATTAATATTAGATCAGTACTCCAAAGGTCATGCACAAAGGTGTTCTGGGTAATATACAGAGTGAATCAAATTTAATATTGGGAACTGAATCTCCAAAGCCCAAGTTGTATTTTATTTTATTTTATTCTTTTTTTTTTGTGCCTCAATAAAATGTTTAATCACTGCATACATATTAAACAAAATGCAAGGAAAGTGTTACAGGGAACCAAACAATTTGGCAGGTGCATTGTCGTTGGATTTAGAAATGCATGTGCAGTGAGTCATCTGAATATGAAGGGCACTCAGTGTCACAAACAAAGCAGTGTCACAGAGGGTACACAGAGGCTCTAGTGTTGCAGATTATACTGTGCCCTGCTGTGGCTCTCCATTACGCTAGTACTCAAGTGTTTGTGTTTGGATGCTGGGCTGGAGTACTGATGGTATCACACTGTAACAGTCTGCCTATCCAGCAACAAACCAAATCATGTACAGCACACATCCTCCCTTTACACCCCAATGGAGGCTTTTTTGGGGGTCCTTCCAAGGTCATTTTCATATAGTATGTTGTAGGTTACAAATTAGTCATATAAATGGTCAGATTTTCAACAGATCTTCAATATTGAAACATGCAAAACAAGTAAACAAGCCTACAAAACAGGCTTGATCATTTGACAACCATTTCTCTGTGAACAGTTTAAAACTATTGTCTGCCTGTTGCTTCAAGGATCCGAACACTCTTCCAGAGAACTGCAGCAGTGTATAAGAATGTTTTGTGCTCATGGACTTCTGGAACTGAAAATGTGATGTTAAGCTGCAAGTGAGGTTTAGTGGAGATCGAGCTCAGAAATAGTTGACTATTTGTATTAAAATTAGTCATGCAGTTTCAGTATTTTGCCTGTAATGTCTTTTAGATTCTCAAAATGCAATGCTGTACATCTATCAGGAACATGGAAAGTGTCTAACTGATTTAGCGAATGGTACAGTCTTGATTTATTTTTTTTATTTTTTTTTTTGCATTTCACTGCATCTCTGGCCATTGCGCCCAGGGCACAGTCCCCTTTGTGCAGATTTGCTGTGACTTGGCTCGTTCCAGTGACAAACAATACCTGACTTTGAAAAGACATTCAAACAAAAAGCTGAGACAACAACCTGAACAATTATCTAACAATTATCATTTTCCAAACAACAAAAAAATATTCAATTGCTACAGATAGCATTTTGAAATTAGCATTTTCATCACAAACTCTACCAAGTTTCCTCCGAGTTGATTGCCCTCTAAAATCAAAAAGAGAAAAGCTTGCTCCAACTACTGATTTGCAGGGCTACATCAATATTCACGGTATGGGATAATTGCCATTTGAACATAACAGAAATATCCCCTGGTAGTCTCAGTCTTCACATCACATCAGAGCTGTCACAGTTTACATAATAAATGCTAATCATTAATGAGAGAGCTGAACTCATAGTTGGATGGCTTCACAGCCTCACAGTCTGTTTGGCAGAGCTGCCTGATAGATGAAGGGTGCTGGCATTTAACTTACGCTCCAGATCCACAGAAGCTCATTGAAATGCTGTGGGTGTGCCTCATCCTGACAGTATTTTGACTTGTTAAATTTTTCATCTCATTATCAAAAGCTCCAAGCTGGTTAATCCATATATAACCGCACCCCACCCTCATACCAAAATGTATTGAGTAAGTCATTGTAAATATCACTGAGCAGTAATTATTACTGTAAGAATGATGTAAGAATTAAAAGAATTATAGTCAACAAGTTTGGAGCTGTTAAATTTAGAAATTTAGCAATAGCATGTAGTCCCTATTGCCTTCTTTTTCAAATGTTCACCACGATGTATACAGCACGGGACTTGCTGCTTCCACTTGCTTCTGAATGAATTTTTCTGTTATTGTGATGTAAATATGCATTTAACATTCTTCAAAATTAGATTGTTACTTCAATTTCCTTGCTAAACCTGAAAAACAAATTACTGGAGGTAATCTGTCCCAAAATAGTATCACATCAATCCTAAAGCGTCAATGCAGAATTAAAGCAATTACTTTAGAATTACAGTATATTCCTCATATGAATATCAATGCTTTACTGTCTTAACACCCATCGGTGCTATTGACAATACCCATGTGAAAATAAAAGCTAAACCTGATGATCCACTAGGGACAATGCCGTTCAGACCATTTTAGAGAAACAATGAATGTGCCTTGTGAGTGAAAATTACTTTTTTAAGCATTGTAAACTCTGTGGTAAATGTGGCACCTTGGGTCATCTCCATATAAAAGAGGTAATATAGAAAAGAGAAGACAGCAAATAACAAATTACTTGCACCATTTATTTCATAAAACCTCCTGAACACCATCAGTGGTGCAAAGAACAGTCCCATGAAAGGCCCTCTGCAACCATGGTCCACCCACACAGGTATGTTAACTTCTGTTACCTGATCAGACCTGAGGGCGGTGTGGGAGTGTTCAGGTTGGGCTTAATTTGTGTTTTATCAAACATTTTACGGTCGTGTCACCCTCCGTCACTTCAGCCACCCTCCTTCTCTCCTGCTTGTATCATTTCACTGTGTAGCTATAAAATAAGAATATAAACAAACAATATTTCCTGAATGAGAGATCCCACACTCCTCTGAAACTGGCTGGAAGTCACCTGTGTGGGTGTACAGGTCATTAAAGGAAGGGACACAACAAAACTAACCATTAGTGTAGTACAGCATGTCCTATCATGTGCTGCACATCGGGCTACAACAGACTGTTTTCCTGCAAAGTGCTGCCTGCGTTTTTGGCAATTATCTTTTCTTGGTGCTTGAAGATATTGTATCCTCTAAGTCCGCTAAGACACGGAAAACATTATAACTGTTGAATCCTGGAATAAGTTATATATTGTATTCTGCACCACAGGTAAGCATACCACATGTTGGACTCAAGGAGAGAGAAGGACTATTGATCTGCAGTTATTAGCTCTGAGCTCATGTTGCACATCATGCAATACAGAAGACTCACAGAGGATTTATCATTGGCTATTATCTTGTAATAGATTAAAAAACATAATGTGTCAGTGGAAGAATAACTTTTCAGACCTACTTCCTTTTGAGCCAATCACTTCAGCAGTCAAATAAGCCTCTCCTATTCAGACAGCTCTATGTGAAGGGAATACATGCTGTACTTCCTTTCCCTACCTTTCCCTCGCTCACTGTCTCTCTCTCGCTGCCTGTCCCTAAAATGTCCCTGCTGGGGATTCTATCTCTTGGTTCCTTTTGAAGCAGTGGCCTCTCTTTGCCTCCATTATCTTGTAATTTGTGAGGGATTACGCTCTGGAGCACACACAGTCCACCCCGTTGCTTAAGAACTGTGACAGCTTACAATAATTGCCATGCTAATTAGCAGGAACTAGCCCAGTGCGCTTCTTTCCCTCTCTAGACCTGATTTGATGAATATGCTTTGATTAATGTCTGCAGCAGTGTTTCCATAACTTCCGATCCGCTGTAATTAACCATGTCACCAATAATAGTCACTGACTGATATATGCTAACAAATAAAATGCAGAGGCTATTGTTTTCTGAAGGACAAAGAGGAAACCTGTTTTCAGGCACTGAGAGGGTTTTATTCAGGTGCTGGCCCAGTGTAGGGAGCAGTTATTGGAATAAGATCAATACAAACATCCCTGGAGTGTGATGCAAATCATGATCAGCTCAGCCATAATGACTTGAAAAGACCACCTTTAGCCCATGATGCATTTCCCAGCTGATGGAGGTGGTTACTCCTTTCTATCAATAGCATATAGGGCATGGCAATGATTACAACCAACAACAAGATAGGTACACTGGCTGAAAATTAAAAAGGAAGCTGTGAAGTGGCTTTTTCTTGCCCCAGCATGGGGGGGAACAGGTGAGAGGGCTACAATTGAACACATCCTGGGCCTAATATTGAGCGACACCATTTTGACTCAACTGTCATGCATAATGTTATACAAAGATAAATGACGACGAACCAATGAGGCCAAAAATTGCTGATTTTGTCAGTGATTACAAAACCACAAAGAATATAATTAAATTTACTTTTTTTTTTTTTTAAGGAGGTGAATGTGGGTCAACAAAAATTTGAGAACTTTTACTTTTATGCAACTAAAATGTAATATCTAGCATTGCTACAAAGGTAGGTTGCATGCCAATTAGCAGCCTTTGTCAACCCCCCGAACAGAAAACATTTGTTTGATGTATCTCCTCTGTTTTTTTCCCTCTTTTTCAGAGCAGTTTGTCTTTGTATGGCATTATTGTTAGGATTTCCAAGACTTGTTACCCTTAATTCCCTGTGACGATACATTCTGCCGTTATTCTGACGATTGCATCTGCAATTTAGGCGCAGCTGAGGTGGCCTCTTTGGAGCTCTGCTGGTTGTTTCATGTTGCTTTGAAAACTCATATAACAAAGTGCTGATTTACAGACTTTTCTTGCAAATGCTGCTGTTGCTATTCAAAAGCAGCATGTTTCTGCATGTGATTTAGTGACTTCAGCATTCAAACCTATTCCATTAGGACTTTATCTTATTTTGCCGACCCCTTCTGCAGCTGTATTGTGTAACAGCCTTCAACGTTTCTGATCAACAGATCTCTCTTCTCACAGGTGAATCACTAACTCATCGTTGAAGTCCTCTTCGACACTAACCTTCATTACAGCATGACCTCCCCTCCATGCCAGATATGCACATACCTCAGGGGACCTAATTGCTTGAAGTAAGCAGGGCCTTCAAAGCCTCACATGGAGAACCAACATTCAATACCTCAAAAATACCTACAGCTACAGTTTTCTACATAGAATAAAAGGGCCAAAAATGTCAAGGATGATTGACCTTTAAGGCAAGACATGGCAGGAGAAAACATTGTTTTTTCAAGCACTGGACAATTTTGAGATTTTGGGCTACATCTTGCTTCCATGACGTGTTCTTTCAGACTACTGGACAGAAAATGTCCAAAATACATTTTTAGGGGTTTATTTCACTTTTTCTGTTTGGGTCTGTAAATTTCTCATAAATTCAACAAAAGTTAGTTTGTAAAAGTTAGTTTTATTCCTATCTATATTCTGTTTTGACAGAGAGGTTTGTTTACTTATCATTTATAGCCTTATGTAACATTTTATCCCTGAAAACATGGCAAAAATGATTTTTTTTTTTTTTTTTTTTTTTTTTTTGGCTGTTGACAATAGGGTATTTTCTCATTTTCAATGTGATAAAAAGAGACATCCGAAATCTCCTCTGCAAAAACATTGACTCTAATATTTCAACAAATTGAAACAACAATTTTGATCCTGGCTTTATCCAATTCGTGTTCAGGAAATGTATGCAAATTAGTGCATATTTAATCAGAAAATGTGTATGCATATTTAAACACAAAATTTCAGAAAACATATAATGCAAGAAATAATTGTCTTAAAATAAGTAATCAACTGCAGGCGTTTCAAGCTGATATCTATTCCCTATTCACCTGTAGTGTCTTGCCGGAAAACAGAAGTGAGGTAAAATTATGGGTAGAGGTTTAAAATGTGGCTGCACTGTGCAGATTTCTGCAAATTTTGCCCAATCATTGTAACTGTGTCCCTGGCAGAAGCTTAGAGAGTAAACACAGCTATAAACTATACAGACATCAC
The DNA here is from genome assembly GCF_021018895.1 of Seriola aureovittata. NCBI lineage: Eukaryota > Metazoa > Chordata > Actinopteri > Carangiformes > Carangidae > Seriola > Seriola aureovittata. The sequence continues at coordinate 14,107,543 of NC_079375.1, forward strand.
CTGGTGCAGCAAATGCTTCCATCTAGTGTGCAAATGAAGAATTGGGCTCTAGTGAGTACTTTGGTGAGAAGTTCATTAGCACATTAACAAATTGTTTGCAAGTGGAAAAAAAAAGAAATGCACTAAAATTGTCAACCAGAATTATCCATTGCAACAATGAAACTGCATGCACATATGTACAAGTCAAAGTTGAAACAGGAAGTGCAAAATATACTAAATAATTTCAGACGGTTTGTGATGGTTTTAATGTTAACTTATTTGATTACAAATTATTAGAGTTCTTTATATCAAAAAAAATATTTTTTGGCATTTTTACTTTAATGAAGATTAAAGTTTAATCTTTAAAGATTAAAGATTAAAGTATTCTCAATTATTCTGGCTAATATGACAGTAGTCAGGTTGAAGCTGTGTTGATCTAATCACAGTGATACTGGTTTAAGTTGTCTTTCTCTAACAGATGCGATAAAGCAGAAGAGTGAGGGAGGTGTCAGACGAAGCTGTAAATAGTCTTATGACAGAGGTCCACCAAGGTAAGATAGAGACAGAGACAGAGAGAGATATGAGATGGTAACTACAAGCAACGAAACCCTCGTGACTGGAATCAAACTAAGGATGCTGCATGCGATTCACTCTATCACTGTTGCTATAACAATAGTAAGAAAAATGTTAAAACCTCTAAGAAACCATATGGTTCACCCACACAGGTGTTTTCCCTTATGTTGCCTGATTAGAGCTCTTCTCAGGACTGTGTGTGGGTGTGTACAGACTGTGCTTAATTGACAGCTCCATCACTTGCATGTTAGTTAACTTGCACCTGTTATGGCAGGAGAACTTGATCTATATCAATAATCAGTTATTTATTCACTTTCCCAATAAACAATTTTATGTTTATGGGAAATCTCTCTCTCTCTCTTTCTCTCTCTCTCTCTCACACACACACACACACACACACACACACACACACACACACACACAAAGGTCCAAAGGTCTGAGAGCACTTTCCATATATCCTTAGCTACGTCCCTGTCCCTGTAGACCCGTGTAGCAGCTGTCTAGTCACATGACGGCTGTCAGCTGATTTAAATGATCAAATTTCGGCTGTGTTGTGTGTCAACTCTCTGGCTGAACCAAACCAAAGTCTGAGTTTGGATGTAAAGAGTTGAAAACCCCCTACCTGTAAGTCACTCTAGCTAACGCACATTAACACGCAAATTAGGCAGTCTTAGGGTAAATTTGCCACAAACCCTTTGTGTAAGTTGCGCTTAGTTTATGCTTAAAAATAAGTTTCCCCTGAATTACTTAGTTAAAAGAACTGAAATAAACAGTTTGACTCACCATGTGGACGAAATATTTCACGTTTTATGTTGTCGTCGAGAAGCTCTACTCACCTTTTAACGGTTGTATTTCTACCTAGTAAAATAAGCTTGTGCTAAATATCATTGACAGGGATTTAACGTCTGCTATCTTTACTATTGGGCCAAAGGAAGTCGAGCTAATGGAGGCAGATGCACCTGAGGACCAGCTTCTTCTCTATGCTAAAGATGGCCGTTGTTCTCATATTCAGAGACTCCTTAAGTCAAGGATCGACCAAAGCATTTTTCTCGACATCAACTGCAGATGTACGTAGTGAAAACAAAATGCCACAATCCGCCGGCTGTTTTATCTCCAGGTAAACCGGAAACTGTTATTTTCCTCTTCCTCACTGTAGCTATTTCTAAAGCCAGTTCAGGATGGACACCCCTCCATCTGGCCTGTTACTTTGGACACAGAGATGTTGTGGAGGAGTTACTCAAGGTGAGAGCTGATGTTGATATTGCTCCGTATACAGTTATGTTCAGCACATATTATGTATATATACATATACATTTTTATTTGCTGCCAGAGTTTTTACTGTATTTGCAGGCAGGTGCTGATGTGAATTTACAGGATAACATGGGTGACACACCTCTACACAAAGCAGCCGACACTGGTAGAAAGGTAATAGAAAGAAAAATAAAAGTGCTTCCCTACTAGCTCATGTATTATAATAAGAAATGCTATATGCATTGTACCTTGTCATATACTGTATTTCTATCCAGCCAAACTAATGTCCTAGGAATCACTGTCACAGACTCCATCAAATGTCTACTTTTCTCCAATTGAAGCTTTAGAGTGATGACAAGTTATGGTCAGATTTTTATTTATTTATTTTTTTACTTTTACTCTGGACCCTTAAGGAGATTGTTCTGTTGCTGCTGCGGTATGATGCCTGTGCCAACATAATCAATGGAACAGCTCAAATCCCCAAAGATGTCACAGAGGATGATGAAATCATTACAATGCTGGAGGGTATGAAATGATGGGAATATTTGCTGATGGCTTCTCATCACTGTGGATCAGCTGCCGTTGTTCTCAAATAGTGTTTGTTTGTGCAGCTGCAGAGAGGAGGGAGACAAGGCGGCAGGAGGAGAAGCTTCTGGAAGCTGCCAGAGAGGGGGATATCTCAACTCTATCTAAACTGGTTAGCGTCTGAACCTTTGTTGAACCATGGCAGAATATCTGTCTATTCTTGATTTGATAACAAAGTGTAAAAATTCACACAATTAACCACAATTGGAACAACAGACTTTGCATTCTTCTCTGTCCACATAGCCAACGTTAGCCAGCACCATTTACATGATTATGGTTGTATTAGTCTACTTTTCAGTTTTAAAAAGTCACACATAAATATATTATAGTCAAGGGTCTCAAAGGTCTAAGGCTCAGTCAGGGGTCAACTGTCCTGATGACCTGCTGTATGTTTTGCAAACCAGTGGAGACTGTTCAGTGGATAGTTTGTGAACAGTTTTGCAGTGCAATGCTAAGCTGTTTGTCTGTGGTTCAACTCTCCTCTCTTCTTTAGCTCAATGGGAAGGAAGTGCCAAATATTCACTGCAGGGATGCGGTGGGTAATACACCCTTACACTGTGCAGCCTACAGAGGGCAGAAGCAGTGCATTATAAAGCTGCTCAAGTCTGGAGCCAACCCTAGTATCAAGAACAACAATGGTACATCTATTATCTTGTTCTCAGCATCATCCCTTATTTTTCTAATATTTCATTAGTTCAATAATGTTTAGGACAGTTGTCCTTGGAATCATAATTTGTTATCAAAGCATTTTAAAATCCATATGCGTGGTAAATACTATGTTCTGCTAATTTTGTTCCTAGGCTGTGTCTAAATGTGTATAATGATTTGCTTGTATGGCTGATGATGTTGCAGACCAGACAGCACTGGACCTGGTCCGTAGTGATGAACTGAAACACACTGTAGCAGCCTATCAAGACAAGGTGAGAGCAGATCACTAGTTTTAAAACCTGCTACCTGAATTATCAGGTCTGCTCATGTAAGGCACTGCTGCACATTTTGTAATACCAAAATTGAGTATACTTACAAGGTCCAACTAGTGCTCTTGACTTCAGACAATTAGTATTAAACCTGCCGTTTGATTCATGGTCCATAAAAGATGATCCAATTATTCCTTTGATTACTTTGATGATCGCACCATCATCTGGCTAGAATTTAGCCAGGAAGGATAAAAATCTGACTGATTTTTTTGTGCAATGGGCTGACCTTGTTCATGTTTCCCAAAGGACACTCATATGTGCACGCAGTTTCATTGTTGCAATGGATAATTCTGGTTGACAATTCTAGTGCATTTCTTTTTTTTCACTTGCAAACAATTTGTTAATGTGTTAATGAACTTCGCACCAAACTACTCACCAGAGCCCAACACAATCTTGGGCACTCTAACTAATAGTTTGTTGTATTGAAACTCAGTGCCTCATGTGTTCAGCACCTAATAACAGATTTGATGTTTTAATTTTCTCTTGTAGGAAAAAGTGGTCTATGCTATCTGCACCTGGTCTAAAAATAGTAGATGCACCCAACCATCTTTGTGCATTTTCGCATTGTCTTTGTACATGTTCACTTGAGGTCTGGCAACTGGGGAGGAAAAGCCTTGCAAGTCAGCAGTCCTTGCTCTTGCTTGGATGTCTGATGAGCCTGGCATAGCTTCAATGCAAAGCATTGAGGTTATTGCATAGTCATGATGGGAATAAAAAAAAAAAAAGACTAGACACTATGCTGTTAAGTAAATTGCAAAAAAATATTTACCCCTGAAACTACACAGGACTTAATATCTCGGTCTTACCGAAAACTCTTCAACACTGTCAATGAGGCTCTGTCTGAGAATTTTCTTTTTTTTTCCCCACAAAGGATGTGAACAGTGGGGTGCAGAAGATTGAAGGCCCTCTTTGGAAGGTACCCAGATGTTGAGGTGTATTCTTGTCTATTCTTAAAAAGTCAGGCAATTTTTTTGTTCAGGCTCCCCCACATTTGATGGTATAGACTTTACTTTTGTCAATGTAGTTAACACACAGTGTCATCATCATCATCATCATTATTTTTAGTATTATATACAAAAGGTCCCTCACAACCCTTTTTTTTTATCATTCTGAACAAAAGACAAAATTAATATCGTGCTCCCCTTCTGCACAATATATATTTATACATTTAAATCATTTACTATTGCTACATAGTTTCATACATCTGTTATTGACTTAATTTGTCTCTGACAGAGTTCAAGGTTTCTTGGATGGCGATCCCACTGGGTGGTAATTGAGGATGGAACTCTCTCCTGGTATCCCAGACAGTGAGATAACTTTATTTGTACACTTGTATCTTGTAAAGCTAAAACATTATAGTATGTACTGAGCATGTATAGTGTATCGTATATAATGTACATAGGCTGTTAGCCACTATAGAAGTCACTTTCTTATTACGCCATCCTTCATTACTGCTGTGTGTAAAAAGCCAGGCTTAAACGCACAATGCTTCGATGTTTCTTGCAGTGGCTGAAATAAAAGCAAATCTAATTTCTCCCAAACAATTCTTGTTGGATCAGTAATGGTTCATCAAGCATGCAGTCAAAACTGAAACTTTAAACAGTGACTACAGCTGTACTATATGTAGATTACAGCTGTGTTTTATTTTATACACTGTCTGTTGTTTGTGTGCTTTTTCATTTGTTTCTTTTCCCAGGGCTGACGCACGGGCTGGTGTCAGGAAACAGGGCTGTAAGTCTCTAACACAAGCCTATTGCATGGTAGGTCGAAGAGGTCAGAGGCTCATTGTAACTGATTAACCCTCATGACTACGCAAGGATGCTCAGTCCTTAGATGTTTCATTTGTGATAACATTGCACTTATGACACGATGATGTTCGACATCCAGTGTGCAAAGCATGGCCATAAGTGATTTCATGTTTGTCATTCCAGGTCAAACCATGGGATCATTGCTTCTTCATGCTCAGGTGCTTTGATGACACTGTGCTTTATTTTAAGGTCTCCTCAAAGACAAATTCAGTGGCAACAAGAAAAGTGAGATGAGATTCACCTTCTACACCCTCGCCTCCCTAAATAGTCTGACCGATTCAGCTATAGCATCTGCATAAGTAGACAAATATGTAAATGTTACTGGTATTTTTCCACTTAGAAATGGTTGGATGCGTTTGAGGCACATTCATCCTATAGTACCCATCACTGCACCGAAGAACAGGTTGTCGATGATGATGGTGATGGTGGTGTGGGAGTGGGAAACCTGACACAAGCAGTTCAGGTAAGATTTAAGTTACATTTTTTAAGGTGTTGCCGCATGTAGGGAAGCAATGCCGTTTAGTGTCTTTGTTTCCACAATGTATTTTAAAAATCAATGTTTGTTGAGCTGTGAGGGTTCCCCTGTTTAAGTGCCTCTGTCCTGTACTCCTACAGGCAGCCAGTACTTGCCAGCAGAAACTGGAGAGTGAAGTGTCAATATTTCTATACATGGTGAAGAATGAGGAGAATTCTGGTAAGTGTCCCAGACTGTGTCACATACCAGTGCATTAACTGTGTTGGTGGGATAAATTTTTCTAAGATTATTAAAAATTATTGTTGATAATAAAAATAATCACATGATGAAAATAATTGTTAGTTGTAGACCTATTATATAATATACATTTTAAGCAGCAATTATATTTTGTCTTTTTCTGTTTTCAAGCATTGGCTGCTCCTCTTCTGCTAAAAGCCAAAGAGACCAGTGAGCTTTCCAGTGAAACTTGTGCCGCCCTCCATCTGTGCCTTGAACTATTGTCAAAACAAGAAGAGGTAGGCAAAGTAACAAACACAATACAGTCCGATTGTAATCTCATCATACCTTTCCTCACACCTAATTAAATGCTATCAAAACCATAAAAACCTTGCATATATTGTAATGTTTGTTATGAAAGTGAAACAGCGTTCGCCTTTTGATGTAAAACAAATTTCATATAAATCTGACATCTAATTTAATCTAGTAATATTGCAGCTCACTGAGCTTCTATGAATGTTCATCTCATTGATTCCCATAACCTCACCCATGTGCTGAGCGCCTATTGGTTGAATAAATTGTACTGAATGATTACATAGCCCCTCCCCTTTACGTTATCTCTTTCATACCAATCAGGTTTGAAGTTTATGTTTGAGTGCGTGCACGCGTGTGTGTCCCTGTCCACCTGTCCTCATGGTTGTGCCGTGCCCTTGGTGTTGGGGGTGGAGGCAATGGAACAGTGTGGTAATTACTGGCATGTCTGTAGGAAGGACACAGGCAAGATCCGCTTTTATGCTTAGGTCTGCATTCAGCTTGCAGATCAGTGTAGACGCGCACACACGCACGCACGCACGCACGCACGCACGCACGCACGCACGCACGCACGCACGCACACACACACACACACACACACACACACACACACACACACACACACACACACACACACACAGACACACACTTGGATTTGGATCCACACACTCCCGCTCCAGGGAAAGGCTGTGCATTGAGCGAGGGAACTCAAGTGTGTGCATATTCACAGGCTCAGCTGGCGATACATGCTTTCACCCTCCAACAGTCAGAATACACGCTCGCAGGCACACTTCCACATGCCAGAGCATCCGAGCACAGGAGAAAGAAGAGACAGCGACAGCACTTTCTGCACAGGTACAAACCAAATAGTTTTTCTCTGCTTTCCTGTCATCGTTTTTTTTTTTAATTGTCATCTGAATAACTGGCATTGTTTGCAGTGAGCTGGTCCCAGATGACTTGGCGTGAGGTGTTTGAAGTTTGGCATCAATTCTGATGTTTTTAGGGTGGCGTTGATTTGAGGGTTGGTTTGAAGCTTTGGCACAAACGAGAGCTGTTTATCAATATGCGCAGGTCATTACTGTGGATTTAATTATCTGAATTTTGCCTGTGAAATGTAGCTTGTTTGAAGTGCTACTGAACACACTGCTCATTGCATCTTTTTTAATGAGATCATCTTATAATGTAATGAATTCTGAGTGAAACTGATGGTATAGAGAGGAAACTACTTTGATTAGATAGTTTTTTTATTTGATATGGTGATACTTAAGGTTAAGCTTTTAAGATATAATTGTCTGTTTGACCATTTTAATGCAGGAGTTGTTTTATTTTTGTTTCACAGTACCGTACGACTAAATTAAGAATTCAAAGATATACATTGGTGTCAAACTCTGTCTCATTACCAATTAAGAGACTGTGTCGAGGGATTGCTGTGTGGAGAATGGTATGCACTACAACTCTCTAAGTGTAAAACCATCCGCAAAGCAGGAATTAAAATGATCTTAATATGGAGACACAACTAAGGACTCCTGTGTCTTTGTATGTGGTTTTTGTAGAATGAGCTGTTGATAACTGAAGCGATTTTGCATCAGATAGAATGAAGTCTGCTTTAAAAGTCAGCTAGATATGATATTGCTCAACAGTGCCCAAATGTAGCATGTTTACAAAGTGATGTGTGCATTGCCAAATCACATTATCTTAGTATGAATTGGCAACAGCTGCTGTCCTGTCACATGGAATAAACCGCCGTTGTTATCGCAGGGAGGCTGAGGACATTCATCACAGTCGCATCACCCAAGAAGCATTGAAAATCACATAACAATGGGCAGTGAATTCATTTCTAATAACCAGATAGTATAACAAGTAGAAAATGTCTTAACAAGCATGTTACAGCCACCGGTCTCATGTTAAGCTTCTGCTACTACGTGCGCTAAATGGATTATATTTTCTACAGTGCTGAGATTGGCTGTATTAGGCAGGATTAACTTTAATCCCATATTCCCATTGTCCTGCCACAGATGCCTCCGTCGGTGCCACTTACACATTTGTTTTCTACAGTACATAACACACAGGAGTCACGTGTTGTTGTAATTGTGCTTTGATTTCCAGGCAGATGTGTAACAGAGGAGCACGAATTATATCTCAAAGGGTTTCACAGCAATTACAGTATTGCCCCTCAGCAGAGAAAATGTGGTCTGACCCAGTTCAGCAGCTGCTGCAAAATTAAAGTATGCTGGTGAGAGCACCACATTTATTCAGTATATGCAGGACACAGTATGACGGGTTAGCGACGACATGACAATAAGGACAATGTTAACTTTCTTCACAGAACATTGTATTGAACATTGAGCTGCAAATAGACAATCCTGGGCGGAAACCATCCTGGAACGTTGTTATAGTAACTCAGACAAAACAGGTTTATAAGCCAAACCTTTCTCTGTGTTTCTCAGGCAGCAGGCTTCCACATTTGTCAAGAAAACAGATGGAGGCTTTTAGCATGAAACCACTTAGTGGTGACACACCAAGCAGATCCGTCACATTGTATTGCTCTGAAGGCGAGAGAATGTGGCATTGTATTTTCTTTTTTCCTCCGTAGTTATTCATAAATTTGGATCAACATAGTATAAGAAAGCAGATTGCCTTCAAACCCTTGGGAATTGGAGAGAACACAAAGTACAGTTTGCCCCTTACTTCAACCATGGCTGCATGTGTTACTGACCTACTGAGTGTCATGTCATACCCAGGAGAGACAGACTTCAGTGGGGGACTGCTAAATTTTTTTTGTTGGTCCCTGCACTGGCCTCCTTCTTTTTCAGGTCATGAGATCTGTATAAGATGAGGAAGTGCACATTCAACCTAGTTCTTTGGGACACAACGTGTGCACCTACCACTATTTCTGTGTAATTGGTCACTATATCTCTCTGCAGTTCTCATGTCACACTCAAATAAACAATTTTTTAGTTGCTCAGCTCCCAGCCATCGAGTCATGCATAGTTTGTTATACAGTTACAACTGGTTAGAGACAATTAGTTATTACAGAGTACCATATAAAGCTGTAATAAAATTTCCCTCTGAGATTTGCGTCCCCTTCAGCAGAGGAAGCAAATTTTAGAACAAAGTAAATGCTGTACCCTTTGGGGTGTTGGCCAAGGAGAAGCATCCCTCCCAGGCTCCAGCAACAGCTACAGCACACAGCCTCAGCAGGGCTTAAAATAGCGCTGTTTGTGCTCAGGCGAGAGGATGCAGTGAGAGCGAAAAAGCTGGCTGGGATAGTTACACAACAAAGTGTTGTGTTCCTGAATGGGCTCTTAAACCAAGTGCCAGGGACATGGAGTGTTAACATAGGCTTCTACACAGTGGGCTCATTTACTTTATACCATATATTCAAAGAGGCTGGAATTAAGTGATGTTTTTCAAGGAGAATCTATTTATGGATATTTCTAATGGCTCTTATTAGCCAACATCACCATGTGTCTCTGTTTGGGAAAATGGGCAACTGGCAAAAGCACAAACATTTTAAAACAAGAGAATGATACAGATTTTCTAACTATTGGATTTCGTTGAAATTATAATTTCTTATCATTTAATCTTTTCAAAATATGATTATGTTATCATAATATGACTTCCCAGATTGTGTTGAAGGACATATCTTTAAGTCTGGGGAGAAACTATAAAGATGTATGTGTTTCTCAAATATGAATTGAACAGAATCTAAATATCCACTAACACTGTGTTCCTATTTTCAGACTGAACACAGGGCTGAACAAACAATATAGCAAGTGTGATGACAGCAAGAGCAGAAGTGCGGTTTGTCCTTGACTGTAGGTGCCAGACGGCTGTTGAAGCTCGTGCGAAAGAAGCTGCTTTTCAGCTTCTGTCACAGTTACAGCAGAAGTCTCAGTGAAACAGAGTCCATGTTTATGTACAGTAGTTTGTTTTTACAAGGATAAAGGTCTATATAAAGTGATCATGGATAATTTAAGTGTGAGTGTGGGTTTATTGGTTACAATCAGATGTGCATATGTACAAATGGGGTGATATGTGGTAAGGTCATAAATGTGTCAGGATAAACAGTCAGTTAACAAACTTAATGTAGCGTGACATATTCTGATCATAGGGGTTTTATAGCTCTGTCGCAGAGTTAGGATCTGCATATTGTTACAAATCAGTCATCCTCACCTTTGTAAGTGTATACGAAATAAAATTTCACTGAGTCAAGTCTGGGACACAAAAGAAATCTGGTGTACATTATGTATTTCCAAAAGATACATAATAAGCTTAGCTGGTGTTAGGGGTGCTCCAATTGGAATCAGATCAATATGCATTACAAATGGCTGGATTAGCAGCACCAAAAACTAATCAGCAAATAAGCAAATGTGTTACTCACTGTTTTCACTGCCTCATCCATCTCCACTGCACAGACATCTGCAGCAGTTTTGAAGTTGGAGCTGCTGACTGCAATGGGACAGTTCTATATACTGAATATTATATGTTATAATTGAAAAAAAATCTTGTCAAATAAATTTTAGAAAATCATACACATACTGATGTGTATTTCACAGTTTTTACTTTAGGAATTTTTTTGGGAATATCTCACATGAAAATGACGTCCTGGAATTTCACCAAAAACATTTTTTTGACCTTGTTGATCACATAAAATCTCCATGGTGATCACTGAAACATGATGGTTATAGGTACATATCTGATAGAATAATTCTGAACTGAATTAAAAGAAACCCTCCTTGAGCACATCGAGCACACAGCAGATTCATCAACAGGTGTGCATGGCTGTGCCCACAACATGATGTTTCAGGCATTAAAGAAACTTTTCATCTTAAATAGAAGACACTGGCCTTGTTTTGCAGTCTCAGATTTAGAGTGTAGTTTCCAAGCTCCTGTTTCTCTCAGACTTCACTGCGTTGCCCAAGGTGATTCTGGGAGTTTTTTTTTTTCTATAATCAGTGAACTTTCAGTGAACTTTCTGTCTTTGTGTTTCTTCTTTCCTGTTTATGTTACTTAAAAAGGCATTTCATTGGTAATTGAGTTTATTTATGTAATTTAAAGTTTTAATTGTCTTAGCCATTCTTAATCATTTACAGTAGCAACTGTAGATTTTTTTTTTTTTACTTTTTTACTTACTGACTTATGTCCAGTTAGTGAAAGAGGCACGACAGCAGCGTTAGACAATAGGAAACATTGATCTAGTTTGTCCCACACTGGCCTGGCTCAGGTTGCTCTGAAGGTCCTGGGCTACAGAGCTCTCAGAGACTGGGGTATTTGGTTCCGACTGGAGGAAACCAGATCTGTGGACAGGTATAGAACAATGGCCTGCCATCAGAACCACTAAGACAATCAAACCATCAGTCAATATTTGGTAGTTACACTGTCTATACTGAACACATGCATTAGAAATGTTGCCTCAAAACACATGAGCATATTCCCTTCTCATACTGTACTTTGTCTCTGGTGGCTTGTGCTTCCAGGTGTGGAGCCTGAAGTTAGAGCAGGAGGTGGAGAAGAACAAAGCTCTGACAGAGGCCCTGCAGAGTTTGGCAACTGAACACTACGAACTCAAGCAGTCGCTGAGCAAGAGCAGGAGGTCGTCTACCCTCAGTACTCTCACCGAAGATGACTTCTATGACGCTGAATCAGGTCAGCAGCCCTTACTGTAAGTGGTCAGTTAGTGATGTAATCAAGAAGTGAGGATCTCACTGGGGCTATAAAAGACCAATACAGGAAGTAGTTTTTTTATGGAGTGTCTTGGCCAAGTTATAAATTACAGTCTCAAGCATTATCTTCTCTGATCATCTTCTAATTTGACTAGTTTTCAACTTAAAAATGATACTGTGTTAAATGCATTGTTGAGTGAATTGTGCTCATTCCTGACATTGCAGAGCTGTCCTTAAAGGTAACTTGTGGAGTTTTAGACCAGTAGCAGCCCTATGGAGCACAGTTTTTACATGTGGGTCCTATGACATGCTACACGTTCCAGACAGGAAGAAGAGTGCAAGTTTGGATGTAAACAATGAGCAAAGGAAAGGTTTTTGTTTTTTTCAAATCTCTTATGAGGAGGCCATTCAACATGTTTGTCAGGCCTCAATGACAAACATATTTCTTTTTAGTGAGTAGCACTAAATGTAAACATTGCTTTTTGTTTAGAGAAGAAAGCTCCACAGGGCAACTTGTGACACATGTTTACATACTTGTGTCTGAGCAAACGCTTCCAGCCAGCATATCTTCATCACAACAATAATGAGCATAGTTAAGAAATACAGCTGTACAGAGTGTGTGTGTGTGTGTGTGTGTGTGTGTGTGTGTGTGTGTGTGTGTGTGTGTGTGTGTGTGTGTGTGTGTGTGTGTGTGTGTGTGTGTGTGTGTGTGTGTGTGTGTGTGTGTGCGCGTGGTTGTGACAAGACTATTGGCACAATATCTGTCTCTGAAATTGCCCAGACAACATTGTCAATGTCCTCTTCTCTTATACTCAAGGGTATTCAGAAAGTGATTATGCTCCAATTCAATTAAATTACAATTCAAATCATTAGTTAATGGAGAGGAATTAGACAGTGGTTACTCACCAAATGTCTGTCCTGTAGGTTAATTGCATCAGCAACATGATTATGGTAAAAATGTATTGCACAAAGTTAGCTTCTCTGTCTAGTCGAAAGCCTTCCCTCTACAACATGTTTGTGGACTATAGAGCAATCTTTTCTCAAGAATCATTGCATTATTCATAGATAGCCCTGAGTTATCTACTGGCCAGAGACACTCTGTAGTAAGACTCTAAAGTGTGCTCAGCATATGTAAGAGAATTTTCACGGCTAAGCTGAGTGAGTAAACCCCAACCATGTTTTTCTTTTTTTAATATAGAGAGTGTTTGTGCAGCAGGGTTGTATCTACTACATCCTGATTCATCCATGCAGCTGTTATGTCTGAAATTGCAATTCCTGTCAGCACATCATTTAAAATAACTCAGACTAACATATACAGTCCTCCATCATAGAGTGTGCAAATACAACACCATTCTCCCTCCCCTCCCCTTTATGTATGTGACAGTACCTGTAATGTCACTGACAGTACCGGTTAGGGGAGGAGTTGCATCCAGCATGCACAGAGCAAACAATGTTGGAGGAAATGAAGCCTCGCTGTGGCCTCTCATTGGAACACAATCCTCAGGTGGGGTTTGGCTGGCAGCAGGGAGGGGGAGGTTGGAGAGGAACTTGAGCACAGGTGGTTATTTGCAGACAGTTTACTGTTGAGGCTGCAGCTTTCTGAGCTGGCGACTCGAACCTGTGTGTGTGTGTGTGTGTGTGTGTATGTATGTGTGTATACATGCGTGAGAGAGTGTTTGGCATCACCTGGCATCTGCCCCCTGTCATCATCCTGCAGAGTCGGAGTCGGAGCTCTCTGTGAGCGGCTTCCTGTCTGTGGCCAGTCACTCCTGTGAAGAGGACGAGGGGAGAGACACCCCCCTTCGCAGCAGCCTCCGCCATTCCAACGCACACAGGGGGCCTACCGGAATGTCAGGGGAGGGTAACCGTGGCAACCAACCAGCCCAGTACAATGGAGTCAAGAAGCACAGGTGGGACATGCTCCAGTTATGATGTCATGCTTGTTTACTGGCTTATACGATGATTGTGAGACGGGTGGAAATTCAGAGACATCCATGCTGAGTGCTCTCCAGCAGAGTTAAAGTAAAATATAACTTTAAATTACTGAAGGACTGTTGGGTTGCAGACCTCCTCCATCAGCTAGCTGATAGGCCCGTAAATGGCAGAGTTGGTGTAATGGGACACCACCTTTCCACTCCGCTCTGTTTTTGTAGTCAAGTGTTTTTGTTTGAGCTCCCAATCCACAGAGAATAGCCTCTGCTGTGTTTTTCCAGACGGATCCAACTCTCCAAGTGAACAGTCAACTTAGCGCTGTGTTTTGGTGCTTTGTTTCGTGAAGATTTGACAGTCTCTTTCATTTCCGTAGATGCTGGTTCTGCCTTGGCCTCTCTTCTTTAATCCAACAAGTGATCCATGAATAATTTAGCATGTGCTGGCTCAGAGTAGGAGTTGGAGGAAAGGGGCCTGGCTGGCTGACTGGTTGGCTCTGTGTGCATATGTGTAGGTATGTGTGTGTGTGTGTGTGTGTGTGTGTGTGTGTGTGTGTGCTTGTGTTTGTGTGTGTAGTGCATTAAAGATTTATGAGGTGTCTGTTTATTTGGAATTACTCCTGTCATTCAGAGATACGTCTGTCCCTGGTTGCCTGTAGATGGGCTTAAGAGTAGTTGTTTAACATTTCTCTCACCTTCTGTACCTTTCTATAATAACACCCTGCCATAAATTCTCTAAAAATGTCCAAATAATCTGCCTTTGACTGAAGAATACAGTATCGTAAATGTTTTATTTTGAAGATTTGAAGACTTATATATCTCAGCTGTTGGCAATGTTGGCTGTAGGAAGTGCATGCAAAGTATTGATGTAACATATTCATATGCCCTACTTCATTTCCATGTTGGCTTGTGTTTGGGTGGCCTCTGCTGAACAATGCAGTTGAAAAAATAATTTTATCGGTATTATTATTTAGAATATAATATAATCTAAGATAGATAGGTCAGATTTGTTTATAAAATTTGAGCACTTCATCAAAGAAAGGATGGTTTTATTCAGCAGTTGTAAAAACTACAGGTCTCATAAATCTTCAGTCATGTACAAGTCCAGCTGTAGATCCAGTTTACTTCAGAAAATAGAAAACCCCATTATCATGTTTCAGTTTTTCAGTCTAATTAAAGAAATCCTCCATGCTTAAATGCGTTTTTGAGCAGAGGCTAGCATGTAGTATAGTATGGAGCAAACCCAGACTCTCTCCCTCTCTGTTTATTTAGCTAATTTAGGTTTTTATTTGTGTTGAGGACACCATCTTCCTCCAGCCAGTAAACGTTGTAAATCTGTCAACACTACAGCTGTCAGCAAGACTGGAAGATAAACGGGGCTGCTTGACTAAATTACGTCTCTGTTGTGACTAAGTTTAAGATTTAGAGGGAGTTGGAAATTGGCTGTGTGTGGCAAAGTTAACACAGAGATCAGAATTTAATTAATCTAAATGGTATGCAAACTTAATTATGTGAGAAGTGTTGCTGAACCGAACTTGCAAAAAAGAACAATTTAAGGAGTGCATCTTATAACCAGTCTTTGAAACCAACACACATGCAGTTGTACATCCATTCATGGATATTGCATGAGGCTTGACCGGAGCAGCTGACAGCTCATTAGCTTACAGGTGTCAGATGACTTTGTTTCCAAATGGTGGGTCAAGCTATGTTATCTGTTTTGCAGCTTTTAAACAGTTAAAACTCTCAGCAGCCCGAAGACAAAATACCTGTTTTAGTGTGTGGTTGACGCTTGCAGGTAGTGGATTTGGTGTCATATTATGAAAGTAAATCACTAAATCAAGTGTGGAGAAAGCCAGGTCGGATTGCCTGAGGTGTCGATGTTTGCCTGCACGTGACACAAACATTAAAAATCTCATGACTTTCCATTAATAAAGATAAAAACGTATTGTATTTACACATAGATGGATGTTTTGGCACATAGTATTGGCACTGTTAGAAGCTGTCCTCATTAATGTAATTCTCTCTCACAGTTGACAGTGTTTCTCTGTCTTTATCCTACTGTCCCGTAGAACATCTCTACCGTCTCCCATGTTCTCCAGGAATGACGTCAGCATCTGGAGTATCCTGAAAAAATGCATTGGCATGGTGAGAACAGACAGACTTCCTTCAACAGATTTACCTTTAATTTGTTACACTGTAATTTGCAGTTTGGAGAAAATGAAAGCAGAGACTTGAGATTTTGTTTTTAAGTAGTCTTATTGAATAAGAACTGAACTTACGTGAAAAGTTAGGTCATTGTGATAAATCAGTTTTGCACTTCCTCATTACTTTCTTACCCTTGGTAGTATCATTCTTTAGTATCGGTGTCCTAAGGGATCCTAGTCTTCACTCCAGACCCTGCCTGGATTTCATTACATTTAATAAGGTCTATTAATGTTTTACTCCTTAATTAATCATGGATAATGAGTCGTGCATAATGTGGGCCGACAACTAGATATACAGTCAATATACAGACACACATGGGACACTGCTGTATACTTAAAGCCTGTTAGAGTTGAGACATATTGATTGAATTAAGATAATATCTCCTAACTCCTCGCACCGTGTTTTTTTCTTTTTTTGGGGGGTAAATAACTGTATTAGGCAAAAATGAGGCAAACCTCTTCTGAGGCCTTACAGTGGGTCTCGGATATCGCAGTCAAATGTTATACATATAAAGAGTAGTGTTGATTCATGGCACCACCTTAACATATTGAATCTGTCCATTAATTGTGACCTTTTACACCCTAAGTGCACATACATGCACATCTCAAACGCATCAGATAAAGATCTTTGTTAGTGTATTCACATGTTTATACACATATTATGTAACTGATTCACACATCATATATAAGCTTTGCAAAGAGGCCACTGATTGCAGCTCTTCTGTATTCAGTTGCATTCACTACTCATGCACTAGTCTGTGCCCTCACAGCTTCTTTTATCTTCTCCAACTCTTTCAGGAGTTGTCAAAGATTGCCATGCCTGTGATATTTAATGAGCCTCTGAGCTTCCTCCAGCGGCTAACGGAATACATGGAGCACACCTACCTCATCCACCAGGCCAATGCCACAACAGACTCTGTCGAGAGGATGAAGGTATCACCAGGCTCATGTTCACTTTCTGCAATAAAAACACATAAAATATAGTTAATCTCCAAGGTAATATGTCAGTACTTATTTGAGTCAAGTCAAATCATAATTCATAAAGCACTCTGCCATTATTTAACTTTGTGCTATCACAGTCTTTTTGAATCAAACAGTTACATGCTGTTATGGGACTCAGTAGTTACTACTTTATATTTCCTATCATAATAAAACATTAAATTAGTTGTTTGCAATTAATCATAAGTCAATGCTCTGTAGTGTGTTGCAGCATTTGCTGTGTCAGCTGTAGCATCACAGTGGGAGAGGACTGGGAAGCCTTTCAACCCACTACTGGGGGAGACCTTTGAGCTCATCAGGTAAGACAGTAGACAACCTTATATTCACACATCTGTCGTGAGCACACTTATGCACAAAACATTTTGTATTTAGTGACGATTTAAGATTTTTTTTTTTAGTGGACTTTCCCTGTAGTAGCAGCCATGTTCTTGTTCTCCATCAGAGACGATTTGGGCTTTAGGTGGGTGTCAGAGCAAGTAAGCCATCACCCTCCAGTCAGTGCCTTTCATGCTGAAGGCCTCAAGGAGGATTTTGTCTTCCACGGCTCCATCTACCCCAAACTCAAGTTTTGGGGAAAGAGCATAGAAGCAGAGCCCAAGGGAATCATCACACTGGAGCTCCCCAAGTGAGTGCACAGTCTGAGACTGCTTGTAAGTCTCATTTGATTCCTTTTGAGCATCATCTTACACAACGTGTCTGACAACTTCTCTTTACTTTCCCACTTCTTTGTCTCTGCAGATATAATGAAGCCTACACCTGGACAAACCCCTCCTGCTGTGTCCACAATATCATTGTTGGTCAGCTTTGGATTGAGCAGTACGGCAATGTGGAAGTGATCAATCACAAGTAAAAAAAAAAAAAAAAAAAAGAAATCTCTTCTCTTTGTGGTGTTCTGTGTGTATGTTTATCTGCAAACGAGCTTGCCTAGTACATTTCCACGCATAGAGACCTGGGTACATGAATAACTTGTTTCCGTGCTCTGCAGTGGAGCGTTGATCTACTTTCAGATTCAGCTTATTGATCATGGGAGCAGAACTGGGACAGTTGCCATTAAAATAGAAAAGCGGGAGCAGGATAATTAATGTTTGAGAGCCTCAGCTCACAGAAGGAGAATAGTAAAACAGAATTAGTAAGCAGTCTGTCATTCTGTGGCAGGACTGGAGAGAGATGCAGCATGACGTTCAAGCCCTGTGGCCTCTTTGGGAAAGAGCTCCATAAAGTGGAGGGATACATCCTAGATAAAAGGTATTGTCTCTGTTGAATTATGATTTTACTATTTATCAGACGTTCAATATTGCCTTAAAGCAATAAGCACATCTATCATAAATTATTACATTTTTAATTACTTTGTCATATGTAATGTTACAAGACAGTTCATTTTATAGTGGTTTTAGTCATCAGGATTGTCATAACAATAAAGCTCAGAGATGATGTATCAAATAACAAAGACATCTAAAGCTGTGTTTTATTAATGTTTGTACTTTGTATGTTTGCAGTAAAAAGAAGCTCTGTGCAATATACGGCAAATGGACTGAATGCCTGTACACAGTAGACCCTACCACCTTTGATGCCCACAAAAAGTCTGACAAAAAGAATTCAGATGAAAGGAGGGGCAGTAAACAGGTAAACAGATTAAATAAATTCAAAGTCACCTACATTTCGTCTCTATTTGGTTCAAGTTAAACTTGGACTTATTTGTGTGTGTATGTCTGTGGCCCCAGAGCAGTGTGGATGAGGAGCCAGAAGAGATGCCTCCACCTGATGCTGAAACAGTCCAGGTCATCCCAGGCAGTGAGCTCATCTGGAGGATCACACCTCGACCAGACAACTCAGCCAAGGTACGAGATGAAAACAGATGGCGGTGCAAGGAGAACAATTTGTAAATTATAAAAAGAGAAATTGTTGCTTCTCATCCTTGCTCCTTCTATGTTGAAAATGTGTTAATTTTATTCTCTCTGTGGCAGTTCTATGCATTCTCCACATTCGCAATGCAGCTAAATGAGCTGGAGAAAAGCATGGAGGGAGTCATGCCTCATACAGACAGTCGCCTCAGACCTGACATACGCGCCATGGAGAATGGAGATATAGGTACACCGTATGACCTTGATTTGAGTTCCCATTAAGCCACACCAGCTAAGTTCCATGATCAGACTCCTGCATCTGTGTCTCACAGATTTGGCAAGTGCCGAGAAGAAGAGACTCGAGGAAAAACAGAGGATGGCCCGGAAAAACCGCACCAAATCAACAGAAGAATGGAAAACAAGGTTAGTCAGTTAGAAATGTCATCTAATGTTGCTTTTCAATTGCTGGTTGTGGGTCTGTTTTTACCTAATGCCTCCCTATTGTCTTGTGTTATCCACTGTGCCTTCCCATTTATTATAACTGAGAAGGAATGCTGCACTTGGTCCAAGGTTTGGCTCAAAGCTTTGCTTTTTTAATGTGGTTTGCTTGGATGTGAAGTGCTGCACTACACCACCCTCCTCAGGAGAAAACACACAACTGCAACTGTGTCGTTTTTAACTGAAAGCATTGGTCAATACACTGACATTCATGAAGATACTGGTGTGTGATACTGGATACTTAGTTTGACCAAGGAGGACTAGCAACTTTTCCACTTGTACACATTGGCATCTTGCCACAAACTAGTGTTATGCTTTTTTTTGTGTGATCTGTGTGTTTTTATTTTTAATTTCTGTTAATCAGCAAGTAGGGTAATCATTTTCACTGAATCTTGTCATTATCACATCTCTGCAGGTGGTTTCAGCAAGGACCCAACCCTCACAACAAAGCTCAGGACTGGCTCTACTTGAAAGGCTACTGGGACAGGAACTACACTCATCTGCCTGATATCTACTAACAAGTAGAGACACACAGATACCATACACGTGGTTATCTACTTTTACTACCTTCAGATTGTACTTGGGTTTTGTGGTGGGGCTCCTAGTATAAGCTTCAGTGTAATTGAGGTGGTATAGAACAGCAGGTAGGGAATAGGGTTCAATTTAAGAAATTATGCTTAAAATATGTCTTTTTAAAAAGCAGTAAAACACTGAATGAACCAAGAGGCATATATTCTTCAATAGATGTGTGAACAATAAAGCACAAAAACTCTCTTTTGCTCATTTATTGTGGTTCTCGACCACTTACGTATGGTATAGGCATGTACTGGAAAAACTAGAATGTATTTTAGAAGTGTTTCATGTTAGATAAATGGAGTGTTTCAACAGCAACCTCAGTCTTACTGTTTGTAGTTAGTTGTTCACAGTTCCTACTGTTTATGAAAACATTTTACTCATCAGCTCAGAGACATAGGGGGCAACAACACTACAGACAGCTACAATGAAGAGCATAGATTAGATGTTTTAACCCTGACACTGGTTCTACTTGTGCATGCATACTATAATGCAGTGCAATCTATTGAAATAGACCACTGTGGTGCATTTGCTTTTTGTTTTCATCCCCAGTGCAATGAGTGGGGCAGATATTAATGTTTAACTGGATGTTTGAAATTTGCCTCATTGCTTGTTTGCAGTGTCCACTGCAATCGATTGTAAACCTGTCTAAACCTGTGTTTCCCTGTAACAGTGATTATGAGTAAAATGTTACCATATCTGACAAGAATGAAGACGAGTACTACAGTAGCAAGACTTTTCCCATAAAATAAATGCTTTTTCTGTAGCCCTATACTATGTACTGTAAGATGTGTATAGAGACTAACAGCGATGCACATAAGTCTACCTGATTCTGTGGAGACAGTAGCACTTTTTTTTTTCTAACTGTACTAAAGCAGGGACACTGGCTCTGCACTGATAGATGTGTGTGCGTGTGTGTAAAGGTCTTGCCATAGTTAAGTATAATTAGCTATATTCTTCGTGCTATGTGCATTGATCTAAGTGAAATCTAACTAAAAATAAATGCATGTGCATCACTATAACTATGCAAGCCTTACCTCCTTCACAATCAAGCACTGAATATTCATTCTCTCATGTTGTGGATAGCTGCTAGAAGTTGTAATTTTTTTCTTTTACCACTCTTTGGGTATCAATGAAAAGAATTTCTATTGTTGCTAAATAAAAGCATAATATTAATTAAACATCCGTGAGTTTGTACTATTTGCTTTAATTTTAATTTTGACAGTATTCAGGGGTTTCTTGAGTGCTATATAACAAAGTGAAGACAATATTGGTCTTTGCCCGTAATATACCCCACTGCTCTGTCGGTTTTACAACTCGTCTACAGATCAGGCAAAATCCTGGTTGGAAAATCCTGGATCTGTATGGCTTGCTGAGTGTGTATTGAAAGTTCAAAGTGATTCAGGATAAGATGTAAAGTGAAGGCCATGAAACCCAAAACCACCAAACCCCTTGTGTTTTATACCAGTGTTACTAACATGGAAACCAGCATAGTATTACGCAAATAGACTTGTGAATCAATTTAATGGTGTGATGTAACAGAATGTGAGGCAATCCATTACTCATCTGTGCAATGCAGGTCATCTTCATTATTGCTTCAGTCGATGCATCTACCATGTAATACTACATCCCAGTTCTGAAAGCAGCACACCAGCAACACATTTAATTTGTGAGAAGACAGTAACTGGACAGCATATCAAAAGAAAATAAGTAGCAACACATTTTTAAAGAACACCAGTAAACGTTAGACTTTTGAGATTGTCAAGTACCGCAACAGTACTGTAAACAGATCTGATGTAATCAGTGCAACATTTTGAATACATAGCTGTAGCTGGATTGTTCTCCTTCAAGAAAACAACCTTAAAAGTGCTCTCAATATTCCCTGATGCTTATGTCGTGAGTAGCTCCTCTGGGTTTGTTTGAATTATTAAAAGCATAAACAGCTTGTGTAAATCATTTCATCATTTCTTTTGTTGAATACAGTTGTGTATATATCCTGTTCAGCTTGGTGTCTCACTTAACATGATACCTTATCAAACATAATGGATAAAACAACATTCCATTTTACAATATCCATTTTATTATCTTAAAACAAACAAATATAAAGTAGAATCAGTTTACAGCAAATGGTACCAGTGTGCATCTAGGCCACTGAAAAGTGGCACAACACGATGTTGGCACATTATTAAAACTTGTGTGCAAGACATATTTACACTGAGAATAATTCTGCTTAAAAAAGGGGGCTATGCTAAAAAAAAAAAAAAAAAAAAACACTGTATACTAGTCATGCCTATCGAGTAGCAAAGCCTTTACAGCACAAATTTCAAAGTCAATACCAACACACCGACTGACAAAGAATATCGGCTTCTCACAGTCATAGGCTGAGTAGTTATTCATTTCAATTGTTTCTTCAGCTAATACTTTATGTGCCATTAACTGACATGACCTGACTTTTCTCTGGATCAGAGGAGAAACTGACCACCTGTGGAAGCAATATGACTGACGCCTTTCAAAAGTAATAGATTTTCATCTGATTTAACTGGCATCTAGTTTTGAAATTAACAGTGTAAACAATAAAACCCCAATTTTTTAACTATTGTGCAGTGCAGTAACAGATCAGTAAAACTCCTCTTGTAACTGTTCTTCCATAAACACCTACTGTATATCTTGCACACATTTTAAAATGATGTATTGGCTCATAATATGAAAATAAAAATAAATTAATTAAGACAAATAAATCAGTGGAACATAAGTGCCCAAAGTGGTGTTGGCTTTTTCAGAGACCTTTTCTTCCAGTTCTTTCTGAGGTGCAGGTCAAACTTGGTCAAGGCTGGGCTGCAGCGCTCATAGAGGCGAGAGCTGAATGAATACGAACATGGAGCCTGTTCTCAAAGTCATAGCCAGCATAGTCCTCCTGCATAGGCCATGAAGAAAAAGATTTAATAGTAAATAAAATAACATTTTATTGTGTTTGTGCTCTGCCCTGTAACATGTCAGCACACTGAGACCCTATGCTCGGCTCCTCCTGTGCTCACTGCTGCATCTGCGGAGAGGATGAGATCCGTGCTCCATCAACGTCAGCTGCACATCTACTAACAAAGTCAATGCTGCTGCACCAGACATCTCCAACGCAAGTCAGGTGGGTGAGGCTGCACCCAGTGCACGACACGTAAAACAGATACTATTCACTGTGCTTGTGTGGACAGAAGCCTGTGCAGCTTTTTGGAACTAGGTAATATTTCTTTAATGCAAAAGGTATTCAAACACCTTTCCGATATTCTGGGGCAGACCACTCAGTCAGTGCAGATAGGATGTGGCCCACTTTGCTGTGTCATGACTTTCATGCTGAGGTCAGACAAATACACCTTACCTAAGACAACAGGCCAATATAAGGTCTCCCTCTTTCTGAGGGCCCAGAACATGGGGATAACATGATAATCAAAGTGGGAGCCCAATTGGGGACAAGTAGCTACTCCACCAAGATGTAGTGACACCACCCAGCTATTAGCCACACTCATTCCTCCCAAGGAGAATGTGAATTGTGATTGTCTTTGTGACAATCATTTGCTCACTCTCAGAATTGCTATGCTTTGATCAGTGTCAAAATGGTCTAGCAGCTGAGAGGGAGAACACAAGCCTCTCCACGCCCATACACAGTTATTCAATCCCAGTCTCTATCCACGGCCCACAGTTGGTTGGCTAATGTTCTTCCAGCAGGAGTGACGCCATCAAGCCCCTACAACTCCAGTTTAAATGCCCAGCTGACACACTGTACTCCGTTCACTGAATTCAAGGGGAACCAGTGGGCTTGCCACTCCTTTACTGGACAGATGTGCACGCTTTGTCTCACCACTCCGAGACTCTTGATCTGTCTCAGAGTGGTGAGACAAAAAGCACATACACCCTAAAAAACTTTGCAGGTCCTTGATCAAAAACTTTGAAGGCAGAAAACAGAAAAAATCAAAAATCTCAAGAAACTGCTCTCAATATTTAATAAAGCAACGTTTTGATAACAGATCTTCACCAGGCTTTTTCATGAGTCAACCAATTACTGAACCCTGCTCGAGGACAACCTCTGCCTGCGACTACTAAAAAGCAGGATAAAGTACAACTCTTTTTGAAATAGTAAAGCACATGAAGAAATGTACTGTACCTTGGCCTGAAGCATTAGCATGCGACCCTTCCCTGCAGACTGGAAAAAGAGACAGAATTAAATATGTATTAGACTACATGACTTCTCCACCATCTTAGATAAACTAGACACAGTCTCTCTGTCTCTTTCACACACATAAAACTTGCCTCCGGGTTATTCAGCAGCACACAGCCCAGTTCATAGCAGGAGTAGGGCTGAACATAAGAGTTGGTCAGACGACCAACCTCATCCCTCACAGCCAGATGGAAATACTGCAAACAAAAAGGGAAGGGAAATTCCACACACCAGATGAAATCAGTTGTAGCTGTAATCACCACAGTAATGATTATTCAGTGTGTATGCAGTTTAACTATAACAATCCGACAAGTGCAGCTGATGAGTATAGTACATCGTGTCATTAACTAGACATAAGAGTACCTGAATAGCATCTTTGGTCTTATGGAGACATTTGTTTATGGCACCAAGAAGCAGGTTTTTCAGGCCTGCACATGAAGCATCATCAATGCCCTGTAAGACTAAAAACAAAATACACTCAAAGACACAACAAAAAACAAGAAACAAAATTATTATCCATCAGACATCTTACAGTCGAGTACCTTGTGCCATTGTCTGCAGCTTGGCAGTGGAGCAGTTGGCCAGAGCTTTCCACAGATAAAGTATCTCAATCACAGACAGGATGCAGAGTTCTTTGGACAGACTGGGGCTCCTTAGCTTCTCAGCCTGATGAAACGTGCACATACACACTTTACTGATTCCCATTGTATTTTTGCAAGAATTTGCAGCGCACAATCTGCTGGATACGTACTCACCCTCTTCATGGAGAACAACTCTATCTGATTATTCTTGCGTTTGAAAAGTTTTTGAACATCCTTGAAAACAGAGACAGCTCCCTCCAGATCACCTGTGGCTCCTTGGCAAACTACACAACAGTACAATACATAATATGAATCAGTAGCCAATAGAAAGTCCAGTAGAAATACCCTTAAAGCCTTAGTCAACTATTCTGTTAGTACCTCCTGTTAAATAGGCGTAGTAGCACTGGGACCAGCGAGACTCAGTCTTCAGTCGCTCAAAGGCCTTGTAGGCTTCTCTGTAGTTCAGTTCGATCATGCTGCACCAACCTAAAATCATCAACAATCAGAAATTATGATGCAGACTAGCGCTGAGTGAGGTGGTTTGAAATCTGAGAGGGAAAATAGTACCTATTTCATATAAACACACGTGCTGAATCTCCCTCTGGTCAGAGGCCAGATCTAAGGCATCACTGAAGGACGTCAAGGCACTAGTGATCTGGCACTAGAGAGGGGAACTTTGTGATGTGAGTTACAATTGCAGTGAGACAATAATGAGTTTTCCCAAACTACATAGCATCCGACAAACAAAACAAACATGTATTTACCTCAAGCCGTTGGACCCTGCCTTTGAAGAACATGAAGAGGGATGAGTTCGGATAGGTAGCCTCCCTTTGTTGGAGAATGGACTTGGCTTCTGTCAGGCCTGCCTGTGTGTCTGTGCCATCCAGAGCAAAGAAGGGCTGCACTACTGTGTGGTACCACAAGAGGGCCAAGCTGTATGGGAAGCACAGACACAGTGATGAGAGGGAATATACTGTACTGCACAGCAAAACATGTCACTTTCCAAATATGACACTATCTTGTACAAAATCAGAACAATGAGTAATGCTTTTTAATTTATTGATTAATCATATGAAAAAAATTCTGAGAGATTTATAAAAATAAAATAATGCACATACAGCCTAGTGAGTTATTATTAAGCATCATTAGTAACTGGCACTTAGCAGCTTGGTAGACATGACCAAATTCCCACTGATGTTTTTAAGAAGGGTTAAGTACAAACATAGTTGCTGACATATTTTCGGACTAAGAAGGATTTCAAAAGTGATTCATTACGCAGGCATGATTGGGCAATCTTATGCTGCTGTAGCCAGAGTCAGTCTATTATTAAAGTCCTGTATTTCATTGATTTTGTATTTGTTACATATTTGGTCAATTACTCGAGGGTGAAAAATGCTCCATCATTGAGTTATTGATGAAGGAAAATTAGAATCCATTATGCTTCCATTAAGTTGTCATATTGTTTACAAGTGAATTAGGTCAATCACATAGTAAGAGCCAAAATACAGATACACAAACGTACCCACTCACGTACTCACGTAGCTAAGGGGGCCTTCATGTCCTTACTTTCACTGGCGTATGTGAGCGCTGACAGGCCTTGAAGACGGTCGCCTGGGAAGCCCAGCAGGTTCACGATCTTCAGTAGGTGCGGCGGCACCATCGAGATGCAGAGGTGGAAGAGACCGTAACCAAAGCTGACTGAACCTTTCAGCCTATCCAGAACCTCTGGGCTGATACCGTCAGGTCTGTGGGAAGGGCTCGGCCCTGGTGAAGAGGAGCGGCTGCGGTCGGACGAGGATGACAGAGACGGAGACGGCATCGCTTGTTGTTGTGAGGCCCTTCTTCTGCTGCCCTCCTGCAGGTGTGTGATGTCGCTGTAACATTTATTATACATCTTCCAGGCTTTACGGAGGATCCAGCCTCCTTTGATGTATGCTGTTGGAGGATTGAAATTGAGTGAAACAGCTACTAGTATTTAAAAATTATTATTATTTTAATTTAACACCAATAAATGTGCAGTGTTTACAGTTAATCGAAAACTTCTTAAGCTTCCCTTACCTGACAGCTCTTGTTTGATGAAAGATAGCACTGCAAGGTAAACCTGGCAGTCTGCAATGATGATCTGCCTCTGGAGTCGGTCCACTGCAGTCACCCCAGACCTCTGAGAGTCCGCCTGCCCACACACATACCTCACACTTACAGACTGATGTGACAAACAGACATGTCGGCAAGCTAACAAGCAAACCTGGACATTATGGTCCAATTTAAAATGCTGCTTTTCGGGTTCTTGTTCTTTATACAGTAGCTTCAGAAAGTATTCACACCTTGTGTGTTGTAGATTTAATTTCAAATGGACAAAACTGCCAATTTCCCCATCAATCTACATTCCATATATATCGTAATTTATCCATAATTATAATGTGAAAACATGTTTTTAGAAATGTTGCAATGCAAATTTATTAAAAACCAAAAATTTAAATCTCTCACTTACAAAACGGTAAATGAGGTAACGTTCAGTACTTCGTAGAAGCCCATTTGGCAGAAATTATAGCTTCGGTTCTTCTTGGCTAAGTCTCTAAAAGCTTTGCTCAACTGGATTTGGGCAGTTTATGCCATTCTCAAGCTCTGTGAGATTGGATGGGAAGCATCTGTGAACGGTCAACTTAAGGTCTCTCCACAGTTGTTCTTTGTGGTTTAAGTCGAGGCTTTGGCCACTCAACAACAGTCAGAGACTTCTCCTGTAACCACTCCAGAGTTGTCTTGGCTGTACGCTTCTGGTCATTGTCTTGCTGAAAGATGAACTGGCACCTCTGTATAAGGACGTGTGTGCTCTGGAGCAGAACTCTCTCTTCTCTCTGTATTTGGCTGCATTCATCCCTCCCTCATTTACTGACCAGTCTCCCTGCCACTGCCATCAACATGCTTCACCGTAGCAACGGTATTAGCCAGCTTATGAGCAGGACCTGCCCTAGTGTTTTGAGATCTGCCCAAAGGGGTCAATTTATGCCTCATCAGACAGAGACTATATTGCCTCATGCTCTCAGAGTCTTTTTAATGCCCTTTGGCATTTTTGCCCAGTTACACAGTTTGGGCTGATGGCAAATTGTAGGAAGAGTCCACTTTTATAATTTCACAATTACTGAGGCCTTAGAAATTGTTTTATACCCTTGCCCGGATCCATGTCTCGCCACAATTTTATCACATAAGTCTACAGAAAGTTCCTTGGACTCCAAGGCTCCATGTGTGTCTCTCTAAACTAAGTCCAATCAATTCAATCAAGTTGTAGACACATCTCAAGGATAATTAAAACAAACAGGATGCATCTGACCACAGCATTTGCCACAGCAAAGGATCTGAATAGTTTGGTAAATGAGAGACTCCGGTTTTTGATTTTTAATACATTTGCAAAAAATTTCTTAAAACGTGTTTTCACTTTGTCATTGAGTTTAGACTGAAGAGCAAAAGTGCATCTGAACACTTTCTGAAGCAACTGTACATCATGTACATTCCATTAAATTAAGTGTTGAAGAGGTTACTCACACTCCTCTTGATCTTGTTTTTAATGGTTTCAATGACACCAGTGTTTTCGCTCTCACACATTCTCTCTGTAGCTTTGAGGTCTTCATGGGCCACCTGCATTTTCTCTTCTTCAAACGTCATCATGGCATTCTGAAAAAAAACAACAACACTGTTTAACATTATCTTCAACTATAGCCAAATGCTGGTGATGTGCAGGTCTTCAAAGCGAAGCAAAAATTCTAATCCTGGATTTAAGTTTTGGAACTGTTACAGATTTCATGCATCCTGGAATCCTATATTTTCCTTTTACATATCTGAGACCAGCTTATCACAGCTGAGTGGAAAAAAAGCTTCTAATCACTCATCAATAGATTATAAAATGGTAAACGGTAAACCAAAAGGAGATGGTTTACTTGTTACAAGAGACTAGAGCCCGACCGCTCATTTAGCATTTTATGTATATTTGATCTTAATTCCCAGTGAAATTTACTGTTTTAATTCTGGTTTATAGTTAAAAACTGTAAAATATCCTGCTTTCATTACATATCTTTTTCACAATTGTTTATATATATCAGGCGATATATCGTTATCGGAATTGTTTTACTCCCTAATATCGGTATTGACCCCAAAAACCCAATATCAGTTGGGCTCTACTAGAGACCATTATTTTTACTTTTAGTTTTACTTTCACTTATAAAAAAAAAAATGTGTATTTCAACTGCTGACAAACCTTGTGACAGTGGAACAAGTGAGAGTGACCAAGTAATTTTAATGACATCTGGCATATTGTAAGTTGCTTTGGTCAAAAGTGTAGGCCAAATAAATGTAATGTAATAATTCAAACAAATCTGGGTGAAAATTGGATTATGAAAATACAATTTCAATGCAAACTCTAATTCATTAGGTCAGTCACACTTCTGTTTTGGTGCTAGTAAAAGATGATGCCTGGCTTTGCACCCACCAGACACACAAGGGAAATTCCTTGAACCTCATTATGAAACAGAGCTGCCTTTTAAAAAGAGGAATTCATCAATCATTTCATTCGGCATTTGGACGCCGTAGCATGTTGAGGCTGCTACTTCCTGACTCACCAGAAAACTGACAAAACTGGCACCGAAACTCATCAAAGGACTGTGGTTCCTGAAAGAGATTATGAAGAAAAACATACATGACGGGTCAGTGAAGTGCTGTGTGAACAGGTGAGAGATGTAGAGGGCTTAAAAGGAGTGTATGGGTGGAGAGACAAAAACGTGTTATGCCTCTTTCGTGCATCAAGCACTGGACTGATTCACAGACACAAGTTGAAGCAGTGGGTCAAAGTTAGACAAGATTAACTTGATTCAAAAGGAATGTGGCTTCATGGTGTTGGTGGCGATTTAATACATCACTGAACCTCCTTACCTAATCTCCTACACCCATGAAGTGCACACAATGACAGCGTAACGTGCCTAGTAGGAAATTGGTTAATAGAGGTAGCCACATGTCCGTTTTCAGTTGCCGCGTATGTGTCTTTCACTTCCCTCCATCTTTTCTTGCTGATGCAAACCAAACAGGATGACACCTAGAGCTTAACGCAATTAGTGGGAGAGGTGACATTTAAAGCTTTCCCCCGGGGGTCAGGACACATACGGGCTGCCCTTCTGTGGCATCGACATTCAAGTTGAAAGCAAACCCTTCCTAGAGATAACCAACCTTTATAATAACAACACAGCATGACTGAGGAAAGTATACAAAATCCTGCAACCTGCAAGTGGACTCTAGTCAGGTGTGTAAGGGTCAGAGCAGGGGTTCCCTACCTTTTTAATTTAATAATGAGCGCCCCTGTTTTATTTGAATAGGCCTTAAAAGGTAAGGTGTCTCACTCCTCAGGCTGGGGGGGTGCCCACCCCAAAGAGGATCATTTACAGGTTTAATCCTTCCCACAAATGCAACTTTGTTTTCCAGAACAAGCCTAGGCAGGTGCAGCCATCCAACAACTTCTGTGTGGTTGTGATGTGTAGAAGGTGACAAATTTGGCACAAACCTGTTCAAAGGAACTAAAAGCCAGTGAACTTGCATGGCAGGAATGCTAGCCTGTTAAGGAAAACATGGTTCATTTACACTGAAGATGGCCTCAACAAGTGCAGCAGCCTGTCTCCAAACATAAAAGAGCAGTAGTATTACAATAAGGAAACTGTTTGACCATCACAAGTCACATTATGGGTGTGGATATTTGCTCAGGGATTAATCCTGCGTGTGACCACATCATATGGTGCTACACTTGACAAGCGTGACAAGGATGTTGGGTGTTGTTTTTTGTTTTATTGCAAAGCTAAGCACAGACAGTGCTGAGTGGAATTCATGTCTTGATCTGGTTGATCACAGCATTGTGTAAACATATGAGATACACCTGTCATAGCATTTAACAACCCCCCCGTGGAGAATATTCCAGTATACATCACTG
Organism: Seriola aureovittata; assembly: GCF_021018895.1. Taxonomy (NCBI): domain Eukaryota; kingdom Metazoa; phylum Chordata; class Actinopteri; order Carangiformes; family Carangidae; genus Seriola; species Seriola aureovittata. Next base: position 14,138,178 of record NC_079375.1, read on the forward strand.
AAATGTTTCCCAGACATCAACACAGAGAGAACAGAGAGAGCCAGATTGAAGCACACACATACACACAGACCTGTATGTTCTGAAGAGCTCGTCGCTCTCCTTGAAGCCATTGTTGAGGAGCATATTGATTCCTCTCAGAGCCAGCTCTGCGTCGTTGATACGGTCCGTCTTCTCCTCCTCCACGCTTCCCGGGGCTGATTCAGCCGGGTCCGCCATTGAGATACCCGATACCGGAGGTGAGGAACTGAAGGCGGCCGGGGGAGAAGGCGGAGGGAGGGGACGCGCGGTATGTCTGGTTAGTTTACTTACAGGCAGAAGAGTCTCAGCCAGTGGCGCAGTTTTGAGCAAACGCAGTTAAATGCATATTTCTTGCACGAGGAGACTAATACACGGACGGGTTCAAGTAGCTTAGGGCTGAGAGCGTGAGTTAGCCGTCGGTTGTCCCAACGTTTGAGTTGCTGTTCCACATTCCGCCGCCTGACTGATGCGTTTGAGTGCTCAGACCTAGACTGTACTTAAAAATACAGGAAATGTGGTGCCTTCAAGTGCTATCGGAATTATCTCTTTTCCGATCAGTTGCACTGCAACCGGTAGAGGGACAACTAAATAACAATGGCAAAGATTTGTTTGTTTTTTTTAAGTAAAATTAGTTGTAGAGTTATGAATATGTTTTATGCCCTCCATATTGTCTGTAAGCAAGGTAAGCAAGCTGGCAACTGCCAAGTGTCCCAGACTTGCATGAGCCCAAAAAGCCCCAGCTTCACTCCATATGATTTGAGCCTACATATTTTGATTAGTTGTAAATTTTTCAGAAATTTGCATCACTGATCTACAATACCAGCTATGGATGGTCCTCCACCCTTCATCCTGTGGCCCAATTTTGTAGAGAGGCCTGGTGTCAAAATCTAATCTAAAGACCTTCATTGTTTTAGTTTATCTTTTTAGTTAGTTAGTAGTTGTTGTAATGTTGTGTTTTATCAAACTGCTTCCATTGTTTTCTGAGTAAAGTAATTAACACACATAAAACATGGGGAAAGGTTGTATTATTCCATGACAGGAGAACTGCAACACTGAGACCAGTTATTTTCATAATCAATACAGCTGATAATGATTTTCTTTATTAATCAATTGATTGTTCAGTTTATAAAATGCCAGAAAATATTTTTTGGAAAAACCCAACATATTAACATATTAAAACAGCTTATTTTGTTTGACCAACAATCAAAAACCCAAAGTTGAAGTGACTATCATAGAAAACTGGGGAAACTGGCATATTTGCATTTGAGAAGCTGGTGCCAGTGGATTTTTGGAATTTGAGTTTGAAAATTACTCAAAGAACGAATCAGTAATAAAATGGTTGCCAATTAGTTTTCTGTCATCATCTACTTCATTAATCAATTAATCATTACAGATCTGGTTGGTTTCTGGGTGCCTAGGGAAAATAATGAAACTTTCATGAAGCTGCCATGTATAATGGGAGTCAATAGGTATCCAACAACAAATTTTTGCCCTGGGGCCCCCTGGGTTAATCTATAAGAAGTTTGTATTGTTATGTCTCCATTAGTGTGCTAGTCTTGGCTAATAGTTTTTGTATTTTACCTAGATCCATCACATTTTATTACCCAGCTGTTTCCAAACATGTAACACTAAATGATTAACTACACAAAAAAGATGGTTTACCAGATTATCGACAGGTGTCTATAGGTCTGTATCTGTGGGATGAATTATTTTTCTTCACAGCTATCGCAATCTCTGACCAGATGCTATGAAGCATAATTTTTTGGTAACATTTGTTATTACAGTAAAGTATGAGATCAAGCTCGAGGATCGATCACATGGTGTATCACCATGTGTATCACCATGTGTATCACCATGTGTATCACCCGAAGGCCAATGGACTACTTTCCAACTTTCATTCAGAACTTCAAAACAAGTCCGTGAAGGCAGCATCAGAGTGGGCGTGGTGTTTTTAGCCTGAGATCCTGTCAGCAAACGAGTATGAAAAACAAGCTGAAGATGTTTTTTTTAATAAAACACCGAACAAGTTTTAACCGGTTTCAATAATCCTATTTTTATGTTTCTCTTCGACGGCCATAAAGAGTGTGTGAACACCTAGAAGTGTAATTACTGAACAACACTTCTAAAATAATTGTAATTCAAGCTTTTCATCAATAACCCTGCTCTTACAAGCCATATGGATACCAATTGGCATTATGGGTATATTTCACCAAGTAAATACGAATTATAATAATTTTCTAAAACCAAAGTTAACCATAAGACCTATTCAAAAAACAGCAAATTATATTTATCTAATCTTACAATCAAAAGTATACACATGTTGCTGAGTACAATTCAACAATAAATCCCAGATTTCTCAAAAATCATGTGTCAGTACATGAAATAATGTGAGTTGTCACCATGATCACAAGTCAAAAGACCTACTTATGGCACATTAACAAAGAAAATTACTTGAACTAATTACAAAATGGTTTACAAATTAGCGGTCGCAACACAGGAATAAAAGTACAAATATGTCCAATTTTCATGCATTTTTTCTCATATCACAAATTTTGGTGTAAATGTACAAAGCTGGTAAGTAAACACTTGCTGGTGAATTTAGGTATGTCAAATACATTTAGTTTTTTTTTTTTTTTGTTATATTACTTTCAGCTTTATAGTAGCTAAATGGTCCCAAACATGACTGACCAGAATTGTGAGATTTATGCTAATGGAAACTTCAATATATTGGATTTTCAACTTGGAGATGCTCCACAAAATTCAATACATGCTGTTTTCTGGTGTAGCTAACTGGCGCTAACAGCTACACAGAACATCCTCATGCATGCAAAAGGAATGCAAAATGGAAAATGAATTCAGAACAACAGTAATACAATAAGGAGAATACCATGTGAATTTGTGGCCTGTGTGAAGATGCCATTTCTTTTAAACCAGTTAAAATGCAGAATTCTACATGCAGGCATGTGAATGGGAATATGAAATAGCTTGGCAACCCCTGAAATGTCACTGAAGTAAGCACCCTGGGTGTAAACATAATTATTCTATTATAAACTTTTGAGCTCAAGAAACAAACAAAAAAGAACATTGACTTATAATAATCTCCATCAAAGCACCATCACAAAAAGCATCATTTGTTTTTTAAAGTGCTGGGCTGCTCATGCTGCAGCCCTGACCAATCACAAGCATATTCAGTAGCATTTGATTGTCGACAGAGAATTAATGGACCAACACATCAGACTGTAAAACGACTGTTAGAATATGCGTTCAGGAATTGGTGCCATGTTACATTATTTTATCACAAAATAAATACAGAAGTGTTTAACAGAGCAGCAATCATAATGAAACTGTTAGCTCCTGCTCATATTTCTATTTTACACACACACACACACACACACACACACACACACTCACATTCACACACACACAGTGAAACACACTCCTCATAATATATACATTCTTACATACAAACACATTCTCTGTCTTGGTAACAGATTGCACATGACTGACTGTGGATGTGGTCCCAAGGCTTGTTTTTAATGATGATGCAGTGAGATTTTTATGTTCAACCTGGACACTCTTTGAGGTTGACTGGACCAAACGCAGAAGAAAGCCTCTCGAAAGAGACCGACTCGTCATCGATCCTCATGTCCTGGATGCATCCCACAAAGTACGATGTGACGGGGAGGGTCTGTTGCATTGACATCTCTCCTGCAGAAAGGTACATGGTGTGAAGTGGTAAATAATTTCATTGTTCCAACCTTATTTTCACATACAGTATATGTACAAGGAAACAAACTAACACTTACCAGGAATGCCTCCCACATACAGGGGGTCTTTGGTCAAAGGGGTGGTAGAAGATGGTGGTCCAATCTTGTAATTGTCCACTGTGTCCACATGCAGTTGCACTACATTTTTCCGCTTGATTACTAGAGGACACATAGACAGTGATTTCATGCAAAATATAATTTATAACAGCATCCTAAAAGGCCTTAAAAGCAGGTTTAGTTTGGTTTGTCATTAAGTGACTGTGTGTGTTTTACCTGAAATCTTATGAAACATTCCATCACACAGAGAAGCTTTTGGCTTCACCGACACCATGAATTCCCCTTTTCCATTGTTAACCTGCACCACCACCTGTGAACAGGAACATGTCCAAACATAGAGCTTTTAGTCACATGGAGAGGAAGCAAACTTGAGGTAAAGACACGTGTTAGCATAGCACAGCAATTTCTGTTTTTTACATAGGTGTGAAGACACTTGTCAAATAAAATCCTCCTTTGTGTAAGAGCAACCAGCAACAGATGTTTGTTTTTTTTTCCATCAAGTCCAGATGAGTATATTAATTTTTCAAAACTTCAAAAAAATTTGCGTAAGGAATTCATGGCCAGGAAAATCTACTAACAACAACAACAAACAGGTGTTGTCTTATCTTGTCAAGTCTCACCTCTCCTCGGAGCATGTAGATGCTGAGATAGTGGCCCATCGTGGATCCATATTGCCTCCTGCCGGAATCACCAACATGTAGCAGGAGTCCAGTTGGACTCCGTGGACGAATATTAAACAGCAGCTCAAAGCTGGAGCCCACAACAAAGGAGTCATCTGAAAAGCAGAAAACAGAAAACATCATGGGTGTCATTCTTGGCAATGTTGCAGATATAATCTAGACTGTCAGAATAGAAACAATGAGTAGAAATCCTACTCCCTAGGAAGTGTCTTTTAAAGAACTAATTTGGTACTGACCATAAAGGAACTTAGAGTGTTTTACTCTGCACGGGAGATCAGATTAACATGCAAAAATATAAAATGTGTCTCCCTGTTTAGTTGCACATTATTGGCATAGAAGAACTTTAACAAATGTACATTAATATTCACTTGGGTAAATGGATTCCTGTTAGTTTATTGTTTAGTTATTTTTTGCTGTGGATATTCACAGCTACTTATAACCTCTCAAACTATGCTTTTCACTTTTCTTCATTTTATACACTGAAATAAAAGTGATCCATATACAGTCCTTTTCAGGATACTTCTCTAACCCTGACCTTTCTTACTGCACTTGAGTCTTTTTATTTATTAGCATTTTGTGTCATTTACATTTTTAGGAGGAGACAAATGGTGTGGGTGTAGTTCCTACTGATTGCCAGATGCAAATCGTTATGAACATTGGAAATGTTTCTGTCTGCAGCTTAGCCAGACTGTTGTCAGAGCGAGGACTCACTGATAATTGCATGAGCTCCGTTCCCTGAGAAATAAGCCCCTTTTTGTGTCTGTCCCTCAAAGCAGGGCCCAGCGCCATGGTTTGTGGTTGGATTTGACATTGGGGCTCCATTCATTTTAAAATTGCGGAAACAACCAGACACACTTTGTTTGGGAAGGGCCTTCGACTGGAAAAAAAAAAAGAAAAAAAGATGGACATTATAATTTGTAAATGAATTTGTCTGTGGATATGTGTGAATTGTCCATTGTGTATTTTTTACCTTTAACTGTCTGTGAAGAGATTCTGGGGCGCTGCCCAGGTACACAGGTGACACGAATTGCTGCATGGATGTCAGCTCAGTGTTTGTCAGCTGACCGTCCTGGGCTCTGATCCCATCCACAACCAACCGGAATTTCTTCTTCTCCAAACTAAATATGACCTACAGATATAAAGAATAATGCAGTGGTTAGTTTAATTCAGTGATGTGGATTTAATGATTCAGTGGCAGTACTTATAAAAATTGCACATAAGTTTGGTTTAACATGATGATGAGTCCACTGACCGAGTGCCACTTTCCATCATTGTACTTCTCTCGGTTGAAGATCTCCTTCTGTTTGCCTACAGACAGCCTGATTCTGCCTTTGGACATGTATAAAGCAAGATGAGAGCGCCCTCCTCTGGTAGCAACAAAGAACAGCAGACCCTCAGGAGTTCGAGTCCTGACATCCAGAGAGAAGTGGGGTCTGGGGAAGATAAAGCAAAGCACCATCTTCAGTGTTTGTGTGTGTTGGCTCTGACTCCAAGCACGTTTTACATTTGTAAAACTTCCCCTGAAGGTTTTGTGTGTGTGTGTGTGTGTGTGTGTATGTGTGTGTGTGTGTGTGTGTGTGTGTGTGTGTGTGTGTGTGTGTGTGTGTGTGTGTACATGTCTATTTGCGCTGTGAGTGAGTGCAGTGAGGTAAGACTGTTTTCTGACCTGGGCTGCAGGACTTGTAGTGGAAGACTGTAGCTCAGGCTGCTAACAGGGCCCCCCATACGATAAGCCTGTTGAACCAGGGCTGGCTGGGCGCACAGTGATACACTTTCATTTATGGCCTGCATCACACCATCCTAAAACAGCACACACACAAACAACACAAACACTCAGCTCGGCATAAGGTACAATGTTGGTCCTTAAATCTTTGCTGGATCCCAACTCTTTGATGGGCTCCACTCTGTCAGTAAGTAATGGTGGGAGTGTTTAGTGATAAGAGTTGCAACACTTACAATTAATAAACATAAAAACGTATATATCAAGTATTAAGAATGATTATTTTCTAGATTAGTGGATTAGTTGTTTGGTATATTAATTGTAAGAAATAAAGGAACAACACCCATTACAATTCCTCAAAGCACGAGTTGACTTGTATAAATTGCTTTGTCCAGTTTAAAACCAAGAGAACAAGCAATCATTCAGTGAATTTATAGAAATTTAGTTTACTAGTTGATTTAAACGATTATCAAAATTGTTGCAGATCAATTTTCTGTCGATCGACCACTCAGTTAATCGACTCTAGTTGCTAAGCAGGCCAGAAATACACTAGATGTCAGCATAAGAGAGTCAACTCGCCAGATCTTGTTAGTTTTGGTAGATAATCAAATATAACCTGGTAGTTATGATTTCAACATTCACAGAGTTAATGTTGATGGTGACAGGTTGCTCAGTATGGATCTTGTAATTACAGCTATAATATATGCAGTAGAGATTTTAATTTTGGTACATTAAGGGTTTTAATATCACATTGTGTTTCTTGTGTTAGCAAAAACCCCACAAACTTTCTGTTTACTCAGGAATGTGTTTGAATTCAACACAGTTACGAATTCATGCTTGTTCAGCTGCTTGTTCCAGCATGCAAAAAAAGTAGCTGCTCATATGATTCGTGGGATTTGAGTTTGGCATACGCTCAAGGATACACAGAGATGAACAGTAAATAGGCTCACAGACATTTCTGAAATGGCTCACAAGGTCTTGATATGATAGTGGTTGAGGGTCAGCTTACATCACAAGATCATATTACACGTAGTGTGATGGATGTGTCTTTGCAAACTCCAACAAATGAAGCCAATAAATCATGAGTCAGTTTCAGAGCATAGTTTCTTCTGTATTTAAGTCCAGCCTGTAGTGTGAACTGGGGATTGCACTTCTGTGAACTCATCCAGCACTAGAAACTTCATTATTCAGGTAACTTATTGTGAGCTAGAGGATGTTGATTCAACTGTGGTTGCAATGAGGCGTCCTTTAATCAAATAACAGTTTAGTAAGTGATGATGGGCATGCAAGATCCATAGTGATTTGAAGAAACAGTGATCATGCTTTTGAAAACATACAATGAAAACAATGTTTGATGTGTTTTATATTGACTGGTGCGAAGCACTTTTGTTACTTGTATTTAAAAGTGCTATACAAATCAAGTTTTATTTCAAATAAATCAAATAAGTAATAACAAATAATTCTAAGTTTCAGTAGGCCTCCAATATTTCACTGTGAGGCCGAACTTAGCTGTGGAATATTAGCATTTCATCTTAGGAAATGATTCCATTTTCTATTGTTATATCATTACATAGGTCAGGTGTTTCTCAACCTTAATGCTGGGATCCCATTCAGATTTTCAAGTGTCAAATCAAGATACTTTATTCGTACAGCCCAGTATTACATACAATGTCTCATAGGGCTTTTCTGACCCATAACAGCAACTGATGTGTTTTAATGAAATTTTAATTCAAACTTCACAGGTCACAGGTCAAAAACTGTTGAGAAACTCAGATGCAGACTCCATTGTGTTTATTGTATATTAACTGTCTTCATAGTGAAAGTTACTGCTGTGTTCAGGCATCATGATTATTCATTTTATCTGATGGTGAAATTACCATTTCTATCATATCGTAATCAGACATGTTTATTGCTGATTGTGTGCATTAGGTCTGAGAGCAGTGAGTTAGAGGGAACGTGCTTGTGAATGACTGTTAGAAAGTGGCTCATTACTCAGTTACATGGAAGAAAGAGAAGAGACATGAAATGATTTCAAGCTTGTTATTCACAAGTTTTTGTTTCGAGTTATTGGAATTTTTAAATAGAATAGACAAGGATACAATACATTTTATAATTCTTATGATTACTGCAACATTCATGCAAGTTTTTATTAAATTACACTGTATATGAATGAGCTGGTGCAAAAGCAACAGAACATTGTGGTGCAAACTGGCAGTTTTTCATGTCAATATTAGATTCTTGTCAGCATCAGCAGGTCTTAGGGCTCCTTCTTCTTCATCTCTGGAAATAAGGCAGCAAAATATAATGTAAACAATGTCAACAAAACACAAAACACTGTGCAAGAATGAGCTGGGCATGACTTACTGCTAGTGAGTGGAATCACTCATCATCACCATGTCACCATGTTCACAATGTACATGTTAGTTTTGACAATTAGACCTTGAAATAAAAGGGATTGCCCCAGTAATTTAACAATAACATCTCTTGATTCAGAGAAAGAAAGAGAACCAAGTAAATTTCCTTTGGAAAAAAGTTGAATCATTTCATCTGGTGGCAAGTTCACTTATTTCAATTATTTAATGTAACCTCTAGAATAAAACAATTATTAAAATGGATTACAGTATGTGTGAGCATGTAAGACAAACCCTCACCTTCTTAGAAATGCGGTCCAGCATCAGTTGAGCAGGACTGTCAGAAGTACACACATCAAGCAGGACGTCTCCAGAAGCCTCGAAGGAGGTCAAGTCCTCAGCCTTGTATAGATTGTCTGGCCTGCAAATAGGAAAAAAAAACATTCAGATAACATATAAACATAATATATCAAGGTAATAATCATAAAAAAGTGCACATACAGAGGGTTGTGCCACTACAATAAGAACTGTGCACCACATACATTTTGAGCTATTTTAAAATGATGCAGAGTAAGAAAAGATTACCGTCTTGTGTAGAGGTTGGAGAGGCAGCCTTTGAACTGGTTTCTTCCCAGGACCATGGAGCCAGCTGTGTCAGGTATAGAAGTGCTGCCACTCTGCTCCTGACCCTTATCTTCATCATCAATAAGCAGCTCAAGCCTGTTTTGGAAACATCATCATAGTATATAATGTAAATTAGAGTTAGAGTATTTATTTTTTTATTGTATTGATTTGCCATGTAGTTGTTTGATTTCAACTATAGGGCAACTTTTTCTTTTACCCACGTGTTCTACATGTGTTTGAGAGTTAAATATGTACGGACGTCACATGAATATATTATATGTTCAAATGTAAAATCACTGCTTTCTTCATACCTTCCAGCTCTTCTGGTTACAGTCAAGTAATGCCACTGGCCATCGCGGTATTGTTTGTTAGATTTCAACATCTTGTCATTGAAATTGAGAATCAAGTGGCCATTTTTCAATCTAAGACTGATCCCATTAGCCTGAGAAAAAACAGAAAAGATAAAGGGTCTTTAAAATCTGAGTTCTACCTGATGTCTTGCACAAATCAGATCTCATAAGTCATAATTACAACATCAGATTATAAAATAAATGTAAGGACTGACCAGCTGTTTGTCATGTAGAATGACACCATCATTCTCTGTGCTCTTGAATCCGAGAGAGACAGTAACGTCATTGGCCAGGCTAAAGCCTGTGAGCTGCGATGACAAGGAGCTCCCCAAGCTGAACTCTGCTTTACGAGAAACCTAGACAAGAATATGGACATTATACATTAGTTCATTAGACACGTAACCTAACTGTGGTCTGGGCAGTGGTACCAATGTGCAAACACGTTCGTGGTCTGGGATGCAAAAGTTAATGTCCTACCAGGGTATCCTTGGGACATCCTTTGCTGATGCCCACTTGCTCATCAATGGGCTTAAAGTCCTTATTCAGCTTCATATTCTTCAAGCATCCTTTGAATGGTTGTATGGTGATGTTATGTCTGGGAGGAGGAACAGGAAATCAAGTCATTCTCGCTACAACTCACAACCCATAATGACTAAAAGCTAAATGGATAACCACATACCTTTCCCTCACGTGCTGTGGGGCACCACCAATGTAGAATTCTTTAAACTCTCTATTGTTGTACTGAGCTTTGATTGTGGCCACTGTCGCAGTGCCAATACGAACTGAAAATTCCTTGTTGGTGCTAACAATGAGGATATCTGCCCAGTCGCTTGTCTGAGGAAAAGAGAAGAGCAAGAAGTGGTTGAAAGAATGATTCTTTATTTACCTGTGTGTGAGTGCCTCCAGAAAACAAAAAAAGAATATTCTTACCGGGAATGTTTTCACATTCGCTTGTGCACTGCCAAGATTACTATGTATAAAAATGACGCCCTTCTCTATTGTCACGGTGAAGTAGTTGTCCTGTGTTGAAGAGGAAACAGAATAATCACATTCGTGCAAACAGTAGTTATAATTCTATTTCTATACAATCTATTTATGCGGTAACAATATTAACAATAATTTACCTCACTTCCTACGTATAAGAGTAGACCGTTTTCTGAACGAGCCAAGAAAGGCATACTGATGAGGAGCACGGGGGACATTTTATTTATAAACACTCTGCCATATCCAGTGCCTTCAAAGTAGTCAGAATCCATTGGCGGCACGTACCTAGACAGCGGGGAAAATCAGGTTTTAAAATTCAAAGATTTTTCTAATGTATCTCAACATTTTCACACTTAGCACATGTCCTTCATAGCAAAAGATTTAAAATTCTGTTTGTCTTTGTGGTCTTGAGGGCCTTTTCCATCCACCCCTTTATCTATACCAATTAATTCCTTTTCTTTAATCACAGTGCTGGACTATTCAAGCAACCTCTGGGCAAAAAGCAGGAAGAATTTCTGGACATGTTACCAACCTAATCCAGGGCTAATGCACGGTAAAACATGAGTAAAAGGCTGCAGCCAACCTGAGCTACTGTACATGTCTTTGTCATGACCAAAATCAACAAAAATCAAATAGAAAGGACCAGTGCCAAATTAAAACCCTTGCTTGGGAAGTGCTCGTGCCACCAAAGAGTGAGAGAAGAAAAAATTTACCAGATCAATGAAAGCAAAAACTAGAGTCGAGTCTTACTGAAAAAACATTAGATGGCATTTCAATATGGAGATAACTTGTTTCTTACAAGCATGCGATACAATACCATACAAGCATGCTTATACTTTTAAAATATATCTAACGTTGAGTTTCTCTCAGCGCTAATCACATCAGGACGTACCTCTTGCATGGAGTCAGCAAATTAATTTTCTCTGCCTTTCGGAAATTATAGAGACTGATGACTTTGTCATTAAAGGAGGAGAACTCAATGCAGCCCTTGTATTTGGGGTATCTCAGAGAAGGCGGTGGCTGAGGAGAAGCACAACAGAGAAATTTATTAATAAATGCTAGTTAAAAAATTTATAATAATAATAACAGTATTGCTGTTCTTAATTCCATTGCTGCTTACAGTGAAGTTGGAAGGGTAGCCTCCAACATAGAAAACAAAATCTGTGAGGGTGAGGTCCAGGAGGTTCTTGTTCTCCTCTCCTTGCTTCGTGCCCACAATGGGCTCACCAGGAGTGTTCGAGGTGATATCTTTTGTGAGGATCATCTCTGCATCTTGGTAAATTCTAAATTATAAGAAGGAAAAAATATTCATATTTTTATCATACCTACATCCCTCACATTCTTCACAAACCTCCTGGGTCTTTTGCATTTTAAAAAACAGACAGGGTGATGTAGCAAGTCACAGTGGATAAGAGTGGAAATGAAAAAAAAAGAAAAAAAAAGAAAAAAAAGAAAGTGCATTTACACTTTTACAGGGCACAACACCGAAAACAGGTGAATGTATAACTGAGATGTCAGTTTACCTGGTAAGGTTCACTCTGTCGAACTTGGCTGGCTCAGATGCAGACTTGGTGATGTAACCTGTTTTCATCGTATACTCCTTTCCGTTGAGCTTGTACACACCGTACAGCACGTTGCTCTTCAGGAACATACCTATGTAGTTCTTAGAAGACTACAAAACACAAGCTTGTTAATACCTTGTCTACAATTACAAAGTAAATCTGTATGTCAAAATACATAGTATTTGGATTCACTTACATCTCTATTGCCAAGGTACAAGACAAACATGTCGTTATTGTCTGTGGCCTGTCTGCGTCGGCGTCTTCCATCTCCCCTGCTTTCAGGTCTCTGCAGCGACAGAGACAGAGATGTGTAGGCCTTCAGATCCTCCAGATCCTTTGGTGGACGCAGCTCCACATGGCCATCGCCTGTAAACTTCATGGGAACCACAACCTGGAGAGAAGATATGGAAAGTGGAAATTAGATCCAACAAGGAGGAAAACTACACAGGGGTACAGGTTTGTTCCAATTGGACTTGGTGGCGTATACAGAACATGGGTAAATATGGATGCATTTACAGAGTGGGACCTCACCCTGTTAGCGGTATCCCGGGCCTGTTCAATGAGGTCTTTGATCTTCTTGATGTTCTCAGATATGTTGCCAATGGGAGAGAACTGCGATGCCAGGTTCTCCACCTCTGAGATCTTAACATTCAGAGATGGGATGGTATTCAATAAGTCCTTCACTGCAGGAAGAGGATAACAGTCAGTCTTTACAATATAAAAAAAATGGTTATTCTGTATCATAAAAAATATAGCCAAATGTCCCTATGACATTTTTTCAAACTCTCACCTGACTTGTCCACATTGTCCAATACATTGCCTAGGTTGGGGTCCACAGGAGTGACACTGAACTTGTCAATTTCCTTTTTGATTTCATTCAGTTTGTCCATAGTGTTGCTGGCCGTGTCATTAGCTAAAGCTGCCTTTCTTTTTGCTTCATCAATCATATTACCAATGTCATCTGCTTGGGAGAAACGAGTAATTAGGGGAAATGAAGAGGAAATATGAATTCTGGCGAACAGACTCAAACGCATTCATTTTAGCAGTCACGCTAATCCTGTCGCCCATCTCGACTTGCTGTACCTCTCTTGATGTCATTTAGTTGGTTCTGTGCATCAAGCAGGTCTTTCTCAAGCGCTTTCTTCTTCTCGTCAGCGTCGTCCATGCGTTTTTTCAGGTCATTAATGTTGTCAGTAGCACCTGTTTAAGAAAAACAAAGATTAGTGACTGGGCTGTGGGGCAATTTCTTTAAAAAAAAAAAAAAAAAAAAAAAAAAAAAAAAAAAAAAAGAAGAGCAATTTAAAAAGAGAGTTGAATACCCTGTAGGTTTTCCTCTGTGGAACGTGCATTCTCCAGTAAGTCATCAGCAGTCTCTTTCAGGTCTTTTGCTCTTTCTGTGAGTTTCTGGTTGTTTACATTCTGAAGGAAGAAATGACATATTGGTTAATGTGACCCAATGTTCTAAAATATTATCTAGTGTTAAGTATTCTATCAAATGCTTAATGTATTTTATATTAAAAAAAAAAAAGTGGAGAAAGTTTAAATATGAAGTCTGTGGCTTACATTCAAGGCATTGTCTGCTGCATCTTTGGCCTCATTAGCCGCTGCCTCAGCAGCATTAATGGCATCTGTGATGTTCTTGTAGGCATCAATAGCATCTTTGGCATTACGCACCTCAGTACGTCCACTTGCATCCTTCACAGCACTATACAAGATAACACGAAGAAAAAAAAAAACAAGAGACATAAGAATGCAAGAACATAGGAAAAAAAATCTCAAGTAGTTTCAATTGACAGACTGTGTTTATATCACTGAAGCAGGAGTTCTCAGCATAAATAACAAAAAATATTTTGCTGAAATCCACTCATTAAACATCAGGTTTTATTGAAATAGGGTGTATTTCTTGTTTGCACAATAAACCTACTCCTCAAGTTCCTTTGCCAGCTTGTCAAGGTTCTTAGCATGAACCTCTGCAGCCTCCACGATGTCCTCCTTGGCTGCTGCTTTGGTAATCTCATTCACCTTCTTGGTCAAATCAGTCTTGGCACCATCCAGCTGTGCTGCCAGCTGTTCGTACTCCTAAAGAGTAGAAGGACAGGAATGAGTGCAAGCTTCATAACAGCAAAAAAATGACATACCTCACATGAGAGCACAGCGAACAAAAACACTGATCATTATCTGAGTGGATGGCAAGTTAGGACTTGGCAGCTCGCTTGTATGGGATCACAAGCGGGTGTTTCAGTGTTTCAAAATACTTTGGCTTGTATTTAGAAGCAATAAAATACAATATATGGAAGTACATAATTCTGAGTACAGAGACTATTGGAGGTACAGAACAATAAACTGTTTGTCAAATGTACCGTTTTACTGTCGGTGAGCATTTTCACTAAATCCTCAGTTTTCTGCAGCTCGTCCTCTGCCATGGCCATTTGGTCCTCCACAGTCTTCTTCTCCTTTTTTAAGTTTTCAATACGTGTCTGTGGGAAGCATATGAATCAATTTCATTACAACTGTGTGATCACTAGTACAAACTGTAACAGTACCACAACTTGTGAAGCATTTTATACTGTGCTAACATAATACTTTACCATTAAGATACACCATGCAGACTATTCATGCTATATCTTTTTTTTTTTTTTAAATGACATCATAGAAACAAAATAAAACATACCTTCATTGTAGCTTTTATTCAGCACAGTTGTTTACTATTAACTAACAAGTCCACACATATTCCTCATAACTGATTAACTACTTGGCTTGTGAGTTACCTGCAGGTCGTCCAGTGCCTGAGCGCTGAGTGTGTTCTCAGCGTTGGCTTTTTTCACCAAGTCTGACGTCTCCTTCAGAGCCTTATCCAGGTCCTTCAGCTTGGCTTCGTAATTCTCCAGAAGCCCTTGAATCTTCTCTGCTGCAGCCTCATTCTGGTCACACTGCTTACTTATATTAGCCTTGACATACTCGAGCACTGGAGAATAAAATAAAATAGAATAGAATAGACATCTTACTGATACAACCACATCAGTATTCTGAATGTGAATTTCTGGAGGGGTTCGGAAGAATTTACTGAATCTTCTACTTAGAGGTTAAGTCTCATACGTTTCTTGGCCTCATCCATTTCTTTCTCAGCAGCTGTCTTCTGAGGGATGAAGTTCCTCTTCTCCATCTCTTTCACCATACGCTGAGCCTCTTCAAGCATTTTAGCCAGGCTTTCATTGGGCACCACATCACCGCTGGTGCCTGCCTCATTCAGCTGGTGAAGCAGAGCTTCAAACACACAAAAACACTCAGTTAAACAAATGTTTAGGCTCTGATATTCAATGCCATTAAATGTTATAGGATGCTGTGATGCTATCTATACAGCAAACATACTTCTACAAACAAACACAATTGAGAGTAAGAGTCCCAAGGAAAGATGAAAACAATGGTATTACGATACCAACAGGCATGACAGAGTTGTGCTGCCACTGAAGTTTCCCTTTACCTTGGATTTTCTTGAGCATGTTTCTAATCTCTGAGTCCAGATCCTTAGCCCTCTTGTGGGTTTTCTCAACCTCTGCCACTGCCTTGTCAGCATCGGCACTCCTTTTATCTGCCTAAATAACAACAGATACAGACGATACACATTTACACACATCTTCCCACTTATTGTTGCCTGCTGATTATATATTAATAAAATGTTAGGCATTGGCTCCAGCACTCTACCTTGTCTTTGAGGGAGCTGATGTCATCTGAAAGATTGTTTCTATCCTCTTCCAGCTGGTCGACTCTGGACGTTTGGGTGTTGATGGCAGAGCTGAATTTGCTGACAAGAATCTGCAAAAAGCACAGGAGCAAAAATGTAAAGTAAGCTGCGTTGGCTGTAGGTGGTGTACTGAAGCCTGAAGCTGACAGGGGCTGTTTTCCAACAGTGCTGTGGGAATTATTTACCTGCACATCATAAATGAACAAAGAATGCACACTCAAATGAGCTGGATCTAACACTCGGATTATGAGGGAATGGTAAACGACAAGTCGCTGCCACAAACCCTGGCATCCAGCGGTGTAGTCTGTAACTCGTGTTGACACACAGGATGTGGAACAAAATTATCTGAGATTGCTTATCAGCAGGGATCTCGAATGTTTGAACAAGCACACCCATCCTGCACCAGATTGTTTGTGTGTATGTGTGCATGAGTATACTGTATGTGTAAGAAATGGCCATGTGCAAAGTACAAATCAAATCAGGCAACAGACCTTGTTGTGCTTATGGCAATACATTTGACATCAGGATTTGGCATGATCTAAATTTGAATCTATGACTTTAAAAATATCTTTTAGTGTTCTTCACATCGTCTTTTTCACGCCTAAGGCCTTCAGAGCGAGTGAGCATGGTTACAGAAAACTGGCATGTTACCTTGGTGTCTGATACAGCCTTCTCCAGCTTCTTCAGCCTGTCCTGAGAGGAGGCACTGGCAGAGGCGTTGTCCATCCGAGCCTTGATCCTTCCCAGCTCTTCATCCAGCTTCTCCAGATCTTGTAGTAATGTCTGGGCACAACTGTCACACTCTGGAACACAAAGGAGGATTTGATTGACAATTGACCCCACTGCATTTAGCGCAAACTGCCCGTCACAGAGTCAGACCTCATTTCTCTTTGTTTATTTACCTTGACAGCTCTCATCTGTGTTTGTGTCTCCAGGCTCCAGTGTGTTCTTGCAAACTGCAGAAACACAGAAAAAAATTAATTTAAATTAATTGAATCAGCTAAAATGTGGAAAAAACAGTGAATGAATGCATTGTTTAAAAAATGTCAGTCCACAATCTAACCTCCAGTCCGGGGATCACAGTTGTTACCATTGCCATTGCAATTACAGGGCCGACAACTTCCTCCTGGTGTCAGTGGCTCACCATAGTAACCAGGAGCACATCTACGGCAAAGAGGAATAAGAAAGACAGAATAAGGGGCTAAATTGAAATGAGCCTACAGTATCTGCACAGAATTTCAACACCATTACTTGCCCTAATAGACTGACTGGTCCATACTGACACTCACCTCTCACACTTGTCGCCAGTGTAGCCTGATCTGCAAATACACTCCAAGTTTCCAAACATCTCTTTACAACCTACTGCAAAACTGTGGAGTGATAGTGAGATTATGATTTAGTTCCTGAATTGAGCATTTCCATTTAATGATATAACACAGCTGTTTAGGGTGTTTTGTTTTTTTCCCCCACCTGTTTGTGGGCACGCCAAATGGACACGGGCACACTCTGCAATTCCTCTGAGCCGCGTTGCCATAGTAACCTTCTTTGCAGCGTTCACATTGGTCCCCAGCTGTGTTGTACTGACAGTTCTGAAAAAGATGTGATGTATTCATTAAACCACTTCCAAACTATATGAGGAATAAAGGATGCGAAGAAGCAAAAACACCAGACACTGTATAAAAAAACAAAACTCAAGTACTACGCCTGCACTGCCAAGAGCCTTTTACACACACATACTGTACCAAATCAACCAGACATCGCTCTTTTATTACACTGATGCAGGAATGCAAACATTTAGAGGCAAAGAGAAAATACATTTCCCTGCCAATCTGTCAAAAAGAGTGTGTCTGATCGCTCGACAGAGAGCGTTTTCAGCCACTTGTGTCCATTTGACTTTGAGTTGCTAGGGTGTGGATTCATGTGGCTTTGCACACACAGGCCCGGTCTTGAGTGTCTTGCATAATAACACAACATGGCTGAGGTTTTGAAACGGGTAAAGGCTGATCCTCCTAACAAGGAGAATTATGAGGGAGAGGGGCCCTGTATCAGGAAATAAGGAAGCCATATCAAATAATATCAAAAAACAACACAACGCCACAGGCAGAGTAGCAGGGTTGGGTCAGAAAAGGTGCCCACAGACGTACCCTGAATGTGAGAAGTCTAGACTCTGACTAAACAGTGGCTCATGCTGGAGTCAGCTGGGTTAAATTAATCACACTTGGTTTTAGTGTGTATGTGTGGGTGTCTACCGTATATCTCCGGTCATGAAGTCATTAATTAGGGCTCCTTACCAGACACCTCCCTGTCCTGTCCTCACACTCATTGGCCAGACCGTTGCACTCACAGGGCAAACAGCGGCCCAGGTAAGTCCCACTGCCATCTCTGTAGAAACCAGGAGCACATTTCTGAAAAAGACAAACACAAATATACAGACATGATTACTGAAACGACCGCTTTCAACAGTATAACCCATATACCCAGGCATACCACTGTATAATTATATTTGAATTTAAAAGCAACTTTGTTATTAGAACAATTTTGATACTAAGGGCGGAAATATACTGGCAGAGAAAATCTTCTATCGTGTTATATGTAAGGTTATATAATTATGCTGATATAAACTACTGGATTCAGTTGAGAAACTTTTTATAGATTAGATTTGTATCTGGATAATCCAATAAATTAAATGCCTTAAAAAAAAATTAGGGTTGTTTATCATGATACAAAAATCCTATTATAATCTAAATAGTATAAATTTAAATAAAGCTCATAAATCTCTGACTGCTAAGTTTCAATCTACTAAGGGTAGATATAAACACATTACTTCACCTTGAAAAAAATAACGTACAAATGCACAACATAATACCAATTATCCCTTCAGTTTAACAGAGGCTAAACTTATAAATTGTAAAAATAGCATTTTTTTCATCTAAAAATACCAGTGTTTCCAGAGATTTTG